>NC_053168.1:51927374-52295960 GCF_016835505.1 Polypterus senegalus | reverse complement strand
AATATCTAAGGCCTTGTTACTTATTACTTCATTCACTCTGGATATAAAGACAAAGAATAGAACGTTAAAAGTAAAGTGGTATCTATTAAAATAGCAATAGAAGAAAATATAATCTCTATACATAATCTTCATTTGGATCTTGATCTTTGTTTGTCTGCGAATGAATTAGAAGAAGAAGCACTAGATGGCAGTAGAGAGACAGCTAAAACATAGGCATTGCATTAGGAATCTCCTCCAGACTTATACTACTGAAGACTGTAGTACTCCAGTCACATCTCAAAACACAGACATTCAAACTAAACAAATTGTTGTGCTTTAAATTAACTAAAGAGGTCTTCATTTAGATCTTAATCTTTGTTTGTCCGCGAATTCCACACATGCGTAGACCACCTTCCAGTTTAGTATGTTGTTGTTACTCACGGATGTCAACAATGTGCCGGAATAACGAAAGGGGTGGTGGACATTGTTACGCTGGTTAGCTCCTGAGGCCTGGTTAGAGAATGAGATTGCTGAAGATAAAAGGTACGTGCCTATGTAACATATGAATGAAAGAAAGACAGTGGGTAAAATGAATGACAACGTAACAGCACGTTCTGGAAATTATTATTGTTACGTTGTAGCTGCCGAGTGCTGCGCGTCTCACAGTTGTACTGTGCCTTGCTCACATGTCAGTGAAGTGATCCCTATTTAGGCTTTAAAGAGCCTGGATAACTATGTTTCCCCCTTTTATAACCATTGCTCCGTGTATATTGCCTTACTCTTTGGATTGCCACAAAGCAACCAGCGAGATTGGAGAAAGGTTGAGAAGACATTGTGAGAGGAAACGATAGCGTTGTGAAAACGAGACGGACTGTGAATGGACAGAAGCAGAAATGCTCCTACACCACCACATAATTATTATGTGGACAGTGATTCCGAGTAGGCCGTTCCTATCGAATAAATGTTCAAGGGTTTTCTTTTGTAATTTTGTTTCCCTTATAAAAAATCATAATGCTGTGCGATGAAGCGCCCAGTTTATGACTGGCAGCTGCGTTTAAACAGGGAGCCCTTCACAGACAACTTTAACACGTCCAACGTTGTTGGGCGCACATGGCTAGTAGAAAATATAAATAGATAGCAAGGTCTGGATGTATATACTGTATGTAGTCTTAGAAAGCTGGACTAAAATTAGCAACAGTGTCAAAAGAGTTTATTGTCCTGTGTGGTTTTAAGAGTCAGCAGTGAGATGATGAATGAATTGTGTCCTTCAACATTCAGAAAGAATAGTACCTCTGTCTTTGATGTCACTCTTTGGGCTCTCAGGCAGCCATTATTTACAGTATGTTAAACATTCATGTGGGGTTCTGCACCTCATTATGTTGCAAACAGATGATTATTTGCTATCTAGCTATTCTGGTAATGGAAAGGTCTGCCTAAAAGCTTTGATCCTAGTACTTTATCTGTACAATTTCTTGCTGTCTACCGTTCTTCAATTTCTCTGTCAAAATGAATAAATGAACAACCATTCTTACATATTTGAACTCACCTGAACAAGTAATTCATCATTTATATAAACCTGGTTATTTTATTCAGGGTTGCAATGCGCAAGTCTGTTCTAGAAGCATTAAAGCATTAGATAATTCTAAACGTTTAGACAAGGACAAGCCATTCATAACAAAAAAGCTTATTTGGTCCATGCACTTCATTCTTTCAAAATAATATGACATTTAGTTTTGAAGGTCCCTAAAGTCCCACTGTCTGCAACAGTACTTGGTAACTTATTCCATCTGCTTATGGTTCCCTGTGAGAAGATAAACTTCCTAATGTTTGACACATTTACTGTTAAAAAGTTTCCAGCTATAACCCGTGTTCTTGTTGAACTCATTTTAAAGTAACAATCTTGATCCACTGTACTAATCTATACTAATAAAAGGCAAAGCCCTCACTCACTCACTCATCACTAATTCTCCAACTTCCTGTGTAGGTAGAAGGTTGAAATTTGGCAGGCTCATTCCTTACAGCTTACTTACAAAAGTTAAGCAGGTTTCATTTAGAAATTCTACGCGTAACGGTCATAACGGTCAACAAAGTCCACCATGTTGAACTTTCTTATTCATGTCCCCATCTTCATGAAATTTGGTAGGCGGCTTTCCTGCTCTAACCGAAACCAATGTACGTACTTGTTTTGGTGGTATGATGCCACTTTCAGCCGCCATATTGAACTTTCCAACATCATTAATTCACCAGCTTCCCGTGTAGGTAGAAGGCTGAAATTTGGTACTTATTTCGGTGGTATGATGCCACTGTCGGCCACCATATTGAACTTTTCAATGGTCTTTGTTACTTATGGGCCCATCTTCAAAAAATTTAGTACGCGGGTTCCCAACGCTAACTGAATTCTACTTACGTACATATATACGTCCATAGCCTGCAGCTCGGTCACCGTGTGAGGCGCCGTTGGGTCCCCCATCCCAACGCCTCACACGTTGTTGGCTGCCTGCCTATATAAGGCCATCCGTCGCTCCAGTCTCTACATTCCCTTCCTTGCTTCGCCACGGGAATCACGTCTCCCTTCTGATAACTACAGCCTTTTTATTTAATCCACGGCTTCTCTGCTGTTTTATTGTTCATTTATTATGATTATAGTTATTGTGTAGGTATTTTAGACTTACTTTACATTGTTCAGGTACCCATTTCCTTTATCATTCCAACCATACCCCCATTAACATGTCTATCGAGGTGATCACCATTGATCAAAGAACTGTCACTTACCGAGTGGTTTCCATGCCCGGAGATGGCACCTACCTTTTCCATTCTCTTTGTTACATATTGCACGGCCATATCAGGCTCACTCTTGATATCCGGAGGAACATTGTGTCTTATGTATTGAATGACTGGGACAAGTTCAAGGTGTGGACTGATGACGGTACAGGAGATAATTATACTACACAGGAGCACTATAAGAGTGAAATGCTTAAGTCCTTCACCTATGCATCTGCATGTGAGTTGATGGCTGCCGCTGAATTGTTCGGTTGTCGCTTTCAAGTGTACCGAAATGGCCAAATATTTTACACCCTTCGACAACCGCCAATGCCTCTTAAACATCTTAGATTGACAGGTGATGATTTCAGTAGTGGACACTTTGATGTTTATGAATGTTTAAACTCTTAAAAGCTTGATGTGAAGTTATCGATGAAACCGGTTGTATACTTACAACGCTTGACAGATGCCGAATGTCTCTTCAACACAAGTCCTACAAATACTGTCATAATTGAAACAAACCATGAAACTCAAACCGATTATAACAGCAGCAATCCAAGCTGTGAGATTTGAAACAAGATTACTGTTCACATGGCCAACTGTACGTTGCATGCTCAAGAGTAAGCTCAGCGCACAGCTTGGTCATATTACAACCGGAGGGCCGAACTCACAATGTGATATACAAAGAGATCCTTAACAAATAATTATTGGTATATTTTCCCCCAGTTTAAAAAGGTTTAATTTTCTTCATAATAATAATTTTAAGGCAGTACTTTGCCGCTGCAAAGCGTGGGTAATTTGCTAGTTCCTTTAATAATTTTAAACATTTCAATCATGTCACCTCTTAATCTCCTTTTGTTTAAACTGAAAAGGCTCAGTTGTTTTAATGTTTCCTCATGACTCCTCCCCTGAATCCTGGAATCATAGTTGCTCTTCTCTGGACTTTTTCTAGTGCTTCTATGTCTCTTTTGTAGCCTAGAGACCAAGAATATACACAGTACTCCAGGTGAGTTCGAAACAGCGTGTTATAGAGCTTGAGCAAATCATCCTTTGAATTGAACTCTATCATTATGCTATATACCATAGCATTGTTAGCCTTCTTAATGGCTTCTGAACACTGTCTAGAAATTGAAAGTGATGAGTCCACTGCGACTCCTAAGTCCTTCTCATAAGGTGTTCTTTCAATTTTCAGACTTACCATTGTGTATTCAAATCTAACATTTTTACTTCCTGCACATAATACTTTGTTTATTTACATTAAAATTCAGCTGCCACAAGCCTGCTCAAGATTGTATGCTGTCCAAGTCCCTTTGTAATGAGTGGACTGTTTCTAGATTATCTGCCAATCCAAATAACTCAGTGTCACTTGCAAACTTAACCAAGCTTGTATTACTCCTATCCAAACCATCTTAATATAAATTAAAAATTGCGATGGGCCCCTCTGGGACACCTGGTTCAACATCATCCATCTCTGATAAGGTTCATAGGATCATCACACTCTGCTTCCTGTGTTTTAATCAGTTCTGCATGTGATAAAGTAGGAGCAAACATTGGGTAGGGCGCTAGTCTGGTGGAGAGGTCACATCGCAATCACATGTTGGATAAATTCAGATAAAGCTTCCAACATTAGAGGGCGATAACAATTTTCAAGCACATTTCAGGCTTCATTTTTTTCTTTGTTCGTAGTTGTTCGCGGAGCATTGTGGGAAAGCAGTTTCAAAACAAAAAGCTGTACGAAGAGCATTGCATATGTGTATAGAAATCCGGAAACATTTCCAAAAAGACGCCTAGGGGCTGTGGATTTCCTGGACGATCACGGACCGTCGCATCCTCTGTGGACATTTAGTTTGATAACCTTTGTTTGTAGATTACGGCTTTCTATTTAAAGTTGTTATGTTTCGTTGAACCTTCTGTCCCGCACATAGAAATAAGTAAAGAATACAAGTGCTGAAGCTTTGTTCGAATCATTTGTTTTATATATATTTTACATTTATCTGTATGCAACATGCTATCTGAGTGAAAGACAACCTGCACCCCGTGCTTTTCTTATCAGCAGCTTCTCAGTAGGGTGGCAGGAATGGCTTCCGCCGGAGCGGAGAAGTGCTCCAAAAAGAAAACGGAGAAGAAGTTTGCGGCGAAAGAGGAGGCGAAGCTGCTTGCGAGCTTCATGGGCGTCATGAACAACTTGCGGAAGCAGGTGAGCGTGGATGTGCTTGGCGGAGGCTTCTGCGGCTGGAGGGGGCCTGCGCTCCATGAGAGACGCCGGGGCCGCTTGGCGAGGACGAGGAAAGGAAAGCGCTGCTGCTTCGTGTTAGGATCTGGAAAACTGGCGTGCAGATTTGCAATGCGATATTAGTTGGCAAGGGAATGTTTGTGCAAGCGTCGTTTAACTCCTTTTTTTTTGTCTTATTTTTCGAAGTAACTTTGCATCGTTGCCCAGGACATGTACTTAACGGTTGGTTCTCTTCGTTTATGTAATATGTCTAACGATTTTATCCATAACCACTTAATACACTCATTCGGTCCAGCTGTTCATTTCTGCAGTAAGAGCGTTGCCGGGACACATGAGATAATCAGAGTAACGAGTTTAAATGCATTGGCCAGACAATCGTTGGTTAAACAGTTCAGCAGATTCTCCAGTAGGTAGGTACAGTAACTGTAGACTAGCGCGAGGAGAAAGTGGCATGTTTTTCATTTTCAAAGTTAATTTTAAGGTTATAGAAGATGTGAAACCGTGTCTACAATACAATCCTAAACGATTAATTTGTATGTAGTTTTTATATACGACAGTTAAAAGAATCACGTATGAACTCTATGAAATCACTTTTTTTTTTGTCCAGTGCCTCCTGAATGCCTAGTACAAGAAAACCCTCACATATGACATTGTTTGACTCATGTTTATGTGTAGTTATGCAGACATTCAAGATTTTTGGTATACCCCCTATATTTGGCCCACTAGACCCCAACAAAATCATTCAGGCTATTTTTGGACCATAGTTTGTGTAGGAAATTAGTGTTATGATAAAGAGTAAACCAATCGGTGTCTTTAACAAAAATACGTAGAAGAATATGTGTATGCCATATCAACCAGCCCTACTAATGTATCATGTGCTTTTGCCTTATTTTTAATTAACGACTTGTTAACATTCAGACACATTGTTTCTTTTTTTTTTTTTTTTGGAAAGTTAAAAACAGAGAAATATTGATCTGCTCTGGTCCCACAAAACATATGGATGGTGCTCTCAGAACAAAAAAAGAAAATTGGTAGTTTTGGAAACGTCTAGTGTGGCAAAATGAGAGCACCAAGAAGCCACAAAACTAAGCAACGTGTTTCAACAAATAGCAGAAATTGTCTTCTAATTAAGAATCAGAAGGCAGGCAGCGTGCATAATCAAAGCTGATTGATATTGTTAAAGTTTGTATTTCAAACCCAGACGTTGTGTGTTCAGATCCTGCTATTGCTCCTGTGTGACAATGAGCCAGTCACTTCACCTGCCCATGCTCTAATTGGAAAAGCAAAAGAAATGCGATCAGTTATATCTCAAATGTTATCAGTCGCCTTGGATAAAGGCATCAGCCAAATAATTAAATGTAACTAACAGCAACTCAAATTCAGAACCTTGAGTTAGCTAAATGTCTGTTAGGTTATTTTGCATCTCTTTATTGTTTGGCTGCTGGTTAAAGAGAAAATAATTAAGGGTTCTGTATTTTAAATAATATGTAATAAAGGAAATTTGTTGTGATCTACTGTCATTTCTTAATAGATCCATTTAAAAAATAGCAGTAGTATTGTCACATATATAGAGTATAGTTAAGTTCCTACTTAATTTCTGAACAACATGTGACACACTGCCACCATGATATACAAGAATATTACAGGTAACTTCATTCAATGGAGTAAAAAAAAAAAACAAATCGGCTTACCTGATATACTCCTTATCCCCGTATTAGCACATGTCCGCAACCTCCTCCTCCTCTTGGTCAGTACACATTTAATGTTTGTAAAGCATGGAATAGACATTTAATTGACTTATTGCGCTATATTGGATCTATATCTAAAGCTACAGTATTAGGCGGGTTGCAGTTACATTATAACCTGATTTCTTTACATGTACACTGTTGCCAGATTACTGTAATACATTTCTATTCAATAAAGCTGTAAAACTGAGTGCTAATTAGGTGAACAAATTAATTTTGTCCTGACTTATCTAAAATATTAATCTAACTCAACCTGGACCAAATATGAACTGAGGCATGAACAACCTTATTAGGGAAAAAGAATATAGCTAGCCATTATTATATTCGACAATCACCTAATTTCTTAAAAGAGCAATACACTATAGTTATCAGTATACTGTAGTTGTAAATCCACTCAAAAAGGGCAAAAAAACAAGTCTCCATAACACTGTTTTTCTGAAGGAATTCATTGTATGGCAGATAACAGCTTTTTAATGAAAGTGACTGTAATGGAAGTCTGTAACAGCGATCACTTTACTGGAATCTTCTGGCTTAGTGTGCAAGTAGAACAAAGTATGTGCACATTTGTTACGTTTTTGGCAAGTAGAAGACTTTATGTACAAGTTTGTTAATGTTTTTGCAATTGTTTGTTTTCACTTCAAACTTCTATGAAGGAGTCCCTTGCAGGAGTTGTTGCTCATGGGAGCTAATAGCAGAGAGACTGGAATGTCCAATTGCGCTTTCAAATCGAACTTTTGGGGTTCTTGAGCTGCATACTGTATAGTGTGGGACTGAGTTTGCTATATCTTGGCAAAAAAAAAAGTCATAACTGTTAAAAAATATATTGTTAGAAGAGGATGAGTCTACAAATTTGTGGATTAAATTATATACAGCCTCTCTGGTGTCCAATTATTCTTTTTTACTGTTAGTAATGTTTTTCTCAGCCGCATACTTTATAAAATATGGCAATTTGTTGGTTCTTGTGGAACATAATATTGAAAAATAGAACTTTTGAGGATGACACAGTTTTTTTATCCAAATGTAGTTATAATAACTAGGTCAAGTTAGAATGTTTTTGTCTTGAAAAGGTCAATTTGAAAAACTGACATCAGATTATAAGCATAAAAGAAACAACTAGTAAATTGCACATCTGTGTAGCAAGGTAAACCGTTTCAAGTGCAAAATGCATGGCCATTTGAACCAGTTATTTCATAATAGTCCTATAAATGTGTTCCATTTTCTCCAGTGAGTCATCTTTCAATCCATTTCTGAACCCCACTTCACTATATGGTTGTGGAGAGTTGTAACCAACGCTGGCATCACTGGGCTTCATTGAGTACCAGTCCAACTTACGACATGCTCATACACAGACAGCACACACCCTTATGACCTCTGGCACTCAACCAAATTTGAATCGGCAGCCTGCCTTCAGACATGTCTTGATTCACGTATCTTGAGAAAGTGGGATAAAAGAGTACCTAGAAAAAACTCTTGTGAACACACAAACAGTGACCAGGCTAGCTGGCCAGTAGCTAAGCCCAGATCCATAGTTCTGTGAAAGGAACACTAACTTACTGATAATGAGTTACAGGTCAAATATAAAGGGCATTTTTCAATTTCAGTTTGCTTGTTGGCATAGCAAAACTCACAACATTCAGGGTTACTATGGCTGTCATTCATTGGCTTACTATGTTCTAAAAATGGCTGACTTTCCCCTCTCTCGCGTGCTGTTCAATATAAAAGGACATTTTTCGCTTGTAGGTATTTAGATGCTTCTCAAAGTAGATCGGATGCTGGTTGTCTTTAACACGCTTCATAAGACTTGAGAAAGTTTGAGTTGTTTTCTGTGCTATGATGCAGTATATCATATTACATAAGATTAAAACAGAAATCTACTTAATCTAGGTGCCAGTTTCAGCTCTTTTATATTATTGGATGCTGTATCCAACCAAAGTCTGGGCCATTTTTCTTAAATGAACAGGTTTCCAATCTGGATTCAAGTTCCTGGCATCAGCAGCCTAAACAAAATGAGAGTTTTGAAAGGAATGTTTTTGAAGTAACATCACTGTAGATATTGCTAATGTATACCTTTTGCAAATATACTCATAGATAAGTCCTTGGATTGAACATCTAAAGGCGTGCTGGAGCAGGTACATTTCAGTTCTATTTTTTGAGTGACATATCATAATAAAACTTGCAGATGGCGAAGAATAGTAAAATAAAAAGGATGGGTGTCACTGAAACAGGTGAGTGAATAAATGAAAGAGAGGGAATTGTTGATGATAACTGTCTCCTCTTTTTCTTTTGTAACTGTAATTTACTGTATTTTAAGTATTTGTTTTCCAAAGAGAAAAGTAACAAAATGTTCATGCTTTGTTACAAAATGCATTCTCAGTCTATAAAGTAATAAATTAATGGTAAAATCTCTCTTATATCGAGATTCCTCCATTTTCTCTCCTTTATTTCTGTAGAAGACGCTCTGCGATGTCATCTTAGTAGTATCTGAGAGAATGATCCCTGCTCACAGAATTGTCCTTGCAGCAGCCAGCCAGTTTTTTAATTTAATGTTCACATGTAAGTATTAATAAATGAATGCATTTTCTGAGTACATTTTATATGCAAATTTATGCTTCAAAAATTAATTGAAGAATGATTTTTTTTGTATTATAGTATTATCATTCTTCTATTTTGATAGTTATATTTGCAGACACAAGCAATAGGTGTTTTCTGCTGTCACCATAGTATTAAATTGAATGCCAACAATATTATATTTCAGTCCTAAAACTACATAGTGCATATGTAAGCTTAATAAATCAGTTCCTTTTTGTTATGCTCATCAAGCCTGACTGTGTAAAAATAGGAAGAAGCACTTTAGGTATCTCCTGCAGCTACTTTGACCGAGCTGTGGTTCTGAGAAACAGTGATAGGAATTATAATTTAGTCTTTAAGTTTCATGTTGGCTAAAGTCCTGCACGTGAAGCTACCTGTATAAACTCCATTTCACTTAGTGTTGTAATGGGATAAGCAGGATTGGAAGCAAGGTGACAGTAGGGACATATAGATTACCTTCAACTTCAGACTGAAGTGCTAAAGCAAAAAAGAAATAGTCAAAGAGGAAAGACGAGGAAGTGCTGTAGTAGTAGTAATGGTAGTATTGTGACGGGTACAGAGTATTTTTATGTTCTTACTCTAGCACCATGAAACCAAGAATACATTAAAATACATAACTGCATGATATTAAATAGAAATCATATCAGCTTATAAAAGAAGAATACAAACATGCATAACAATATAAGAAAAGAAAACAAATCCTGCTGCCCCACTTGTGTTATTTATCAGCTAGAGTGGTTTTTCTACTTTTCTACCTCCCAATGTCAATAAAGTAGACTACCCTGCCCCACTAGCAAAAGCACAGCTAAATTCCTTTATTATTAATTTAGACTAGATTTTTCTTATTTCAGAGGTTCATGTGAAGAGGGTGTCAACTTAGGGGTTTAATTGAAAGGTTAAGCAAGGTTATATATGTTAAATACAGGTCTGTGAGGCAATGGCCTGCAACAGGTAACCGGACCTGTTGAAGTCTCAACCCCAGTTGCTAGGACCATAGATCTGGAATTGCAGAGTGAAAGTTAAGGGCAAAATTGCCTCCGTATCTCTCACCTCTTAGCCTGGAAAAGGGTGACAGATGATTTGAGTATTCCTACAGGCCTGGATCTAGACACCAGATTTGCTTAACCTTATCCATTTTATTATACTGTCTCTTACTTACTGCCAGAGTGTCTTCATTCATCCCACATTTCATTTATGGAATCCGTAGCCTAATTCTTCAAAAGCTGACTTTGGCAGTGTATTTTACAATCCTATTGCTGAGAAAAATCAAGCACTGGAGATATAATCTCCAAAGAATAATATAACAAACTCCTTACATATGCTGTGCCGTGCAGTGCATGGAGTTGTACACACTAGTTATGATGAAAGTGTTTGAGAGTAGCATTGCAACATACTCCATAGACTATTCTAGATAGTTTGGGCCACCTTTAGCTTTCTTATCACCTTAAGTAAATGCACAAATTATAATCAAGTTCCAAGATTTGGATTTAGTGTTACTCTTTGAAACTTGATTTTATGTTTCTTGGGGATCACCTCCTCCACACTGATCCTCAACCTTGAACCCCAAAACAATGCTTCAGAATGAGGTTTACTAATGATGCAACCATAATAGGCCTGAACACCAACTATAATAACATTAGTGGTGCTACAACAGTAAACTCTGTTTATGTCTGCAAACCTGTGGGTAGACCATCTTAACATCTGCCTCAGTAAGAATACTGTTGAGGGGGTCAGCAGAGTTATATTTTTTGGAGTCACTATCACTAATGACACAACATGAGCACAGTATACTTCAGCTCTCATTATAAAGGCCTAACAAATCCTTTAGTTTCTCTGACATCTGAGGCAAATCTGGGTATCATTGCTTTATGTTGGCGTGCAACAGAATTCATAATAGTAATGTGCAGTCTTAGATAGGCAAATAATATTACTGAAGACCCCATGCTTCTTTCACAGTCACTTCTCTACCTCCTCTGATCTGTAATCTAGATTTAAGAACATTTTTTATCCTTATGCTGTTTTATATGTATTTACTCCAATGTTATAATCATTGTCTGTTGTATATATTATACTGTTCTCAATGGGAATGTAGAACTCGGTGTATTTTTATACATAACAGTAAATTTGAAATTGAATTTCAATTTGTTATGCAAAAGTTGAATGATTTAGATTTTGTTTATCCGTATAAAAATGTTAGAGATCATGTATGGAACTCTTCATAGTAACAGAATGATACTGAAACTAGAAAACATTTTAAATATTGTAGCTTGTTTATCATAATAAAAAATGACTTACTTTGAAGTGCAATATAGATTGTTCTTTAGTACATTTTCTTCTTGGTCCATGTGCAGATGTCAAGTTTACACTGTGTTTCACCACAAAATGACAGTTTTTCAATCTTGATTTACAGAGGTGTTTAATTTCTGTGTATGTTTTCATATTTTGCAGCAAATATGCTGGAGTCAAAAGCATATGAGGTGGAATTAAAAGATGCAGAACCTGATATCATCGAGTTACTAGTGGAGTTTGCATACACTGCAAGGTACACTTCCTACATTTTGCTTTGATAAACTTTGCTTTGATTTTAGAAACTTTGTTATCTTTGTTTATAGCGGCTTTACCTAATCTTTTATTTTTAATATTGGATTTTTTTTTTGTTAGAAATATTTAGTTGACCTTTTAAGATTCTGCAATTTGAGTTAGGCTTCTGAAACAACTTTACAATTTTCTCAGAATTATGTGGTTCACTAAATTAATTCAGTTAATTTACATTAAACCTAGTTCACTTCACAATAATTATAAGTTCAGTATTAACAATAAAATGCAACATAAATGTGAACATAAACAGAGGAAACTGAATTTAAAAAATATGCTCAGGTGTTCCAAAATATGCCTTGTATCAAATGGTCTGCTTATTAATATCATAAAGCTATCTTTCACATTGATGTACTTCATAGTAAATCTAAATATAACATCTCAGACTACAGTTTAGTGCTTTATAAGACAGGATCCAGCCCTTAAAGAGTACCTATCTATAACAGAATATCATTTATTTTGTTGGGTTATTTTCTGAATGTTTTGTGAATTTTTGCCATGTAGGTTTGGTTCTTGCCTTCTAATTGATGCTGTCATGGATGGATGCTGACCACTACAAATCATTCCAAACAACTATTAACATACACTCTGATGCCAGTTTCACAAAATTAAGCATTATAGTAAATTTTGACATTGTGTGTTTTACAGGATTTCTGTGAATAGCAACAATGTTCAGTCATTACTAGATGCTGCAAACCAGTATCAGATTGAACCTGTAAAAAAGATGTGTGTTGACTTCCTTAAGGAGCAAGTGGATGCATCTAATTGTCTTGGTAAGATATACATTTGCCAGTTTTTTTCCATATATAGTTTTTGTAAATTAGACAGATAAGACTTAGTATTCCCCTTTTATTTTATTTTTTAATAATTTAAATAATATTAGTTTCCCTGTTAATGGTTTGAAATATAAAAAAAGTGAAAGAGAGAGTGTAATTTAAAAGCAGTGTTTTAATATTTTTTGTTCATTGAAGGTATCAGTGTCCTGGCAGAGTGTCTTGATTGTCCAGAGCTGAAAGCCACTGCTGATGATTTTATATACCAACATTTCACGGAGGTCTATAAAACTGATGAATTCCTTCAGCTGGATGTGAAGAGAGTCACACAGCTGTTAAATCAGGATACCTTGACTGTGCGAGCAGAGGATCAGGTAATTTGAAAAATTAAAAACTGCCCCTTTCAAAGGCCCAAAGTGGCAGAAATGTTTTGGGCACAGCTGTCAACATGTTGTGGGAATTCAGGTGATGGAAGTGGCCAGTTGTAACATCTGCTCTGGCATAGGATGACTCTTTGAAAGTGCAAGGAGAATGGGACGTTAAGTGCCAACAGCACCATACTGCCAGCCTGCTACTGTCACTAAGGTATACCAAGAAATGACAGTTACAGTGCAAGTTAAGAAAGTTGCTAATCTCAGCAGTGGCTCATGGATGAAAGTCTCTTGGCAGTGTGTGTTAACAATGAGCCTCAGAGGTATGATTAAACAATATAAGCTGCTTGTCAATGCATGCAAGGGAAAAGTATGTAGCTACATATACTACTGCACCACAGGTAGGATTCCACACGGTGCAAGTGACAGTAGCTGGTAGATTTAACAGTGATTTAATGTGTACATTATTGTGTTCTGGTAGTTTGCACTTTCAGTGCAGAAATAGCAAATGGTTGGTTCCATGTAGCTCTTCAGGGCTCTGTCAAATTACTGTGCTAATTGCAAGGCAATATCCATTGTCATTTTGTTATGATTTTGTAATTGTTTTGGTCTGCATAGAAAATGTGCAGGCTATGAAATATACATTTTGTGAAAGGTAGTATACAAATCAATAACTTTTACAATTATGAGATGGAAGATTTCCAAGTTAGGTTAATTTGCTGCATAAGCACCCTGTAATGATGTACTTGTTTTGTATCTGCATATTTCATTAGTATCAGGTTTAGAGATATCATGAGTTTGATACTAGAAAATTCTTGTAGCCCAGTATGGAAAGCATAGGAAATGTTAAAATGAGAACCTGGTCTCTGATGATGTTACCATCACTAAACACCACCACTTGCAGAATGGAAGAAACCACCAGCTAGTATTACATACTGTGCAGCAAGCAGAAGTTCATAATGTTAGAAGGTGAGACCTCTGCATTAAGGTGAATTCACAGCTGTGTTCAAAGGACCATCACAGGACCTTCTTATCATTGTGATGTGGAGTGTTACCCTGCTAAACAAGCCAATTTACTTAGAGATACATGGCTGTCATAAAGATCTGAACCTGATAGATAACAATATTTAGATATACTGTGTCATTTTAGTTGTTTCTGTTCCATGGGCACCCAAATCATTTCACAGCCACCCCCATGCTGAATTTTTGAACATCCAGCGGAGTGGATCCATGGAGTAATTGGAATTTCACCATACCGTGGTTCCATCAATAGAAATAAGCAAAAACCTTTGATAGAACAGACCAGGCACTGTTTTTCCAGTCACCCAGTATCTGTGTTCTTTAGCCAATACAATCTACACCTGTTTGTTTCTTGTTGATAGGAATGAAACATGGTGTGATCTTAGGCTGCCCTACCATATCGATGATGATCTCAACAATTTGTGCAGTGTCATTTTTCATCTTTTAGAAGCAAGTTGAATTCAGATGTCAGTTAGGCTAAAACCATGCATTAAATAGCACAGTCAACTTATATAAAGATGTCATTGAATGGTCGGTAATGTAGGAAAGTGCACTTGTTTCTCAGTATTTGTGTCCCTATGTATATAACACCAGTTTCAATGAGAAAAGACAATTCATTAGAACAGAGCTTGTTGCATCCTATGCATGTAATGTTTCCAAAATGTTGTTTATTTGAAGTTTGAAAGTTTACAAGGTGCTGCTTTAAACTACACTACTTTGGTAATTTGCCCCATATACAGTATCTACAGTTCTGTTTGTAAACTAAATGGTATTTCTTCTACAATCCTTTTGTTTTTGCATAAATTATTTTTTTTTTCATTCAATGCAAGTATTAATTGTATTTCTTAATTAATCATTTGGCTTTAATATTTAATAAAGATGAAACATAAAAAAGAAAGTAAATTAAAAAAAAAAAAAGTTAAAAACCTTACAAAATTCCCACACACTGTGCCATGTTTTATATATGCAGAATCTTAGTTATTTGTATATTTTTTTCACATCTGTAAATTGACCTATTGCATGATTTTTTTCTTGCGTCATTAATAAGGAATGCAATCCTGTCCGTGAAATAATTCAAAACCATAAAAACAAATAAGCCTCCAAACAGTTTTATGTATGTAAAGAGTAGTTTTAATTTTATGGTGCATTCCTGTTTATTCTTTGAATGTCCTTCTTGTTCCCCAAGGTATATGATGCAGCAGTTAGGTGGCTTAAATATGATGAGCCAAACCGGCAACAATACATGGTGGACATCCTGGCCAAAGTCCGCTTTCCTCTTGTGTCAAAGAACTTCCTGAGCAAAACAGTGCAAGCTGAACCTTTGATTCAGGACAACCCAGAGTGCCTCAAGATGGTTATCAGTATGTTATTTTTTAAAAATATTCTCACATGTTTTGCTAGAATGCTGTACTATATCTGCCGTATTTGAAATTGCAAATACGTTGAATTTCCTTCTTTTTATATATTTTAGGGAAAAGAGCTAAAGGCAGTGAATACAATGACTTATTTTGCTGTGTTGTCTATTACAAATATTCTTTTAAAAAGACACATCTAAGATTATAGAGATTTCATTTTTAAGTGTTTATTGTTGTTCTAAAACTAAATTAAATACTTTTAAACAAAAATTGCTGACTATGGATTCTCCAATGCTAGTAGTGTGTTTTGAAATAAGGTTGATAAAAATCTTTGATCTATTATATCTGACTTTCTCTAAACATATGAAGCCTCAATGTATCTTTATTCTGCTTTCAAGGCATGTTAAGACAGCAGACCCTTTATTTAGTTTTATTGCTAATGTCATATCTGGCCATAACACTTCGAAATATTAAAAATAAAATGAAAAAGTTATCAGTACAATGAAACATTTTTTTTAATTATGCTTTTTAATTTCTTTTGAAGTTACACTTTTTTGTTTCACAGAACATGGACAATAGTAAATGTTCATTGTATTGTCAAAAGATCTATTGATAGGATTTTGTTTTCTTACAAATACATCTTGTTTCCTAAGGGAAGTAGTATAACAAAAGGGGCTATGAACCTAGCTCATATCTTGCATTCAATCATGTTTTTCCTACTCTGGTCATTGTTGAAGAAAAAGTAAAGGGAATAGTGTATGGCATTGAAGCTGAAATAAATAAGAATCTTAGAAATTTTATAGACAAGATTATGTAGGCTGTCAAGCTCATTTGCAATGTGCATATTTGTTGGCAGCAACCTGTGGATCTGAGTAAAAATTGTTTTGTGGTATATGTGCCTTTTTCTATACATGAATTGTGTTTTTTTTTTAGTGTTTTAATGTTGTGTACCATCAGGTGGGATGCGGTATCATCTTCTTTCTCCTGAGGACCGTGAGGAGCTTGGAGAGAGCAGCAGACCGAGGCGTAAAAAGCATGACTACCGTATTGCGCTGTTTGGGGGGTCCCAGCCACAGTCTTGCCGCTACTTTAACCCAAAGGTAGAGTATATACAGTTGATTATTTACCACAGTCACTGTAGAGTAAGATTGAATCAGAGGTGATTAGTGAAACAAGCAACATCTTTATACTTTTAACCATAATGTATATTCCAAACAAGTGTGTCCTGTTTAATCAGTTTTCTGGTTTCTGACAATGTTATTCTTAGATTAATTTTTTATGAAAAAATGTATTTGGAAGAAAATACATCATCAGAACTCAGTTCTGTAAAATACTTGAATTTAAACTCAGTGAGTAAATGTCTGAAAAATGATAATCAATTAGACTAGACAAACCATTAAAAAAAAGAAAAATATAAACAAAAATGCGAAAAAAGTTTCCCTTATACTGTATGAACAAATCTTAAAAGCGGTTGATTGCTAAATGACATATTCTTATGTCTATGCCTGCATGACAACCCTATCATATATTTTAACCTTCAGGTTTGTTAAAAAAAATACAAAGTACATTAAGAGTTTATATAACTTCTGCTACTACTGCTAAGCAATAATCAAATCAAAATTTTAAGTACTTTTGTTTTTGGTTTTTTATTTTATTGCAGGATTATAGCTGGACAGATATACGCTGCCCATTTGAAAAACGCAGAGATGCAGCCTCTGTCTTTTGGGACAATGTTGTTTACATTCTGGGTGGATCACAACTTTTCCCTATCAAACGCATGGATTGTTACAATGTGGTTAAGGACAGTTGGTATTCTAAACTTGGTCCACCTACACCTAGAGACAGCCTGGCAGCCTGTGCAGCAGAAGGCAAAATCTATACTTCTGGAGGTTCAGAAGTTGGTATGGATAGTCTCTTAAAATAATTTTATGCAAATCTAAAATTGCTCCTAATTCAGCATCCCAATAAAACTAATGTCATATAGTTTTGCAATCCATAGTATGGAATACATAAAATAAGTTGTTACATATCTTGTCTTTTTTGATGTAAATATAAATACTTTAGCTTATTTAGCCTGTGCCAGAAATAACTTTACTTTCGTTGGCAAGACCCAATTTTATATAGAATTTTTTGCCACTTTGTATACACAGACTTTGTTCCTCAGAAACACAGAGCTTTCTGCACTGAATACATAGTAAAGTGAATATAAGACAAAAAGAATATTATAGAAATGGTTCTTTTGCTAAACTCTACAGAAAATGGAAGGGCAATAAAGAAAATGAATTAGGTAAAATCAGTGCCTAATTCCTAGTTTGTCTCTAAGTATACCCTTTTTTCTGTTGTTTTTGGTAAAATAAGGTCTCATTGAGAGTAAAACATGATGCCAAGATAAAAATAATTCAGATCAGTAACTTGAAAGAATATAACATGAATTATTTCTGTATGTAAAACATTTTTGAAAACAATAGTTTAAAAATATTTTGATGCTTTTTGTGTACATAACAAAGTTATCTTTAAAATGTGATTGATTTCATATTTTATTACTCTATAAATCACCAAATATTAAGCTATTGCTAATTTAGTACATTTAACAAATGAGAACAATTTTCAAAATGTTAAAATTAAGTTTAGGTTTATTGACATTTCTAAACAGTAATACATTAATAAACTATTGGGAGTATCAACATGCTTACATACTAACAAGAGAAGAATACATATAATTCTTAAAGTTCAGACTGCGTTAAATGTAATATTTTTGTTACTAAACCAGCTTGCACTGTGTTCCAAATGTAATTATATATTCATTGTCTTAATCCTAAAAATAAAATATAGCACAGTTCATTCCAGTGATGACAAAATGCTGATCTGTTATTTGAAGCTTAACTCAAACCAAGTCTGTATTCTTTTTTTAAGGGAATTCTGCACTTTACCTTTTTGAATGCTATGACACAAGGACTGAAAGCTGGCATGCTAAACCCAGCATGCTAATTCCACGCTGCAGTCATGGTATGGTAGAAGCAAATGGCTTGATCTATGTGTGTGGAGGAAGTCTGGGCAATAATGTGTCAGGAAGAGTCCTTAACTCTTGTGAGGTCTATGACCCTGCAACAGAAATGTAAGTTCTGAGCATCAATTGACTTCACTATAACAGAAATTGCATATTACTGAATATGGCATATATTCATAGGTCAAAAATAATTTTTAATTTGTTTAAAATCTTAATTACTAAATGGATTACCTGGAGAAATATTCAGAAATTTACTTCAGTCTCTTAACTAGATGATGTACACAGGCTGAGGTATTTGTCCATTATGACATCAGACATGACATACATTTTACAGGCTCACCATAATTTTCACAGGGTGTGTACGCTTTCTCCTTAAGGAAAAAATATATTAAGGAGGTTTCTCATTTATTAATGCCCCATTAAAGTTTATATTGCTAAAATATGTTGTTTATATTTAACTTCCTGCCTAGTTATTCAATCCAAAGCATATGTGCTATATAATGCAAATTACAATTTTTTTTTCTTTTCTTTTCATGTTACATCACCCAGCCAATGAGATACAGCAGGACAAAGATATCTGGGTTACTTGTTTTGTTTCATATAATTAAGGGTTACTTAAACGTATTGATTATTATAATTGTAGAGCCGTGCCATGTTCATGCCTACATCAAATTGTGAGCTTCTGGACCCAGACTAATTTACTTATTGCATATTTAAAGAATATACAAATACCAGTGTCATCTGCAACAGAGAAAAGACAATTCTAGGATGCTAGCCTTAGAAGCAGAGTATTAAAGAAAAAGCCATATCTGAAACTGGCAAATTTAAAAGAAAAGGTTAAAATATGGAAAAGAACATAGACATTGAATGAAAGATAACTGAAAAAGTGTATTATGGTCAACATTCTGGAATCTTCTTTTTTCTGTTGTAGAAGACATTTTGCAAGTATTTTAGGAGGAAGCCAACTGACAACCTGTAGGCATATGTTTCTTAAACAACACTCTGATGTACTTATCCTCTTATGCAGTTTTTCCTTTCTCTTGGTTAGATCTAGTCTGCCCTCTTTTCTTAAGTTAGTAACAGGCTCCTTTGTATGAAGTTTTCAGTTTCTTAGTAGTCTGTTGCATGATATAATCTTCATTCTGCAAAAAGAAAAAAAAACACACAATAGACTGATAATGTTTCTTGGGAAATCAGTTTCATTTTGAATACTGTACAGAGCTTTGCTTTTGGAATGCCAGCACCTTGCAACGCAAGTGAACAGAATAACCGGTTTCAGTTGTGCTAATGCAATCACAAAGGCTTCTGTAATAACCAATTGGCATATGTACATGACTAATTAAAAATAAGCTATGGCAGTTTACCATTAAGACACTAAATGAATGGCTGCTGAAAATAGGGCTTTGCAGTCATATATGAATAATAAATTAGTCATTCATTTCAAGCAGCAATAGCTATTAGGGACAGTAGTAATATATTGGCTATATTTTAAAACCAACTGATAAAAATGGATAAAAATGGTATCCATTTCTAGCCAAAGCATGAAAAATTCTGGTTGTGTCCAGATTTTTGACTGGAAGTGTAGTTTTTACATGATCCTACCCTTGTACCTACTATTAGAATCTTCTCTAAAAATCTTGTCACTTTTTTAAACAAATACTTACACTTGGAATCTTCTCAGTGTTTTATTATGTAATAGTTCTTTTAGACTGTAATTTCATTTCAGCAGAATCATTTAATATTGGAATGTGACCTATTTACATTTTGAGTTTTATAATTTGTCAGTTGCATTGTTGTACATGAAAATGTGGTAACATTACTTTTTTGGCCCCTATGTATATGGAGGGATGGGTAAAAGTAACATTGGTAGTGCATAACACAATTATAGTTTTCTGATACAAGAAATACATAAATAGAGTAGAATCTCAGAGTTAACCTGAAAGCCAGTATATGGAAATATAAATATCGAAAACGGACATATATATGATAGACATACTGTGTATATATAATAAATACTCACTTTCTTTCAGATGGACTGAACTATGCCCCATGATTGAAGCAAGAAAGAATCATGGGTTAGTCTTTGTAAATGACAGAATCTATGCAGTTGGTGGACAGAATGGAATGGGTATGTTGTCTTCTGGTTTTGATTGGCCCCTTTACACACCCTTTATTGAAGTGTTTATTAAACCATACTTTTGGAAATCATTACTTCACTCCTCACATTCTATCAATATTGCTGTTTTTGGAGGTCCTACTATTCTTATTTATTCTTGCTGTGCCTGCAGACTACCAATAGAGTGTATTTTTTTTATACCGTATTTACTCGTGTACCACGCGACCTCATGTAAGACCCAAATTTTTACAAAGAAAATCGCGGAAATATTTTTGCCCCATGTACGATGCGCGTTGTGATTGTATAGGAAACGTTTAGAGAGAGAGAGAGAGCGCTGTCGAGTGGGAGTGCGAGTGAGTGAGCGAGCAAGAGAGAGAGAGTGCGAGCGAGCGTGGTACACGCATAAATACAGTATATAAATTATGAATTTTATTCTACAATCATTCTGAATTCAAATGAAATAGAATAAATCATGGATTTTTGGGGTCTGTAATAATCTAACGCCCTGCTTAGAGTTGCTTGCTTCAGGGTACTCAGTGCTGACATGACACACTTTTTATCTACTCATGATCCTGTATGGGAAAGAAAACATTTGGAAAATTAAATGAATGGGTGTAGTTACTACCTTTCATATATTTTCTCTAAATTAATAAGGATTTTAAGAAGTATGTATATCAGTTTGATTACAAAAGAATTTGAGTAAAATAAAACTGACATAAATTTATTTGAAAATGACCTTTGTCAGATATTTTGGTTCTTGCTTCATTACAATGACTTAAGGTGCATATCAATTTTAAGTCTGTCCACTGTCTGTTTATTGCTGCAATCTCAAAAAAGCTAACTCTTTACATACCTTTCTGTTCATTTTACAGGGGGTCTGGACTCTGTAGAATACTATGATATTAAAGTCAATGAATGGAAAATGGTGTCTCCCATGCCATGGAAAGGGGTAACTGTTAAATGTGCTGCTGTTGGATCAGTTATTTATGTTTTGGCAGGATTTCAGGGCGTGGGTCGCCTGGGACATATTTTGGAGTACTATACTGAGACTGATAAATGGGTGGCAAACAACAAGGTGCGGGCATTTCCAGTTACAAGCTGTCTTATATGTGTAGTGGATACCTGTGGAGCAAATGAAGAAACACATGAAACATAACATTAACAGTGATCATCCACAAAGCTCTGCAACAATCATTGCTGCGCCTTTTAAATATAAACTATTATTCATTGCACATGAATTATTAAATATACACAATGGCACCAATTCATACAGAAATGTATTATAGAAGAAACAATTTCAGTGTTTTACTGCCAAAGATGAAACAAGTCCCATGATAATTGTTTTTCATGCAAATGAATACTGAAATATAAAAATACTGTGGGAGGATAAGCTTCATAAAAGATTTTGTTCAGTCACCAGGTCCACCTGGTTTCGTGGATAATTTGTATTAAATCATGAGTTGGCAGGTTGATTCACATTTTGAATAGGTTATTTCTTGTTTGCCCTGTATTTATACAGTCATTAGTTTCTTGGCTGTGCCTCTATTTCACACTAAGAAGGTATATTTCTTTTTAGAGTCATTTTAAAAATGAGAGAAAAATAATACTGTATCACGTACCATAAGTAAAGTATTTAATTTTGCCTCATTCATGTAACTTTAGGACAATGTCCTTTTATTTATGCCATACTTGTAATTTTTTATTTAATATGCGTAATGTGCAGCATGTTAATTCTTCATTTTGCCAAATATTTATAGTATTGTCTCTGCTGATTGAATAATAATGCTTATTAAACAGAGCAGTTTGTTTAAACAATTATGTGCTGGGAAAACCACATTTGCTTTGGCCCTACATCTGTGTTTTAACTCCTGGCATTCTTATACCAAAAGCTCAAAATGGATTCCCAGTCTGTTTTTAGCATTTTTCAAACTCCTGATATTACTTCTGATAATGTTGTAAGCATGAAGTAGAATGAAGGCTGCATAAGTGTAAATTGAGATTTACAAAGTATTATTTAATGGAAGCAGGCATTATAAGGAACATGGAGAGTACTGTAAACAGGTATGGTAAGACCAGAAGTCAATTTTTTACATTAATAAACAAATTGCTTGATGCATTTTGTAATACCAATGCTTCTTAAAAATATTGTAAGCAGAATTTTCTTAGTTTGGTGTTACATAGAAATAATTTTCATGCTGCACTATGTGTAAAATTGTGTATTTATTTACAAGCATAAACTTTTTGTTGTACATATTTTATAGTCCATAGTAGTGTCTAGCAGTTTAGTTTGATGCTCAGAATTCAAAGAATTGTACTATTATAATAATGATTTTTTTCACAATTACTTTTAATTAACTCATTCTATCACATGATGGGCATAAAGTCCTCCTTTATAAAAATGTTGTATAGACAAAAACAAAATCATAGTTATTTAATGCTACTTCTGAGAACTGTAGATTTACCATACTGGTAGCAGTTTTATTCAGTCTGTAGTTGTTTATATTTGATCTAGATTATTGTGAATTTATTAGTTCAGTGATTGTTGCTTTCTGCACCTCTCAGTTATTTAATGCCTTAGTGCTGTTTGTGTTATTTTAGAATTAATACATATTTATCTGCTTGTGCATTAGAAACTAGTAAGCTTCCGAGACACCCCTCATATCTGTTATTACAGTGTGTTTAGAAAACCTGATATGAAAATCCTTAATATTGACATTACATTCTTAGTAAGTATATTAATCCTGCAATTTGTTCTATATCAGAAAAGCCCTAAATGTTAGTTTCTGTAGGCATGTGCCTTGTATTTGTTTAAAGAGACTGTGTGTTTCAGTAAAGTCTTACCTGATGTTGTGTTTTGTTAAATAATGCTTGTGTCATAGCAATGCCAGGAAGTAACTTTCGCTTACAAGCTATTACTGCTATTCGCTGATTAGGTAATAACATTCTTTTCTCCAGTTGGAAACTCAGTGTTGTGTTTTAATGGTTTAGATTAGAAGACTTCAACCGTTTTGCAGAAGAAAAATAAATCATTCTTTAACCACCTGATCTGGACTGGGGAAAAAAACAACTTGTTTTGACTGAATGGCCCAAAAGGGTGGCAGAATTGATGTATACGTTTTATACTGTGTGATTCATTACTGGTTAGCCATGAAATACTTGTTTACAATGTTTGTATTTTTACTGGTTAAACCTGGCTTTTATTTGTGCAATGTGTCTGAATTCTACTAGTGCTTCATTTATTTAAGCAAATGAAATTGTGTTAACAGCGTGTGCAGTGAACTATGATTTGTGATGTGTGATTTTCATTTTGTCTTTTTTATTGCATTTTGTATTACTTGTGCTGAATTTTTGTCATCTGTTTTATATTTACCATTTAATATGTAATTATAATGTTAATTTATTCAAGAACACAGTATGGATGTGTTATCTTTCTCACCCCCACACTGGTTATATTTTGTAGTGTTATTCAAAATGTTTGCTTTGTGTTGTGCTCTCATTCATGGACTAAATTGAATCTGGGTCAATAAACAATGAATCTTTGTAATTTTCCTGGCTTTGGAGCTAACATTCTAAGAAATTCTGAAAGCTGCAAAATATTTTAATACATTTAGGCTGATTTTAAAAACGTGATCATAAGGGAAATGTGGAAATTAAAGGATAAAATATGCATTTACAGAAGAATAAATGATTATGCTAGAAAAATGTGAGGTGGTAGTAGGGAAAAATGAATGAAAAAAACAGCTTGCGGAATCTAGTAAGTGTAATTGCCTTGCATACAGTTCCACATTTGAATGATATGACAACTGAAATAAATCATTTAATGAAGAATATAGAAAGCTAAAACTTTTAAACATACTGCATAGGCTTAATGGTATTTGGAAACCATGGTTTGGAAGAGGAAGGAAACCCTAATAATGCCAGTTTCACTGGAATAGTTTAGTAAATAAAGAAATGCTATGTACAAGCAATTATATCTGTTTGAGAAACCCTGATTCCCCCTTTTTTCCTTTAGGACCCCTAAATTGTTTTCATGGCTTCTTTGCAAATGATAGACCTATGATGATTTTAGATAAACAAAAGTTACTACATGTAAACCATATCTCAGCTGGGTTACAGAGATATAGGTAAAAAAAAAAAAAAGTAAATTACCATTGTTATACAGTCCCCTCAACAATTATTGGTACCCCTGGTAAAGATGAGTAAAAGGGTTATAAAAAAAATCATCTTTCAGTGAATTATCTTAATTTCACACTGAGAGAATATAGAGGTATAGCATGGAATTGGAGATCATTGCTGTCATCTCTTGTGTGCTCTCCTCTTTAGCTCACTCTGCAGGTTTTCAGTGTGATTGAAGTCTGGGACATGTGATGGCCATGGCAGAAGCTTGTTTTTGTGTTGACAATGTTTTGGATCATTATTCTGCTGGAAGAGCCGATGTCGGCTCAGTTTCAGTTTCTTGACAAAAGCAACCTGATTTAAATTTAAAATGTCATGAGATTCCATTGGGTCCATGATACCTGTACCCTAACAAGATCCCTGGAGCCTTTGGAGCTAAAACAGGCCCATATCATCACAGTAGCCCCACCTTACTTTTTCGGTATAGCCATCCTTCTTTTCACACCCAACCCACCTTGAGTGCTTGTCAGTTCTCGTTGCTTCTGCCCATAGCACACAGTTTCAAGCAAACTCCAAGAACTTGCATTTGTTGTTAAATAACAGAAATTGCCTTGTTCCGGCTTGCCTAGTAATCTGTTGACATGGAGGTGATGTTTGATGGTAGTTTTGGAGATGTGGTCACCCCAAGATGCTACTTATTTCTGTAACAGATCATTGGGGATATTATTTTGACTCTCTTCACGGTGTGTGGAGGAAAAATTAACTTGGGTCCACTTCCAGACCAGTTGGTAATAGTCCTAGTTGGTTTAAACATTTTAATTATTGCCCTAACATTAAATAAGGCAGTTTTTCAGACGAGTAGCTATTTTTTTACAACCATACCCTGACTTATGAAGTCCCTTCTCCCTCATTTGAATTTTGTGTTGTTTTTCCCATGTTGATAAGTAATTAAGAGAATCTGAATTCCATGCCATGTCATATTTATACCCCAGTTAATCTGGAAGTCATGGATTACTGCTTGAAAGTTCCTATACACTCTGATCAACTAAGAGATTTAAGATATAAAGAGCAACAATGCTTCAGTTACACTTTGTTCATAAGAATTTCTAGGGGTGCCAATAATTGTGTTACATGTGGTTTTGTTAAATAATATTTATTCATGAGGGATTTTTTCCAGAATATATTTACTTAATTTTAAAGTTGGATTTCTTTCATTTTTTTCAATGTGAGATTAAAGTAATTCACCAAAAAGTGATTTTTTTTCACTCATTTCTACCAGGGGTTGCAAATAATTGTAGAATGAACTGTAAGTACTACAGCAAAATCATAATGAAGAACATTATTCTTAAGTTAATGAATTACAATGTCCCTGAGACTTGTGGATGCCCATGGCAAATGTGGACATGATCGCAAACTGATGGTAACTCATTTGAAATGGCAGTAATAGCTCACTTGATAATAAAGCAACATGAGGAATCAAGCACTCACCTTATGCAGCTCTGTCTTGCTCTTTTACCTTGGGAATATTTCTTTTTACTGTTTTTCCATTCCAAGTTAATTCCATACTGGTGAGGTATATCACCTCAGGATGCACAAGGCTTGTCAGATAGGAGGATTTGACCAAGTACTCTTGATTACATATGAACTGTTACCAGCAACTCTGTTGATCTGAGCACTTAATGAAGCAAAACTGAGCACTTAGTTGTATGAGTGGATATTGTCTTTGAAGTGTCAGTCCTGAGGGTTTTCTGCAATTCTCATCAGATATTTCATCACGGGCTGAAACTTGTAAATTAGTAATCCTTCCTTTTTCAAGAACATGGCACCCTTACAACTGCAGTACCTGAGCTTTTGAGACACATTAGGTCCCTTGTTTAGGCAAGGATTACATACCTTGGCATCAGAAGATGTGAACCCACACAATGTCTGGGCCAGGATTTAAATCCACCCTTCTTGATCCCTACCATACCATCCATGGATTAAGGTAAATCATAAAAATACCAACAAACATTTTTGCGGTCACTTTAAAAGCACCGCATGCTAATTTACAAAAAAAGCAAATTCAGTGAATATAAATGGTATTTGGTAATTGCACAGGGAAAAATGTATCATTACATGAGTTATAATAACCAACTGTCTATGGTGAAAATATTACTTCATTGAATGTTATTTTTTAAAGGCAGTCCTACTAGCTCTTTCTTTGTGTAGTCTCTCAGTGACTTTAGAATAAGTTTGACTATCCAGCAACTCTGTTCCTTATTATATTTGCTCCCTCATACAGGTCTTTTCCATTCTCATTATTCAAGGAACAGTAGATGGTGTAACTGCGGTGGGCTGGCGCCATGCCCGGGGTTTGTTTCTTGCCTTACGCCCTGAGCTGGCTGGGATTGGCTCCGGCAGACCCCCTTGACCCTGTAGTTAGGATATAGCGGGTTGGATAATTGATGGATGTTGTAAATTAAACTGCTATGTAGTGAGGATACTCCATCATTTAATTTCTGCTCCAGTGCCCCGTGAAAAAAAATCTTGGCAGCTTCTATCATAACTTTTTCTAACACAAACTTTTCCTCCTTTTTCCTTACTGTTAACAGCTCCTGTTACAGACATTCTCTTATTTTATTTTTAGGGATAGTGCTCTTTCCCCTATCCATGTCAAGCCTGCATTGGTTGAGATAAAGAAAGAAAAAAAATGACTTCTTTTGGATCAGTTGTGCAAGATATGACAAACTCTTTACCTCAGAATTGTCCCCTTCACTCCCACTTGATTTTTTTTTCTGCTAAACAATATATTTGTTTCTGGTCACAATCTGTGTGTACAATTATTTTGAGCACTTCAGGATTTGTTGAAGACTAGCTTCTTTTTGCTTTACTTTCCAGAAGGAATAAGGAGAAACTAAAAATAATGTAGGTGACCAGGAGAAGAAATGTTAGAAAACCAGACAAAGAGTTGATACCGAAAATCTGTTCTACCTTTTGTCTAAATCAAAAATCAAAGTTGAAGCCAGAAAACAAGGGTCTGTAAAAATACCAACAACCACACGCAGCGATTTCTTTTGATTTTTTTTCTATAAACTCGAATGACCAAGAAATGCGTAGTGGTGCTAAAGTCAACACTGTGTACCTCAGAGTGCCACAACAATTAATGCTCATTTGGTAGCACCTAGGAAAAGACACACACAAAAAAAAAGTACAAATGATGTCTAATCCGAAAACAAATGGCAAAACCTGTCATACAGATATATAAAGTAACCAGTGATGGCACACTGTAGAATACACTTGACTTGAGTATTCCTAGTTTTCATCCTCTTTCTCTGTAAGTTTAGCATTTGTTTGCTCAGAGGTTGATGCGCTCGCTGCTCCCTGAGAACTCTTCCTTTCTCAACCCCGCTTCTTCTCTTCTTTCGTCTGCATCTTTTCGTGTTAAAATTGATTAAAGTCAGTGTTTGTGTTGCAATTACTTAGTACATTTTCTTTAATTTTTTACTTAAGCTGACACTTACAGTGGCTTGCAAAAGTATTCAGCCCCCTTGAACTTTTCCACATTTTGTCACATTACAGCCACAAAAATGAATCAATTTCATTGGAATTCCACGTGAAAGACCAATACAAAGTGGTGTACACGTGAGAAGTGGAACGAAAATCATACACGATTCCAAACATTTTTTACAAATAAATAACTGCAAAGTGGGGTGAGTAATTATTCAGCCCCCTTTGGTCTGAGTGCAGTCAGTTGCCCATAGACATTGCCTGATGAGTGCTAATGACTAAATAGTGTGCACCTGTGTGTAATCTAATGTCAGTACAAATACAGCTGCTCTGTGACGGCCTCAGAGGTTGTCTAAGAGAATATTGGGAGCATCAACACCATGAAGTCCAAAGAACACACCAGACAGGTCTGGGATAAAGTTTTTGAGAAATTTAAAGCAGGCTTAGGCTACAAAAAGATTTCCAAAGCCTTGAACATCCCACGGAGCACTGTTCAAGCGATCATTCAGAAATGGAAGGAGTATGGCACAACTGTAAACCTACAAAGACAAGGCCGTCCACCTAAACTCACAGGCCGAACAAGGAAAGCGCTGATCAGAAATGTAGCCAAGAGGCCCATGGTGACTCTGGACGAGCTGCAGAGATCTACAGCTCAGGTGGGGGAATCTGTCCATAGGACAACGATTAGTCGTGCACTGCACAAAGTTGGCCTTAATGGAAGAGTGGCAAGAAGAAAGCCATTGTTAACAGAAAACCATAAGAAGTCCCGTTTGCAGTTTGCCACAAGCCATGTGGGGGACACAGCAAACATGTGGAAGAAGGTGCTCTGGTCAGATGAGACCAAAATGGAACTTTTTGGCCAGAATGCAAAACGCTATGTGTGGCGGAAAACTAACACTGCACATCACTCTGAACACACCATCCCCACTGTCAAATATGGTGGTGGCAGCATCATGCTCTGGGGGTGCTTCTCTTCAGCAGGGACAGGGAAGCTGGTCAGAGTTGATGGGAAGATGGATGGAGCCAAATACTGGGCAATCTTGGAAGAAAACCTCTTGGAGTCTGCAAAAGACTCGAGACTGGGGCGGAGGTTCACCTTCCAGAAGGACAACGACCCTAAACATAAAGCAAGGGCAACAATGGAATGGTTTAAAACAAAACATATCCATGTGTTAGAATGGCCCAGTCAAAGTCCAGATCTAAATCCAATCGAGAATCTGTGGCAAGATCTGAAAACTGCTGTTCACAAACGCTGTCCATCTAATCTGACTGAGCTGGAGCTGTTTTGCAAAGAAGAATGGGCTTGGATTTCAGTCTCTAGATGTGCAAAGCTGGTAGAGACATACCCTAAAAGACTGGCAGCTGTAATTGCAGCAAAAGGTGGTTCTACAAAGTATTGACTTAGGGGGCTGAATAATTACGCACACCCCACTTTGCAGTTATTTATTTGTAAAAATTGTTTGGAATCATGTATGATTTTCGTTCCACTTCTCACGTGTACACCACTTTGTATTGGTCTTTCACGTGGAATTCCAATGAAATTGATTCATGTTTGTGGCTGTAATGTGACAAAATGTGGAAAAGTTCAAGGGGGCCGAATACTTTTGCAAGACACTGTAAGTAATCAATCTGCCTCAAGAATGATTTAAGATATGAAGAGGTAGGGGTAGGGATGGGAACTGTGCCCATACGCATGCGGCGCACAGCCGCCTTGCTGCACGCTACTGAGAGTTGATTCTACAATAAAATAAAAAGAGGAATAACCCTGGAGGTCAATCATCACCTCGAATGCCGATAGTAGACATCATGTAGTATATGTGTGCCAAATTTCAGGTCAAAAGGTTTGCGAGATACAAGTGATTTAAAATCCTGGACAGGCAAACGGACAAACACGATAGCGTATTATATATAAATATAACCAGAACTCCAAGAGGTGAATAATTAATATTAAAATGAGTATAATTTTTGTTGATATTACTCCTTTTACCATTCTGCCTTGCATATGCAGTTATTGGTACAGTAATCAAATAATTGTAAAATCCCTAGATCCTCTACTGTTAGCTATTACGAAATCAGACTGCCAAAAGGGTCTGTTCCTTTTCTAACAAATAGAATGAGGGTGTTAGTTGAGTATCCCTTGTTGGTTCAAATTAAGATTACTGAAAACAGAAACCTTTTGAGCTCCTCTTATCTCTTCTACTGAGGTTCAAGGGCATGTCATTCATGATATGAACATACAACCCCAAATCAGAAAAAGTTGGGACAGTATGAAAAATGCAAATGCAAAAAGAGACAGTGATTTTTAAATTTAATATTTTTATTTCATTGCAGACAGTATGCACCCAAGATATTTCATGTTTTGTCTGGTCAACTTCATTTCATTTATTAATATACTGTACATATACACCCATAACTGGATTTCAGCCCTGTAGCATATACAGTACTATAGGTTGGGATGGTAAAGCATTCACCACTGTGTACTGTTGTTATTCCTTCTCACAACACTTAAAAGAGGTTTTGGCACCAAGGATACCAAGCAGTGAAGCACTTCAAGTGTAATTTTGTCCCATTCTTTCTGAATACACGTCTTAAGGTGTGCAACAGAATGGGGTCATCTTTGTCAGCTTTTTCATTTCAAAATTTTCTACACGTTCTCTATTTAGGACAGTTCAGGACCTGTACCCTCTTCTTCCTCAGCAATGTCTTTGTAATGTATGCAGAATGTGGTTTTCCATTGTCTTGTTGAAAAATGCGTGGATGTCCCTGGAACAGATGTCATCTTGAAAGCCCTAAACATCTAATTAAAATGAATGCTGCCATCACAGAATTATAAATTACCTTTGCCAAGGGCACTAACACAACCCCTTACCATGACTGACCCTGACTTTAAGACTTGTTGCTGATAACAGTCTGGATGGTTCATTTCGTCTTTGGTCTGGAGCATGCGGTGTCCATTTCTTCCAAAACACATTTGGAATACTGATTCGTCTGACCAAAATTCATGTGTCCACTGTGTGATGGTCCGTCCTAGATGCCTCCAAACCTAGAGAAGTCAACAGCACTTCTGGACATAGTTAACATAAAACATAAGGCTTTTATTTTGTTTTTGCACAATAGTTTTAAGTGGCATTTGTGAATATATCTCTATATTGTACTGCTTGACAAAGATTTGCCAAAGTAATCACTTGCTCATGTGGTTATATCAGCTGTTGATGAGTGTCGGTTGTTGATACAAAGCCATCTGAGGGATTGGAGATCACGGTTGTTCAGCTTAAGCGTGTGCCCTTGACCTTTATACACTGAAATTCCTCCAGATTCCTTAAATTGTTTAATGGCATTATGCACTGCAGAGGGAGAGATATATGCAAATCCCTTCCAGTTTTTCTTTGAGGAATATTGTTTTTAAACATTTCAATACTTTTTCTCATACAGTTGTTGACAAAGTAGAGATCCTCCCCCTGTCTTAGCTTCTTTCATGGACCCTGCTTTTGTACCAAATCATGAATGCAATCACCTGTTTGAAATCTCATCATTGGTTAATTTTTTTTACCTCACTACTGGACCTAATTTGCCCCCATCCCAACTATTTTTGGAATGTGTTGCAGGCCTGAAATGTATGACTAGATGTATATTAACAAATGACCAGATAAAACATGTACTATCTTGGGTTCATACTGTCTGCAATGAAATAAAAGTCAAAGTAAAATTATGAATCGCTGCATTTTTTTTTATTTGCATTTTCCATACCATCCCAACTTTTTCTGATTTGGGGTTTACATTAAGTGAGTCTGTAATCCAGTTAAGACACATTTACACTGCAAGGTCAACTTGGCCCTATTCAGTTGTTTTTGCGTCATCAACACCAATTGGATTTTTTTCTATTTAGGCCGTGACAAGAAAATATTGAAAGCATTCTTTGAGTCAGCATTTAGATCCACGTAAATCCATGTAAATCTTTATTTTAGTTTTCAGAGTGTGGTTTGTGTGAAGAAGCTCAAACCACATTGTTCTCTGTTGTAAAAAGTTGAGGAGCATTATTAACTTGTGCCTAAGACAAATAGTTTTTTTGATTGAAAACAAAGACATGGGCTTCTTGGAATTCCACCCTCGTTTTCTGTTACCCCTGAATTATTTTGCCAGTCTCTAACTTTGTGTTTGCTAAACTCAGTCCTAAGGACTCACTGCGGCTGCAGGTTTTTGTTCCAACCAACCTCTGTTTTTAATCGGACGCCTGGACTAATTAAATGAGCTGTTATTCCCCAGATTCTATATTTGGGGGCCAATGTAGAAATTAAAAATTACTAAGTTTGGTAATTTTTTATTAAAATCTGCTAAGCAGTTATATGGAGATAATGTAGTTTTTTTATACCTTTTAACAATATTTTCCATCTGATTTTCATTCTGCTTTTAGAAGACGATCTGGTTATTTAATCCATTACTCACTAATTAGTGGGTCTGATGCTGAAGTGGTGGCAGCCTTTCATCGTTCAGTGTTATTTGTCCAGATGTCTGCTCTGCTTGCTTTTAATTGGCTGTACTAGGATAAATAAAGGAAGCAATCTACACAGAAAATTGGCAAAATAATAGGAAAACAGCAAAAGAGACTTAAGCATTTAAAGCTACAGTGAAAATGGTAACATTTCTAAATGCCTTATAAATCATACTGCTGTGCTTTTCTGAATGCAGAACAATAGATGAGGTAAAAAAAGACCAGCTAATAAATACGATCAGTTATTATTGTGAATCTGGTTTGAGCAAAAACCTGCAGCCACAGGAGGTCCCCAGGACTGAGTTTGGGAACCACTGCTTTGGTCTATTGACCTGGGCCTGTTTGACCGATCTTTGAACCCTAACCCTATTAAATTACTTTCTGCTGCTCTGTGAAGTCCTGCAAACCAGTTTCATTATTGAGAGTGAATCAGACCAAACATATTAATGTGTAACGAGGTGGCATGTTTGAGTTTTGGTTTGGAATGGGATAACTATTGTGTAGACAAAATATACGGTAAAATTATAAAGGACTGCTCAAAGAATTATCTGGAAACAGGGCTAAAAGGGGCCTCAGGATCTCCATAGTATCTGCCAAAAATGAAAAGCCTTTGTGGAGGGGGGTGTGGCTATGGGTGGGTGGTGCCCAACCAATGACAAATCAGTAAAAGTAATGTTTTAGCTTATTAGGTTTCCCTCACTACATATGCAAATGCCCACCCGTAGGTGACATCCTAGTAACACCAATGCTTAAGGGGAAGATAAACTCTTTTGATTCCATTTTCTTCACTTGGGTAACAGAGATCTTTATTTTGCACTAACATAAACATTATGTCATCAGTCCAAGATGTCACTCGTTTTTTGTATGCTATTTGATTATAAGCATATGGATCAGATTATCAGTTACACACAAAAGTCGTAGCAGTAAAATACATCAAAATTATTTAGCTATGAATTTTTTCTCTCTCACTGGATCAATGCAATCCGAAGCAGAATAGGATGCAACACATGAAACATGTCTGCCCTGAGCACTTTCTCATACTAAGAGAGAGAGAGATGGGAGCATGCACTTGTAGCACGTTGCTGCATCCACCACACGATGAACCACCTGGATTGGGACTCGAGTGCAGTGGGTGACACCTCAGCACCACACCGGAACAGTGTGAGGTTTTTTTTATGGTGGCTGGAGTGCCAATCCTGCCACCGACCCCCAAGTTTTCCCTGCAAGTTAGAGGACCTTCTTGTAGGGTTGGATACACGTTAACATCATACCCTGGATGAAGCAATTGCAGGTTTAGGGTCTTGCTCAAGGGCCCAATGGAGTAGAGTCACTTCTGGCATTTATGGGATTAGAACCAGCAACCTCCCGATGGTTTAAAATCATGGATTAGGTTAATGAACACATCCTTAGGGTGTGGGAGGGAACAGGAGCGTCTGAAGAAAACTGACACAAAGTGTGCCAGGAATCAAACCTAGGTAAAGCATACTGTATTCTACTTAATATAGTAATAATAATAAATAAATATATAATTGCAGAAGAACTTTCTGTTAGCTAAAATATGTACTTGAATATTAATGCAGCATATTTAAGATGCTAGGATATGATGAAACCTTTGATAATGAAAATCAGGAAGTAACACCCAGTCTAGTTAACAGGGGTCCTACCAGAGAAGAGCATACTAATAAGCATACGTAAATCGTTTAATGAAAAGAAATGGGGAACTCTGATTAATATAATCACCAGGTTTTTGTGATGGTAGGAAAGTGTAGGGGTTACCTGTGTTTTACGGCCCCAGGGTTCCTAAATGATATCCTGAACAGCAGCAGTAGCTTGGGGTTTGGCCTCAAAAAGCACTTTTCATGAAGTAGGAAGTAGGAAAAAATGTTTTAAAACATAATTCTGGTACCTAATTATTTTTGCAATGTCAGTGATTTTCGGTTGTTAATGTAAAATTAAAGAAAAAATGAAAAAAAAAATAAAAGCACTTCAGCAGATGTTTTTTTGCTGACTCCAGATGTATCCAATGATCATTAGAGACACTGCCAACTCACCAGTTACACAAAGTAAAGTTTGTGTTACTTTATTGCTAAACCACCTTTCCAAACGAAGTGATTGATCAACAACAGCATTCTGTTCAGGGATGGACTGCAGTGAATCACCCTATCAGTGCACCAAAGAACCTTTTCATTTTCAAAGAGGATTTCTCACTACTGTGAAAAGTGACAAGCAAGTTGTTGGCAATGAAATGCAAACACTTGGGAAGTAAACTGAAGCATTTTTGACTTGTGATCTGCTGTCCATAAGGCATTTAAAATAAAGATTTTGCCAATCAGTACATTTCAACTTCAAGTTTCTGAATTAAATACAATAAGTGCAATAACAGCCAGAAGCTTGTCACGACTGAAATCAGAACCACTTGTGCAGCCTATAATTTGGCTGCAGTTTGAAGACCAGTTTTTGTGCATGTCTCATTCACAAATACTCTAGATTCAGAAAGTATCCAGACTTCTTCATCTTTTCATATTCTGTTATGTTGTAGCCTTTAAATTATTTTTCCCCAACAAAGGCAACACTCAATACCCCAGAGTGACAAAACTGGATTGACACAAGTATTCAGATCCTTTGCTATGATACTAGAAATTTTGGCCTATGTGCATCCAATTTCTAATGATGACTGTTGAGATGTTTCTATGCCTTCACTCTTAAAAATAAAGGTGGCACAATGGTTCTTTAGAGTGATGCCACAGTGGAACCATTTTTGGTTCCCAAAAGACCCATCCACACGAAGGCTCCACAAGGAACCTTTATTTACAGTGGTGTGAAAAACTATTTGCCCCCTTCCTGATTTCGTATTCTTTTGCATGTTTGTCACACAAAATGTTTCTGATCATCAAACACATTTAACCATTAGTCAAATATAACACAAGTAAACACAAAATGCAGTTTTTAAATGATGGTTTTATTATTTAGGAGAAAAAAACCAAACCTACATGGCCCTGTGTGAAAAAGTAATTGCCCCCTGAACCTAATAACTGGTTGGGCCACCCTTAGCAGCAATAACTGCAATCAAGCGTTTGCGATAACTTGCAATGAGTCTTTTACAGCGCTCTGGAGGAATTTTGGCCCACTCATCTTTGCAGAATTGTTGTAATTCAGCTTTATTTGAGGGTTTTCTAGCATGAACCGCCTTTTTAAGGTTATGCCATAGCATCTCAATTGGATTCAGGTCAGGACTTTGACTAGGCCACTCCAAAGTCTTCATTTTGTTTTTCTTCAGCCATTCAGAGGTGGATTTGCTGGTGTGTTTTGGGTCATTGGCCTGTTGCAGCACCCAAGATCGCTTCAGCTTGAGTTGATGAACAGATGGCCGGACATTCTCCTTCAGGATTTTTTGATAGACAGTAGAATTCATGGTTCCATCTATCACAGCAAGCCTTCCAGGTCCTGAAGCAGCAAAACAACCCCAGACCATCATACTACCACCACCATATTTTACTGTTGGTATGATGTTCTTTTTCTGAAATGCTGTGTTCCTTTTACGCCAGATTTAACGGGAATTTTGCCTTCCAAAAAGTTCAACTTTTGTCTCATCAGTCCACAAGGTATTTTCCCAAAAGTCTTGGCAATCATTGAGATGTTTCTTAGCAAAATTGAGACAAGCCCTAATGTTCTTTTTGCTTAACAGTGGTTTGCGTCTTGGAAATCTGCCATGCAGGCCGTTTTGCCCAGTCTCTTTCTTATGGTGGAGTCGTGAACACTGACCTTAATTGAGGCAAGTGAGGCCTGCAGTTCTTTAGACGTTGTCCTGGGGTCTTTTATGACCTCTTGGATGAGTCGTCTCTGCGCTCTTGGGGTAATTTTGGTCGGCCGGCCACTCCTGGGAAGGTTCACCACTGTTTCATGTTTTTGCCATTTGTGGATAATGGCTCTCACTGTGGCTCGCTGGAGTCCCAAAGCTTTAGAAATGGCTTTATAACCTTTACCAGACTGATAGATCTCAATTACTTCTGTTCTCATTTGTTCCTGAATTTCTTTGGATCTTGGCATGATGTCTAGCTTTTGAGGTGCTTTTGGTCTACTTCTCTGTGTCAGGCAGCTCCTATTTAAGTGATTTCTTGATTGAAACAGGTGTGGCAGTAATCAGGCCTGGGGGTGGCAACGGAAATTGAACTCAGGTGTGATACACCACAGTTAGGTTATTTTTAACAAGGGGCAATTACTTTTTCACACAGGGCCATGTAGGTTTGGATTTTTTCTCCCTAAATAATAAAAACCATCATTTAAAAACTGCATTTTGTGTTTACTTGTGTTATATTTGACTAATGGTTAAATGTGTTTGATGAATAGAAACATTTTGTGTGACAAACATGCAAAAGAATAAGAAATCAGGAAGGGGGCAAATAGTTTTTCACACCACTGTAATTACTTTGGTAACAGGCTCCATGCAGTAAATACCCATGAACAGATGGTAAAAGATTTGTGAACTACTGTGCCAAAGGGACATGATTTTCAAAGAACTCTTTCTGCATACATAAAGCAACACAGGCAAAGTGCAGGCTTTCTTAATCTGTTAGTGTCATGCTAGGTAGCCTATCATATATTAAAGATTTCATTTTTTTTCTTACACAAGTTTTTCAAAGCAGAAAGAACCCATCCCAGAATTAAATGGCTCTATGAGGAACCATGTAACTCTAACAACAATTACTGTGTGGTCAACTCAACTGATCTGTCATGATTAGGAAAGTCACATACCTATCTATAGAAGGTCCTACAGTTGACAATGTGTATCACAGCAAACACCATCCATGAGGCTGAAGGAACTGCCTGCAGAGTTTAGCGACAGGATTGTGTAAAGGTACAGATCTGAGGAATGATCCAAAGAATCCCTGCAGCATTGAAGGTCCCCAAGAGCACAGTGGCCTCCATCATTATTAAATGGAAGAAGTCCGAAACATCCAAGCCTCTTCCAAGATGGCAGAAAATCCTCAAATCCAAGTGTGCTAAGTTTGTCAAGTTATACGCAAAAAACCCAGACTGTAATCACTGCCAAAGGTGCTTTAACTAAGTATTGAGCAAAGGGTCTGAATACTTGTGGCAATGTAATATTTCAGTTTTTTATTTTGAATATATCTGCAAAATTTCTAACAATCTTGTTTTCACTTCTTTGGTATTATTCTTGGGTAATGAGTGTTGCTTGATGTGGGGAAAAAAAGAAAATGATTTTAAGGCTGGAACTGAGCAAAACATGCAAAAAGTGAATGGGTCTGAATACTTTCTGATTTTAATGTGCATCTAACATGCCGTCACTTATGAATAAATTGAAATTCCCTAAAGGATTATCTGAATCTCTCACGTCTGCCTTGCGCCCTGTAGATCAATGAACTGCAGCTTTGAAAGTTGACCAGTGCTCTTGTCAAACCAGGCTCTTTCAAACCGAAGTAGAGTCGAAGTTTACCTTTTGTGCAAAATCATCACCTTCGTATGCTTCACTGTCACTAGAACCAGAATCTAACATGTTGTCACTGGCTATTTCTAAATAACTGCCATTATTAAAACACAAAAATCACTTTCCTCTTCAGGTTCTTTCAAATCCAGTAGATCGCAAGTGGATCTCCCCTGCTGCCTCCGCCACTTGAAGCAGTAGACGGGTAAACTCGAAGACGATTTTTTGTGTGTTTGACTAGCGGGGGACGAGTCATCTTACGGTAAAGGGTAAACAGAACACAGTCAGCCAATCTAGCAGCAGTAATACTTCGTGGGAGAAAATTATATATATACATAGATAGATAGATAGATAGATAGATAGATAGATAGATAGAGAGAGAGAGACAGATATGTATGTGTGTGTGTGTGTGTCTTCATTAAATCTGCAGCTTGCGGGGCTCAGGGCTTCACATTTTATAGGTGTGGTAACGATTATTATTTTGCGGTAATCAGATCAAAGTATGATATGTTTTACATCGTGTTTAACATAATTATTATGTTCATGTAAATGATGTATGCTTTAATTACTTTGTCCTTGCATTAATTAATTGAAGAAGCCTACTCTCATTGGAAAGCACAATACAAAAATAAACTGAACTGAGTTTGACTTCAGTTTTCTCAGGAGGTTTAATCTACAATGCAGACATCAGTGTGTGTGTGTAGTACTCAACATGCTTTAATTGTAAACGTGTTTCTTACCTTTGTATTGACACCAAACACTCACTACTGCCTGGCTGCCCCGTTCTGCCGGCCGGTAGCAGCGTGCTGAACTTTTATTTACTGGAGCGCAGTTTGCTTTTATTTTGATATGTTCTCATGACGAAAGCACGGGAAGTAGTTCTTTAGTCCTTCATTGACCAATAGGCTGCGTGTAATTCCGGTGGGTTGTCATTATCAGGACGCAAAGACTTAGTAGCTGAGTTTTGCTGAGCCTAGAAATGGTGGTGTGCAACTTTTTTTTGCAAGGAAGGTGTCGGTTTGGGGAAAAATGTTGGAATGAACATCCGCGAGGAGGAGGAGGAGGAGGCGGAGGCGGCGGCGGAGGAGGAGGAGGAGGAGGGGAGGAGGAGGAGGAGGGGGATATCAACGTTCGAATCGTGGAGGCGGAGGTACTTGACCAATCTTGTATCGTGAGAACTGCTATAGTTGAAAAGTAAAAAAACTTGAGAAGTGTACCATCTTATAAATAGATGTGCACATGCATTTTAACAAGTATTACCCTTTTTTGTAATTGGCTGTTTAATTTATAATTCTAACATTAAGATTGACGCACATTTTGCAGTTGAAATATAGTAAATATCAGCCTTCCTAAGTAAGGATTTTATAATGTTTCGATGAGTTCTAATGAACTAAGCGTTTTTTTATATCCCGAAAACACACGTATTGAGTTTTTTGACAATTCTGTTCTGCGATCGGCTGGTTTTGCCTCTGAATCACTTCCCGCCTTCCCGGAGATCCTGAAATTGATGCGCACGTTAGAAAATGTTAGACACAACTGTATCTGTCCCAAGATGGGTAGAAAGATTTAGAAATGTTAAGTCAAGCATTAAATGACAGTTTTCACCAATGCTTTTACGAAGGACACGGTTGTATTATTTTGTATTGTTACTTTAGAATTTCTTACCCTTTCAGTGATGTATTACAGCTGAGGAGTTAAGTTACAGAAGGGTCAATAGCAATTCAGTTATTCCGGGTTATCATGTAGCAGTTAGTAGCCATACATTAGAAGTTACTGAGCTGCAGAAGAGGTAGTATAAACTGATTGGTTCTACCGGTGTTTTCATAACGGACTCTTTGTCATAGGTCAAGCAGATGGATTTACCGCCCACAAGTAAAAACTGCTAAGTGGTCAACTGGTACGACATCAGATCTTACCGAATTACTTCCTGAGGTATCCTGGTGTGGAGGTAAACACTTTGAGGTGTAAAGTTATTGAGTAGGCATCCGTTAACAGAAAGAACATTTATCTATATAGCGCCTTCCAATACAAAGCATCATCCAAGGTGGATTATAAGTGGCATTAAGTGGAAATAAACAAAAACGGTCAGATGGTCAGAGCGTATAATTAAAAAATAAATAAATAAAAAAAATCAACATACAGTGGAGAAAAAACCTCTGGGATTCCTTGAGCAGAAACCAACCCAGAACCTTTGAGTTACATACATTACATTGTATGTCTAAGATACAAAAAAGAATAAAAAGAAAGTCAACCTGTGCAGATGTCATCAGGGACAGGACGTCGGTGATCGTCTTCCTTCCGCCAGCCTCGGAGAATTTTGTCCAGAAGGTGATGGCATGGGGCCACCACCAGATACAAATAAGTTGCAACAAAACACAAATGATGTGACTGGTCACAAATTTAACAGAAAGGCAGATTTAAGAAGTAAGATTTGATTTCAGCACATCCTGCTGGTACAGTACAGTTTTTATCTCTATAGGTAGATTGTTCCAAATTTTTTGGAGCATCTCCCCACTTCTTTTTGAGAATCTGAGTTTATGATTTATATTGTAACGGGACAAACACTCTAAATTATATAAAGGTGCATGATTATTCAAAGCCTTATAAACAATTAGCAGAATTTTTAAAATGGACTCTGATTGACACAGACAGCCAGTGTAAAGACACCAATACCGGTGCATTGTGGGCAAATTTCTTCATTTTAGTTAGGACTCTTCCAGCTGCATTCTGAACCAGCTGTAATCGATAGAAAACTTTTTTGGCAGACCTGTTAGTAGTGCATTACAGAAATCTAAATGGCTAGAGACAAACACATGTATCAGATTTTTTGCATCTTTAAAGGACATAAAGGACTGAACACCTTGGGATTAATAAAGTATCTATCTATCTATCTATCTATCTATCTATCTATCTATCTATCTATCTATCTATCTATCTATCTATCTATCTATCTATCTATCTATCTATCACTTAAATGGAAAGAAATTTAGTTCCTGTGACAATTAATAAGAGGTTTAAAATTATGGTCTGAATGTCAAAGAACCCCAAAGATTTATTTACCTCAGATTTTTTACTTATTTCTACTTTTTCTATTTTTTTTAAAATTTGTATACCTTTTTATTTTAGATGACAAGTAGTTCAGTTTTCTCCTTATTTAAGTTAATTGATTTTCTGAGGCAATTTACGTGTAGATGCTATCAGCCAGACAAAGTCTATTATAGCAACTGAGACTGGGCAGGAACCAAGTCTGATATCAATCTGTTTACAATTGCTCAACTTAAAAGCTTATCTTTGTACTTTGATGGGAAACCTATTTAAACTTCATTGTACAGTAGGGGGTCACAACATTGCTTGCATTGCTACTAGAGTCCATAGGATAAGGCACAATGCAGAACTCTTCCACTTGAAAGGCCTCATTTACAGTACATGGACTTAATTTACCTGTATAGTTACAAAACCTGAATACTTCCCCGGTGTTTTGTCATTTTCTTAATAATTGGCAAGTCATTTTTATATTGATTGTTAATGGAGAATATGAAACATATGGGCTTGTTTCTAATAATTGTATACAGAAATAACCAGTCATTTTTTTTGGATTATCTTTAAAGCAATGAGTCTAGTTCAAAATTCCAGCTTCGGTCCTACCAAATACAATGCCTGGCCTAATTTCATATCTGAAACTCAAAATTCTTTTTAATGTAATACTGTATATTATTAAAAACTTTAAGGAAAGAATAAAGGAAATAGGTAGTCCTTGTGTACTGAAATCTTTAAGGTGAACAACAACAACAGCAGCTAAAAGTGGACACTGTTGCTTTACAATTGACCTCCAGTCAATCATTTAAATAACTAGCACATTTCCAGGGTAAAACTCTAAAGTTAAGGGCTCATTATTCAGGTTGTGAAAATGAAGAATAAAAAGATGGCTAAATTAGGTAAAGGGTACAAAGCAATATCCAAGTGGTTGGATGGCCCAGTAGGCACTGTTGGTTCAACCATCAGGAAATGAAAGCTACTTCAAATTACCCAGATGCTCTTTGTAAAAGGTGGACCATGAAAAACCACATATTTTTGAGAGAAGTTAGAGAGACAGACAGAGAGAGACTAACAATCATTTTGAAGGAGCTGCAGAGGTCTGTAACTGAGATTGAAGTAAAGGAGATCCAGTCAGCTGTATGAAGAGCTCTGTGCAACATTAGCCTTTATGGGATGGTAGCATCAAAGAAGTTATTACTCAAAACAAAGTGAAAGCACATTTAGTGTTTGGCAAAAAGCTTCACAGTGAGCTAGTTATATTCTTGCAGTGATATATATTGGTGGTAGTATTATGCATTTGGCCTGGTTTTTCCCTGCATGGACTGGTTATTTGTTTGAAACAAAAGGAAAAATGGATGGTGTAAATGAAAACAAATACTGAAAGAGAATGCGTTTCAGACTGCTAACAAAACACACAAATTTTAGGTGAAAGTCCATAGTTCATCAGGATAATAATCTAAACACAAGGCTAAAGTATCCTTGGAGAGGCTCGGTGAATGTCCTACATTGGCCCAGTCATCTCAGTTTTTTTTGTTTTTTTTGAAAATATGTGACATTGTTTGAAAATTGTGGTGCACCAGTGCCACCTGACTAACCTGAACAATGTGAAGCTTTCAGCCTACATGACTGGGCGTAAATAACTTGTAAGCAGTATGCACCGCTTGAACATGCAGTCTACCAAAAGATGTAAAGCTGGAATTACTGCAAAAAGTGGACCTACAAAATACTGAAGTATGAGGTCTGAATACGTACAATGAAGACAGCATTATTTCTTATTTTAAAGATTTTTTTCTAACATAGAATGTCACTTAAAAAAGCTGTTTTGATTTGCAAAAAATATCACGGAGAACACAGTCTCAATGTTGAATTTGTTCCAGTAAAACCAGAATTTGTCACGAGTCTTAATGCACATACAGTGCCTTACACTTCTAACTGAAAGACAAATGTTGTAATTTCTTAATCGTTAAAACTTTTCAAAAATTTTAAACATGAACTTTCATTCATTCATTTCATTTTTATTTTTTTTTTTTTTACACCAATGTTTTTGCTAAGTTGAGACTTTAACATTATTTTTATTATTTGAATTCAATCCCTTTTTCTGTCTTTTAACAGGGTTTGGCAACAGAGTGTGGGTTAATCCTTCACATAAGTCTCATTCCTATAATGAGTCTCCTACGTTCTCTAGGCAGACTGGCTGGGGAAGAGATGATGAGAATGATGGGCGTGGTGCCCGTGAAAGAAATCCGAGGAGGCATGGAGGAGGAGGAGGAGGTTTTGATACTTTTTCTGGATTTTCTGACACTGGATCATCCAGATTCAACTTCACCAACCAAAACAAATTCTCACATTTGAACACCCAACAAGAATGTAATGTTGATGATCAGGAAGATGAAACAGAGACACTTCTGTAAGTATGGCAAAACTTTCAAAATACTGCATTAATAATCATCCATTATCAATCCAGTTACTTTCTTTGATGGGTGGAGTGGTGGCTTCGAGGCTAGGGATCTGCGCCTTGCCGGTTAGAATCCCTCAGAAGTGACTCTACTCCTTTGGGTCCTTGAGCAAGGCAATTAACCTGCAATTGCTTCCTCCAGTGTATGATGTCAACGTGCATTCGGCCCCGCAAGCAAGTCCTCCAACTTGCAGGGAAAACCTGTGTGGGCCTCTGAGCCCTGTCAGTGACCGTGTGTACCATCAGTCCTAAATTAGTATCCACTTTCTTAAATAGCTCCGGAGTGGGGTGGATTTTGATGGGTGCTGGTGGTGTTGTTCTTGAAAATTTTAATATGAAAATTTTGTTTTTTTTTTTTTTGTTACTATACTATTTGTTTGACATCAATGAAAGCTGATTTCAAAGAAAAAAGTATCTGTTCATCACATATTTAAATATCAGTCCAGATTTCCAAACATGTACTACCCTGTAACTGCAATATAAGAAAGGGCAGAGCAGGATCTATAATGATTATAACCTGTTAACCAAAATATTTATTTACATATATTAAATAAACTGTGCACTCAATCATTCTCTGCATCTCCATAATTAATAGTTTATTTAATATGTGCCAGTATGTCAATTTAAGTTAATTCAGTTAATTTGCAAAAATCTTTAATCAAAGTAATACACTATAATTGGACTGAAACTTGATATATGTGAGGTTTACAAGGCCCTATATGAAAAGTGATTTCTGGGCTAATGGACAGAACTAAAATATAGCCCATGAGCTGACTAAGATTGTATTAAAATTGAGGTGGTGGTGTCCATAATTAATTAATTTGAAAATTCTATTTAATTTTATTTTTTTTATATAGTTTTCCCACATAGCCTCCTACTGTCATGCAAAACATTTCAATGCTCCATTATTGTTGTATTGAGAAAAGTGGTATAAAAATGTAAAGAATAATTATTATTATTGTACACAGATTTATGTTCGCTTTTTAAAAATCTGAAATTGCACACTGTTGCCATTAGGTGCCACTGTTTCACTGTTACTGAGAAACTGACTCTGGCACAGATGTCCGTACACATTTTTAGGCAAGGGTCCTTCAGAAATAAAAGTGGAATCTGACTTGTAATCCATTTACCTTAATATTTTGTCCATTGAAAGAGATCTGGTGAGGGCCCCATTCTTTGAGATTTTTAATGGGAAAAATGGGGAGGACTTTATAATACTCCATATTAGTCTAATAATATGCTAGAAAAATATTTTGTGTGGTAGGAAAAAGAAGGAAAAGAAACTTGCTTTACCTGAATTGCACCAAGAAACAGTGTTCACAATGAAATGTATTAAAACATATTTTAGATGAGGTGAATAATATGGAATATTGCCTGGAAATCAGGTATGTGCAGAATCAATATAGAAATTTCAAGATCTGACTAATTTACCCTTTCTTTTATATCACAGGGTAACCACTGAGTCATTCCTTGAATCAGCCTGCTATTACATGAATCTTAATGCATATTACTGATAATATTATTAAACAGATGCATGTAGAAATGCTCTTGAGCACAAAGTACATAGTTTTGCAGAAATTGCTGTCTGTTTCTATATAATGTTGGGTAATTTGGCACCTTTGACCTGTTTATTGCACTATCAATTAGAATCACAGTAGGAACATTTAAACCTGCCTGCTTTACTTATTTATTTATTGGCTGTCTAATATGAGTGATTTCAGCTATCCTCTAAGTGATTTGGTCTGTTTCATTTTTTTGTACATGTAATATTTAAATTTGGTGAGTTCATGTTTTCTTTTCAGGAGCATGATTAAAAAGGACATGGAGAGCTGGGAGCAGTCAGGGCAGTGGCTTTTCTCTTGTTACTCAGTTGCTAAAGATACATCTTGTCTAACAGGTAAACTATTTATTTTTTTCTTGATTAATGTTTTTACAATAATTATGAATATTTTTGTGTTTCAAAGAGTGCTTCTAAATTTGTGTAATTATCACTGTTAGAGCTTACAAATTGCTATACTGTGTTTGAGGATAATTCAGCTCTGTGAAAGTTGGTAACTCCTTTAATTTGGAATCAATATTTTTTTCTTATAGTTGTAAATGTTTTTAGATCAGAGACCACTGGAATTTACTAAAAACAAAGGAGACTTGTGAAGACTTTTAGTATATTAGATCAAAATAATTCGTCTAGTTCCTGAATATTTACAGACTTGTATCTCATAACAGTTAGTTTAGTACATTAAGACACTCCAAATTTACCTCCAGGCACCTTTATAGCTGTTCATCCTAGAGCACTTTCACATTTTCATTGCAGCTTAGAGTAACGTGCATTACGAGAGGGTGAAGCCCAGGTAACGTGAGCCCAGCTTGCAAGGTGGAGAATACACAGTATTTGGTTCTGCATCTTGTGCATGTGTAGCTTGAAGCATCTGTTTACAATTAATCTTATCTTAATATGTAATCTTATGGAACTGTGCAGCATAAAACTGTTTGAAGTGAATGTTAACTGCCAGTGTCTAAGGTACTTTAGAATTAGTCGGTGATTGTATGTATGTACTGCTCTTTTTTTTTTATCAGAGAGTGTAATGCAAAGATTAGTATTTTCCAGTCTCTTGCCTAAAACTACCTTGTTAGTTATTGATGTTATGTATAACTTTACCTGCAGGATTCCAAGATTTTTCACCAGAAGAACTTCGTTTTGAATACTGTACTGCACTGGCATCGGGGAACTTGCAGGCTTATGTAAGAATAGAGTCCCGTTATTTAAAAAATGAAATTCTGTACTGCGACAATTAGAAGCTTGCATTTGATTTAAGTTTACTTCTATTTCTTAAAAAATAACATTTGTTTAAATTGTGAAAGCAGCATACATTTGTTTGTGTAAATGGTCATAATATACCATTGTGTTTGTTGGTCATGTTTCATTAATTGAAGGTCTGATAGTTGATTGGTATCTCCCACTGTGGAATTTTTTTTCCATGTCTTAAACCACTTCCTGTCAGTATTTCTTGTACTTCACTAAATCCTGTGGAGAGAAGTAACACTAATAAGCACATGTCCAGTGACAGTGAGGTTTTAAGTTATGTAGTAACAGACTTCAAGTCCTAAACAGTTATGGTGTATTTATAACATTGTGATTGATGGTGCCACAAAGACAGTTTTGGGATGAATATTTCAGAATATTTTCAGGATATTTCCATTGTGTAGCTGGAGGCTAATGAGAGAATATGAAGTGACAAGACCACTAAAACGAAAACAAAATGGGAAAGGCATTTCTTCGTAGAAGATACGGTATTGTTTAAACACTTTCTAGGGGTTTGACTGAAATAAATACTCAAAGCCAGAACAGAAGAGAAGATACATAGAGTAACAAGTAGACAACAAAATCAAATAATATAAAAGGAAGAACACAAACTTGGTTCCATGTATCCAGCAAGGTGGTCTAGGAAGAACACTAAGGAAAAAATCTTTTAAAATAATTACTTTGATATTTATATAGTGTATAATATAAATATACAAGATCTGAGTATGATGCATAATGCACTTGGAACGTGCTTTGACCTTTTACTGCCCAAATGAAGTGACATTCATGTTGTTAATTATGCACTTGCTGATAGTTTTAATTTGCAGCACTTCTATCTTCAGAAATAAGTTTTGTAGCAAAATTGAAATGAATAGTGTACCAAAAATTGTATTTCTTTGTAACTTACCTCATGTACTTGTGTTGGTAGCAAATAAAAATGTTAATCTCCTGTTTTCATGCAGATTGAAGAGAAGGGAGTTAATGGCATTATATAACCATGGTCAATAATGAATAATGTACAATGGCAAACAATATCAAAAATGTCCATGAAAAACAAGGAGAAAAAAATCTCACGTTTCTCATGTCTCCAGATCCACATGTGTGTTTTCCAGTGGCTTGACGAACCTGTCATTCCTTGTTATTCACGGGTCAACAATCCTGTTTTCAGTTCAAAATTTCACTCTCATGAGTCTTTAGGTTTCCTGTTTATTTGCATGCTAATAATTCTGGAAGTAACTATTTGACAATATTTTAGCAAAACGAATGGTTTTTGCTAAAATATTGTAAGTTTTTAGCAAGCTGATCAGATAACACATGTAGATTATGTGACAGGAGTATCAAAACTTTTTTTTTTTTCTTCTTTTTTTCCATGGATGTTTTTCATATTGTTTGCCATTGGATAGCACTGGTCACTGTTGGCATAAATTATATCTTCTTTCTCTCCATTCTGCATGTTAGCATGAGATTACATTTTTTTTTGTTTTGTCATTTTTGGTTGGACTGTTCCTTTTTAAAAGCAGAAAGTAAAATTCTTTCATGCTTACCATTTATCGAAGGGTGATTCTTTATTCCTAGCTACCAGAGAGGGATCAATGCTTAAGACCAGAGACTACTTCTTTCTTCGTGGTGCTCTTTTATATTCTCCTGCATCATAAACGCCAGATGGGACAGGCCTCTTTATTGGTTCCTGATCTTTACCAGCTCACCTGGTTTCTCACAGCATCTGGCACACCATTGGTATATTACCTGTTCAGTGCTCTTTCAGTCCCAATTTGGGGAAAAGAAGAACTGGCTTTGAGGCATCTAGAGAGTATCCACTCCTTTTCCACTGTTCGCTGTTGTGCTCCTAGCACATTTAGCAAACTGTCAATTTACTTTTGTATTATGCACAGCTCAATATGTTGGGATATTAATTACGGCGTTGGCAGTGTGTCCTGTTGCACCACATGACATACAACCGAGCATGTTTGATGAATGTATTTATATTTTACCTTTCAAACAAAGAAAATTTTATTTACCTGCTTTCTCCTCACTAGATGACAACAATAACCTAAGTTTCTACTTTCTTCATGTTTGCCATTTCATTTTTCTGGCTACCATCCTTCTCTAATTGTGAGGGGCTGTTTTTTTTTTGCTTTCAATAGCAAATATTTTTTTTTTCTTAAGGGCTTTCTCTGTGTCTGTGAGAGTTGTTCTCCTCCATGCTTACATTAGATTTTTTTTGTTGTTTTAGCTATTCTCTTAGTCTGTACTGCTTGAACCTAAAAGATAGTTCTGCTATATGATGTGTACCTGTTTGATATCTGTGTATATAATTTGTGTAATTTCTTTTTTTCAGGCCAGTTCTGTGCAACAGTTATTAAGTCAACAAAAAACGAGAATATTTGAATTAAAGGCTCAAAATTCAGCAACTAGAGTACCCCTGGTAAGTTTCTGTTGTAAAAATGCACTTCGGTATTAAACTGAATAAGGTAACCTGGCCTCATGCACATGGATGTGCATTTATGCAATGTTTTATATTTAGTTTATAGATAAAGTAGAAAAATGTTTAAACTGAAATATGATAATGTTGAATTGGATGTTTCAGTTTTTAAAGCCAAAAGCCTTTGTATTGCCTACATTTCTGTATTAGTTTAAATCTGTGGTTTTCAAACTGTGGGCCAGCTGTAAAGTGACTATGCGGCATGATCATTTTATTGCCATTTGCCTGATGTACAGTAGTATTACCTGCAGAATTAACCTGCAAGTCATGGATAGTTGTCTAGGTTGTCTTATCTAATCTGATTTTGCACAACCAATCTTTTAGATTTTCATTTTGAAAGGCAGTTGCAATAGTTGACAAAAGCAAAGCATACAACATAATTTATGTAGACTTTCAAAAACCCTTTAATACAGTCCCATACCAAAGATGAATTGTAAAACTAGAAGCAGTAGGCATTTGGGTGACTTACAAAGCTGAATCAAACTATATAACAAATGTGGTTCACCAGCACTTGAAGCTGTGCAGACTAAAGCAACCAAACAGATTCCAAAGCTTCAAGGATGTGTCGTACTCTGACAGATTCATAGAATTAAACCTTTTTAGTCTTTAGAAGAAGAGGCGGCATGAGGTTCTTGGCAAGGTTTTGAAAATTCGCAAAGGCATAAATAATAAAGAACATTCATCAGAGTTCTTACACCCTAACAGTGAATCATGTACTCAAGAACACCAGTAGAAATTAAAGGGAAGTGTGTTTAGGACTGAAGCCCAAAAGCACTTCTGTATACAAAGAGTTGTGGGAATTGAACAAACTACCGAGCGAGATGGTATTCTATCAAATGAGGCCTTGAAGCTCAAAAAATTATATCAAAATATGCAGACAAAGCATAGTGCTTATATGCCCAAACATACTAAATTTTTAAAAACAAATGAAGGGAATACCAGAGCAACAGTAAAAAAAATCTTGAATCTGCTTGTGCAGGAAAAACAGTTGAAACATCCTTCTTTGTAATGGAAAGCTCATGCAATTGGGGAAAATTAGATTTTTCCTGCTGATAAAGAGATTGCTGGTGTCGTGTTAGAATAGAGCGCCTGTAAGCAGCTAAATTACATGTCATTATCGGGCAACACTTTTCAATGAGGGATTAATGCAATGACCTGTAACATAACTTGGCATCTGTTACAAGGAGTGCAGGAGAGTAGCTTTTATGTGCTGCAACTGCAAAAATTTGTGGGTGCTTTACATATGTTAGTGATATGTTGTGAACATAACGGGCAACTGCATGAAGACCTTCTTTTTCCCACATATTTGTTGTTTATCCACATATTTAATTGCTGTAGCCATTTCTGTTGTTTTTAAATATGTTTATTGTGTCATTTGCTACAACATAGTCAAATGTGTGAGAGTAAGCAGTGATGGAGCCTGAGGAATGATAGGACAACACAGCAGGCTCATTATGTTTTTTTTATATAGTGTCACTAAAACTAGTGAAGACTTACCAATCTTATAATTTGTGGTTTTTATCTGAGCCAGAGATGGTTATCTGCTTCTGGTCAGGTTACAGTTACTGTGTCACCACAGTACTGAAAAAACGTGTTTTAGTTTAAGGGGGAGATAACAACAGTTTTACAATTTGAAAGAACTATTAACTTATAAATTAGCCAGTTACACATTCTACCCAACACTAAAAAAAATAATTTCTTTTTTTTTTTTTTTATAATAAAGATTGCAGAACTTAAGCATTATGGTCAGCAGGGTTCATCATCAGGATTTGATGCATTTCCAAAACCATTTGTATCTGAAGGTGAGTAATATTTAAACTACAGTATTGAGTAGTGACTTAAAAGCAACAAAAATGGATTAGCATGATTTATTTTGTTTTGGCGCATGTTTATTACCAATAGTCTTGGTTAGCCTCTCCTTTTTTTTTTACTGAGAATGCTGCAAGAAACAAAGCAGTCCGAAAATGTGATGTAGTAATTGTTCGTTTTTTTTAAATAAAGATAAGATTCTTATTTAAGAGTGATTTTTAAATAAAGGCAATACACTGAAGGATATCTGCTAGCCACAGTTTTGATCAGCTATACATTTCTGTTCTTACCATGTAACCCCAAGTGACAGTGATTCGTACATCATACGAGGCTATATAAGAACATATAAGCACATGTAATTAAGAATAATTTGCACTCCTGTTTGAAACATTTTAGGGCTTTTTTTTCACATTCATACTCCACTTCCCATTAACTCCAGTATAAAATGCAAATGCATGTTAGGTATGTTTTAGAATTTGTAAAATATGCTTCAGTTTAAAATGCAGTTTCAAAAAATAATATATACCATGATTGTGAACAAGTAGCTGAACCTGTCTTTTTAAATGTGGTCAAAATCTATTTCAATTAAAATATTAAAATATATAACCTATCAGTCCCTGGTACTGGACCACCTAAAAATCCAGGTTTCTACAAAATGCATACCATGTTAAAATATACAGTAAATGTCACCAATAATACACAGCGTTATTGTATAAAATTTTAGTCTGCTAAATTGTTCAGCTTTTGATTGTTTGCTACCAATTTAGAGATGGAGCTTTCAAAACTATACTAATTAATGTTTCTTTCAATTGATCAAAATCAGGGGTCCCCAACCTTCTTGACACCAAGGACCTCTTTACTAGAAGCAAATTTTCTCACGGACCGGTGGGAGGCGGTTGGGGGTGATCGGGGGAATGGGTTTGGACGGGAGGGGGTTGCCGGGCTGGGGTTTGTGGGATGATTATGGGCGGGTTCATAGGGCAGTTTTATACACAATTTACATTACCTTTCTATTATTATTAAGTTATAATTTAGTAATAGAAATTATACAGCTTATCATAATGCAGAATCAGTGAGAGCCCTGAGCTTGTATTCCTGCAACCAGACGATCCCATCTGGGGACGATGGAAGACAGTGACACGCGAAGTGTGTTGCTTATGTTCAGTCTACTCTGTAATCTTGTTTTGGTTCCTGTCACTGCAGAAAACGCTGCCTCACAAAGACAGGATGTTGGAAATGGAAGCAGCTTCAATAGTTTTTTTCACATTATTTTAATCTTCTCCTGTCTACACGTTATGCTGATGAGAATGTTTCTCAGCATTTCCTTGCGATAATACACTTTCAGGGTGCGAATGATACCAAATCCAATGGCTGAAGCACTGCCGTGCAATTGGTTGGGAGGAATTCAACGCGAATATTATCTAAATGTGGAAGCATGTTGTGGGCAGCACAGTTATTAATCAGAAGTCAAATGATCCTTTTCTTCTGCTTCATATTGTGAGGTTTCTGAACTCTTTTGAGATCCCCCCACCCAACGGGAAAGACACGCTGAAGTGCATCCCGAAGCGCAATTGCCCCGTCTGTAATATTGTTTGTTCGTTACCGGGGCAAGGCAACAGCAGGCTCACAGTGTGTTGTCCCGTTGACGAAGGACCCAAGAGAGTTTAAAAACCTCAAATATTCTTGAATGAGTGCTGCATTAATAGGAATGTTTCTTGAATGAGCATCACTGAACCACATGAAAACGGCCTTTTCGGCATCTTCAAATGCAGCAGTTCGCATATGTTGGCAACCCGAGATTTTTCTTCTTTTTTGTATATAACAAAGACCTATGCATTGCATTTGTCATTCCAGCAGATTGCACATCACACACATTAACACTGTTATCGTTTTTTCGTGTCTGCCGTTTCTATAGGAGGGTGTCAATGAGTTAAATTCCAATGGATGTTTTTCAAATGTTGACGAACCATAAGCAAAAGGCATCAGTGAAAACCACATAAAAAAAAAAAACAGTACAAGGAAAGTTTCAAGAAAGAAAAACAAATTTACAATGTTTCTGTTTGGGGATTGTTGTGCAAATGTGCACAACTGAGCTGCGACCACAGAACAAACTGCTCTGTAGATGATTCATTCAAGCATTTCAACGCAACTTTGTTGAAATGAAAGTATCTGCTGGTGAATGTACTTCGTAGTAACGAGATTTCTATAGACTCGTGTCATATGGGGTAACTGTCAGAAACATAAAAATACATCGTAATACTCTCTCACCTCGGTCTCTCTCCTCTCTCTGCATCGCTGCAAAGCCCCGCCCGCCTAGCGTTCTGAAGAGTGTCCTCAGTGAAGTGGGCAGCCTTTTTGCTGTAGCCCTTCACTGAGCGAGTCTCCATTGCTGGCAGTTCTCTCGCGGCCCGGCTGTCAGACAGCCGCGGACTGGGGGTTGGGGACCCCTGATCTAAATGACATGAGTTTGAATCAACTAGAACATCTGTTATTTATAGCCATAATAGAAGTGCTGAAAAGTTTTGGGTAGCTGCTTGTTTTTTAAATGTTTACCTCTTGGCATGTAGGTACTTTTAGTCTGTTTTGAAATAAATTGGGCAGGATCTTTCCATCATTGTGATATTTGTAGTTACTTTTTTGACTTTCTAATAATAGCCGTCTGTCTGTGTGATATATTTTTTTTTTTTTTAGGGCTGTCTTTGTCAACGTTCTAGAAATCTTGCTGCCTGTTAACTGACATGTTCCTTGTGTGGCATTTACTTTACTTTACAATACACCTTTTAAGGCTTTTTGGGAGGCACGTCACAAATTACACTGGAGCTCTGGTCAATAGTTCCTTCTGTTATTGAGCAAAAGAACACTTAAATACAAACACACAAAGCCATTTGCAGTATTGTAAGTTTAGTAGAACTCTACCTACAATCTGTTATGATATTAATATTTTAGGATTTGACTCCTCGTGTTCTTTACTCAGTAAAACATTTCAGTCTCTGGTAAGATATTTTCCTCAGCTTGGTATTGTCAAACATTTTTATTTCATAATGTTAACGTGCTGCTATTAATACTTTTGCCTGTCTTGTATCTCCCCTCGGGGATTAATACAGTGTTCCAAAACCAAAAAAAAAACTAAGTGTCTTATATACTGTATTTCTGTATACTTTTTAAAATCATGTTTTGTACAACCTTTTAATATAGAATTTGTTTTTTAACAGGATTTGGATCCACATTATTCAGTTCAACAGAAAACACTACTAGTAACAGCTTTAATTTTAAATCTGACAACATACCTCAAAACCCAGGATTCTCTAAACCATTGTTTGGCAGTTCTACAGGATTTCCATCTCAGCCATCATTTGGTTCTGCCACTTCACATGCATTTGGAAACACTTCATCATCTCCTTCTGTTGCATCTTTTTCTTTTGCTCTTCCTGCTGAAGAGAAGTCACAGCCTGTGGGTTTTGGCAGCGTACAGCCATCTGGGTTTGGTTCCTCTTCTGTAAACTTTAAAAGCAGTTCTGTGTTTTCAGCCCCTCCATCGGCCACCTCTGGATTTGGTGCAGCCGCAGCCTTAGCAGAAGCTTCTTCTGCTGGAATGTCTGGAACATCTTCAAATGTGTTTGGCAGCAAGATTAGCACCACTCCTTCAACAGTTGCTCTTAGTACCACTACTCCTTTGAACCAGTTATTTACACCACAAAGTGAGCTGACAGAGGAGGAATTAAAAGAATTCCAAGCCAAACGATTCACTTTAGGGAAAATCCCTTTAAAACCGCCGCCAAAGGAGCTGCTGATTGTTTAGTATGTGTGTGTTACTTTTATGTTTGGAATAAATGAGTCTGTACTGATTTTGTATTTTTACACTTATGTTGCCTTGAAAATTTTTCAGATTTCAGAAATCAAGATGTGTAAAATAGTCAAGTAATACATTTTCAATCATGAAATCCTGAATGTATAAAGAAGGAAGAAATATTTAATATACAATTAAATTGAACTTCTAACGGGTACCTAACATTTTCTAAGTTTATTAAAGTGTCCCATATTTTATGCAGAAATGTAATGGATCTGTACATTTTTTACATTTGTTTGTTTGTACAACATGCACAAATGTATTTCTTGCTGTTGGTTTAAATCTGTCTGCCTGTAAAAGGGCCGTCTATGGCCAATGCCAACATGGCAGCAATCTCGGCTGTGTAATTCGTTGTTTGCCGTCGTAATGGACTTTTTACAATAACCAGACTAACAGTCTAACTGATAATAAGTAGACTATTTTGTAATATTCTGTCAAAGATTTCAGGTTTTAATTTTTTAATTTATTTTTTATTATAATTCTTTATTAGCTGAATTACCTTTTTATTGCTTTTGGCAAATTTCCACCTTTTTTGTACTATGTCTTGAATTTAAATAGTCAATTTATAATTAATTTAAATATTCAGTTTGCAATATTTCATTTAAACTTGTCATTCTGGTGATGTTTATTTCATTTTCATTATCCTACGCTACCAAAAGGAATGTGGCCATGAATATCAATTGACAGTTTAAAAAAAAAAAAAATTTAATGAATTGAATGTACATTAAATTTGATTCTGTGTACTAGTAATGAAAATGTCTCACTGATTATAAACTATCCTTGTGTACATTCCTTGAAATTGAATGGATAAATTTCATATTGTTTTTTTTTTTTTTTTGGGATGATGTTATTTTTCAGCAGTAGTGCTACGCCATCCTTTTGCCAACAGACACTTGCTTTGTTGATCAAAGCCATATTTGATAATAATGGGCACCAATGATCCACCACACCAAAGGTGAAACAAAAGCTTGAACACTTGCCTAATATGTTCTTTTTGAAGCAGCAAGGTGCTTGACTTGCCAAAATGAGTTCAGGGCTTCAGTAGTATGTTTGTGACAGAAATCAAGGTAGAAGTCATTTTAGCACAGATTGTGGTTTCCTTTTCAAGTCTGGACATTTGCTTAGAACTTTTTTCATGCTGCAGGTAGAATTTTCTTGTAATCAACAATGCAAGTGAAAAGTGCAAAGAAGGTGGTTGGAAATGTCTTATGATGGGAAATTATTAATAATCTGGAAAGTAAACATGTATGTACCCTTTTAACACCAAGTATACGCCTAGATAAAATCGTGAAGACAAATGAACATTGGGAAATACTTAGCAACTGCTGAACACCATGAAATGTACCAGGAGTTTAGAGCTGTGGAGAGTATGGTCCCTCTTTGGGCAATTGGAAGAAATGAGTAGGGCTAACTGCACCCTTTGCCATGTCTTATCAAGCAATGAAGTGAAGAATTAGAATCTATCATGAGAGGCCTGTTGACTGTCTCATCAAAAATTCAACTGAGCTGCATTGCTTGTTTTCTTATTGGATTACACTTACCGGTAAAGGATGGAAGAGGAAGAAATACATTGCATGGTCACATCCAAATATAGTTGTAATGAGAAGTCATCATATGAGCAGCAAAACCTTTCTCAATTTGAATGAAGAAACAAAAACTATACTGATTTCTAATTCTGGTAATTTGTATCACTTCCCAGTAAACAAACAGGGCTAATTGTTTATGCCTTTCCAATATTTGTGAATGTGTACAAAGAGGAACAGGTCAAGACTGGACAATGAAGCCTATCACAGCAGTATGCTGCACTGATCAGTGTTGATACTTGAACCATGTTTCACGTTCCCATGAGATGATTATTCGACAGCTAAGCTGGCCAAGTATTAACTTTGTGTTGATTGTGATGTATCTTTAACAGGCAAACTTTCATACACAAGCACAGCAGGAAAGGAGTGGGGAACTAGAAAAGATAACACAGTGACATTCAGGTAAGCCAGCTACTATCTTTCGAACTAAGCAGTTTTGGAATTAAAAGCTGAGTGGCATAATGTAGTGCATCATTGCCATTGACTGAACACTTCATTTTGTGAGTAGCATATTTGTATTGACTGTGATGGGTTGGCACCCTGCCCAGGGTTTGTTTCCTGCCTTGTGTCCTGTGTTGGCTGGGATTGGCTCCAGCAGACCCCCGCGACCCTGTAATTAAGATATAGTGGGTTGGATAATGGATGGATGGATATTTACACTTCCCATGGGCTCACCACCTGTGGGAGGGGCTAAGGTGGTTGGGTGCAGTGTGAGTTGGGTGGTGGCCGAAGGTGGGGACCTTGGCGGTCTGATCCTCGGCTACAGAAACTGGCTCTTCGGACGTGGAATGTCACCTCTCTGAAGGGGAAGGAGCCTGAGCTAGTGCGCGAGGTCAAGAGGTTCCGGCTAGATATACTGTAGTCAGACTCGCCTCGACGCACAGCTTGGACTCTGGAACCAATCTCCTTGAGAGGGGCTGGACTCTCTACCACTCTGGAGTTGCCCCCGGTGAGAGGCGCCGAGCAGGTGTGGACATACTTATTGCCCCCCGACTCGGAGCCTGTGCATTGGGGTTTACCCCGGTGGACGAGAGGGTGGCTTCCCTCCGCCGGGTGGGGAAGGGTCCTGACTGTTGTTTGTGCGTATGCCAACAGCAGTTTGGAGTATCCACCTTTTTTGGAGTCTCTGGAGGGGGTGCTAGAGGGCATACCTTCTGGGGATTCCCTCGTTTTGCTTGGAGACTGCAATGTTCACGTGGGCAATGACAGTGAGACCTGGAAGGGTGTGATTTGGAGGAATGCGCCCGCCCCCAAACTGAACCCGAGCGGTGTTTTGTTATTGGACTTCTGTGCTCGTCATGGATTGTCCATAACAAACACCATGTTCAAGCATAAGGGTGCTCATATGCGCACTTGGCACCAGGACACCCTAGGCCTCAGTTCGATGATCGACTTTGTGGTCATGTCGTCGGACTTGCGGCCATATGTCTTGGACACTCGGGTGAAGAGAGGGGCGGAGCTGTCAACTGATCACCACCTGGTGGAGTGCCCTCTCAGGGTTGGGGGAGAGATCCTGCCCCAAGTGGAGGAGTTCAAGTATCTCGGGGGTCTTGTTCACGAGTGAGGGAAGAATGGACTGTGAGATCGACAGGCGGATCGGTGCGGCATCTGCAGTAATGCGGGCTCTGCATCAGTCTGTCGTGGTGAAAAAGGAGCTGAGCCGTAAGGCAAAGCTCTCAATTTACCAGTCGATCTACGTTCCTACCCTCACCTGTGGTCATGAGCTATGGGTAGTGACCAAAAGAACGATATCGCGAATACAAGCGGCTGAAATGGTGTCTGGGCTTTCCCTTAAAGATAGGGTGAGAAGCTCAGTCATCCGGAAGGGGCTCAGAGTAGAGCCGCTGCTCCTCCGCTTCAAGAGGAGTCAGATGAGGTGACTCCTGGACGCCTCCCTGGTGAGGTGTTCCGGGCACGTCCTACCGGGAGGAGGCCCCGGGGAAGACCCAGGACACGCTAGAGGGACTATGTCTCCCAGCTGGCCTGGGAACGCCTTGGGATTCTCCCGGAAAAGCTGGAAGAAGTGGCCGGGGAGAGGGAGGTCTGGGCCTCTCTTCTTAAGCTGCTACCCCCGCGACCCGATCTTGGATAAGCGGAAGAGGATGGATGGATGGATGGATGGACGGATATTTACATTGAACAGCAGAAAAGAGCAGTGAACAAGGTTGATAAAGTGGCCGTGTTTTGTGAGTGATGTTGAGTTCTTTTTATGTCTACTTCAGTGCCACCGTACTCTAATATACTGCTATTAAATATGTATTTATATAAATAATAGTGTGAACAATAGAAATTCTTAAATCCACTAAATTCAGTTCAGGGTGACATGGGAACAGCCAGGAATTGGGTGCTAGTACCTCACAGGGCCCACTGCCCCACACACTTGCACTTGGGCCAATTTATAATCTCCAGTTAAACCTTACTAGTGGGGGAAAAATACACATATGGACAGTGTCCAGGTATGCAAGACAAACCCAAGCTCCTGGATCTACAAGGTGACTGTGCTACCCATTGCTCAACCATGTGAACATTTTAAATTGTCTTATGTTTTATAAGAGTTATTAAGCAAGGACATAGTGACCCATGAATAATAGGACAAATAAGGCTGGAGTTTTATTATTAGTTTGCTTGTTTCCAAACTCAAAACTTGAGTCACAAAAAGTTCTGCCTCAGAGCAGGAGTATGAGTACACAATTAGAAAAAATAAATTAAACAAATGGTGGGTGCTACACTTTTTATAACTGTGAGTAAGATGGATTCTGTGAGGATCTGATTATTTTATATTCACAAGGACTTTGCCTTTCTGGTTGTGTGGCCACAATGTATAGTTTAAATCCTTGTGCTTGCAGCCCTTTTGGAAAGCAAGGGACAATAAATAAATCACCAAATACATAAATAAATAAAACTGCACACATTTCCATAGCCAATCCCTTGACATTATTAACATTCCCTTCCTCTATGTTTTACATAAATAGATAGAACTTTATTTGTCCTAGGGGGAAATCTGGCCTTTTATAGAAGCCCAATAAATAAATATACATTAGAATGAATAAAATAAACAAAAAAAAAATGACTTGGCAGTCACAGTGAAGCATAAGGCAGGCGTATTGCTGTTGGTATAAAGGAGCTTTTCGATGACTGAAAGTCCTCCGTGTTTGTGTATCAGAGAGAGGATGTGCAGCATTGTTCATAATGGCACTCAGTTTTGTTTTCATTCTCTCCTTTGCTACAACCTGCAGTGTTTCCCAACTGCATCCCATAACTAAGCTTGCCCTTTTAAATTAGCTTGCTAATTTGACAGGCCTCGCTTGAAGCAAAGTCCCAGACCGCGCACACCACAGCATAGGAAATCTATAATATGGCTTTCACAAAGTTGTAGAACATGAAAATGGCATCACTAACCCCACTAAAGGAATACAGTCTCCCAAGTAAAATGAGACTGCTCAGCCCTTTCTTATGTAGTTTATCTATTGAGAGACCAATCCAACCTCTCATTGATGTGGACCCCCATTGTAGCAGAGCACCACTTTCACATCCACTCCCTGAATCGTGACTGGTGTAGGGACTCTTTACGGCAGCAAAAGTCAATTATCAGTTCCGTGGATTTGCTGATGTTTCGTTGCAGACAATTCTATTTGCACCAAGAAACAAACTTCTCCATCTGACTCCTGTACCCTGTCTCATCCCCTTTAGTGCAGAATCATCTGAGAATTTCTGCAAGTGAGATCTGCTGTTATATTTATAGTTTGAAGTGTACAGAGTGAAGAGAAAAACTAAACTGTTAATCCACTATGAAATATTGAAAGCACAAATAACTAAATACAGTAATCCCTCCTTGATCGCTGGGGGTTGCGTTCCAGAACCCCCCGCGATAGGTGAAAATCCGTGAAGTAGAAACCATATGTTTGTATGGTTATTTTTATATATTTTAAGCCCTTATAAACTCTCCCACACTGTTAACATTATTAGAGCCCTCTAGACATGAAATAACACCCTTTAGTCAAAAGTTTCAACTGTGCTCCATGACAAGACAAAGATGACAGTTGTTTCTTACAATTAAAAGAATGCAAACATATCTTCCTCTTCAAAGAATGCATGTCAGGAGCAGAGAATGTCAGAGAGAGAGAGCGAGAGAAAAGCAAACAATCGAAAAATCAATACGTGCTGTTGGGCTTTTAAGTATGCGCACCGTGATAAAGCAGCCGCAAAGAAGGGAGCAATGTGAAGGTAGTCTTTCAGCATTTTGTAGAGGAGCGTCCGTATCCTCTAGGCAAACAACCTCTCTGCTCACACCCCCTCCGTCAGGCATAGAGAATGTCAGAGAGGGTGAGAGAGACAGAGAAAAGCAAACAATCAAGCACCGCTCGGGAAGCACATCGTATATCATTGAGGAGTTTTATTTAATATGTAATACATGCTCTGATTGGGTAGATTCTAAGCCATCCGCCAATAGCGTCCCTTGTATGAAATCAACTGGGCAAACCAACTGAGGAAGCATGTACCATAAATTAAAAGACACATTGTCCGCAGAAATCCGCGAACCAGCGAAAAATCTGTGATATATATTTAGATATGCTTACATTTAAAATCCGCGATGGAGTGAAGGCACGAAAGTCGAAACGTGATATAGCGAGGGATTACTGTATAACAATGCAGTCCGTCTGGACAGACAGTCCTATTCCTCTAAAATTATAAATGATAATGGTGGTAATCCAAGAGTTTAATTTTCAACTATTAATCATCTTCTATATACAGCTCACTCAATAGCATGCCTCCTCAAAACTACTAGTGATACTTCTGAGGCTTTTGCTGTAATTTTTAAACACAAAATAAATGATAGAAATAATATAGTATACCTCCCCAAAGTTAATCATTTAGATCCCCAGCATGCCCTTTTAAGCAAGTTAAATTCTTTCACTGGAATAGATCCACCCGAGCTACGCAGAATAATTTCTCAGCTGGAACCCTCCACCTGTGTCCTTGACCCCATACAAACCGATGTCCTAACTGATAGTGTGCGTGACATAGTGAACTCCTTGTTAGATAAATTTCAGTTAGGTTTTAGTACAAAAACTGCAATAAACTAAATGATACTAAGTACTAAATGATTTTCAGGTTAATGTGGAGGGAGGCCGTATATGTGTTCTTGTTCCCTTAGACTTGAGTGCAGTATTTTTCTAAATCATGTTAGACAATGGGTGGACCTAGATCTAGCAGTTTTAAACTGGTTTCAGTCTTACTTAACAGGTAGAAAATTATTTGTTAATTGTGGTGATTGAACTATTGGAGACCCATGATATTGTATATTGTGTACTACAAGGATCTTATTCTAGGTATGCAGCTGTTTTCAATTGAAATGCTTTCATCAGGTCAGATAATTTCAACACACAAGGAACCTCTTGTATTGCGTATGCCCGTTTGCCATGCCAGCTGTATAGGATGGTATTATCCCCTTGTCATCCAGATAGATAAGATTTCCTTACACTGTGGTTGAACTGGAAAACATAAAAGTACAATTTGCAGCAACATCTGGTTTTCCAAATGTAATTGGAGCAGTCGGTCAGCTGCACGCACATTGCACATTGAACATCACCGGACAAGTTACATCAGCCAGGGATGAATCACCAAAAGAATGAGCTGGAATTATATCATATATAGCTGGAGAACCTATAAAAACAGCAGCTCTCCACAGTCACAGGCTCTTTTTCCAACTAGTGAGGCAAAAGGCAAGCAGTCCTTTAAGGGTAGCGAGTCACCTCTAAGAGCCATTTAAGGAGCACAGAATCTATCTGGTGTGGTGCTTGGTGCGATGCTACACAATAAAGGCACCTTCAGAAAATAAATCTGGTTATGTGAGTAGAAAGCATTTCTGCTCTATTAATGTGCTGCCCTATTGTCCATAGAATGTGTGTCACATTGTGAATCTGACGGTGTTACAACTTTGTTTGAATGTAATTAGCTGAATGTGAAAACAGGTAAACAATCTACTGTATATATACACTCACCTAAATGATTATTAGGAACACCTGTTCAATTTCTCATTAATGCAATTATCTAATCAACCAATCACATGGCAGTTGCTTCAATGCATTTCGGGGTGTGGTCCTGATCAAGACAATCTCCTGAACTCCAAACTGAATGTCAGAATGGGAAAGAAAGGTGATTTAAGTAATTTTGAGCGTGGCATGGTTGTTGGTGCCAGAAGGGCCGGTCTGAGTATTTCACAATCTGCTCAGTTACTGGGATTTTCACGCACAACCATTTCTAGGGTTTACAAAGAATGGTGTGAAAAGGGAAAAACATCCAGTATGCGGCAGTCCTGTGGGCGAAAATGCCTTGTTGATGCTAGAGGTCAGAGGAGAATGGGCCGACTGATTCAAGCTGATAGAAGAGCAACTTTGACTGAAATAACCACTCGTTACAACCGAGGTATGCAGCAAAGCATTTGTGAAGCCACAACATGCACAACCTTGAGGCGGATGGGCTACAACAGCAGAAGACCCCACCGGGTACCACTCATCTCCACTACAAATAGGAAAAAGAGGCTACAATTTGCACGAGCTCACCAAAATTGGACAGTTGAAGACTGGAAAAATGTTGCCTGGTCTGATGAGTCTCGATTTCTGTTGAGACTTTCAAATGGTAGAGTCAGAATTTGGCGTAAACACAATGAGAACATGGATCCATCATGCCTTGTTACCACTGTGCAGGCTGGTGGTGGTGGTGTAATGGTGTGGGGGATGTTTTCTTGGCACACTTTAGGCCCCTTAGTGCCAGTTGGGCATCATTTAAATGCCACGGGCTACCTGAGCATTGTTTCTGACCATGTCCATCCCTTCATGACCACCATGTACCCATTCTCTGATGGCTACTTCCAGCAGGATAATGCACCATGTCACAAAGCTCGAATCATTTCAAATTGGTTTCTTGAACATGACAATGAGTTCACTGTACTAAAATGGCCCCCACAGTCACCAGATCTCAACCCAATAGAACATCTTTGGGATGTGGTGGAGCGGGAGCTTCGTGCCCTGGATGTGCATCCCACAAATCTCCATCAACTGCAAGATGCTATCCTATCAATATGGGCCAACATTTCTAAAGAATGCTTTCAGCACCTTGTTGAATCAATGCCACGTAGAATTAAGGCAGTTCTGAAGGAACACCGTATTAGTATGGTATTCCTAATAATCCTTTAGGTGAGTGTATATTTCACTAAGGCAAGACAACCATGGAAAGCACGCCGGAAGGGGCATGGATTCACTAAGAGTCCCGTAAGTAATCCCAGTCCATTCCAGACATCTTTTGTGTTATGCCGAGTGAGTTTGTTTACTATTTTAACTTTTTAAATGTCCGTTCCTTCAATCAGCTTTTTCTTCAGCACTTGCATTCAAAGCCTTTTTCTCAGCAGATTAGAAGGCTCTCTTTATTTCACTCAGGAGACTCTTTAGCCCCATGTTGAGTTGCTTTCTAGACAACAAGCCCTGTAGTATTGCTGCCTTTGGAGGTACCGCAGTGTTGTCACAGAAGGTTAATACAGCCTGTGATGCAGTGACTGAGTCCTTCAGAATCGTCCCCATGTGACTCGTAGTGATGGGTCGTTCTTGAACGATTCGTTCATTTTGAACGAATCTTTAATGTGACTCGGGAAGAACGAGTCGTCTCGTGGGAGTGATTCGTTCAGTCGCGCCTGCGCATTTGCGCAACTTCCTATAGCTTCTGTATTGGAATTGATTCACCTGTTTCGAGTTTTCGGGTTTTTCGAGTCGTTCGTGCATCACGTGGCAGCCCCATAAGCTTAACCGACTCAGGCTGAGCCGGAAAGAGAATTGAACGAAATGACTCGAAAAATGATTCGTTCATTTTGCTGAACGAGACTCAAAGGTCCGAGTCGGTAAAATGATCCGAACTTCCCATCACTAGACTGACTCGCACTTCATTTCCCAGTCTGGCCTCCACAAACACCAGATCCAGAGCCATTGCAGCCCCCTGGGCTCCACTTCCTCCATATCCAGCTGGATTGGTGTTCCGTGTATACAAATTATTGTATTGAATTTGGAGATTCCAAACGGGGTCAGAGCAGAGCGTTTCCGTTACATTAGTGAATGCTTCATCGGCTGTAGGTAACGCCTTCTTTGAAACTTGGTGAATTGCTAATTAGATTTATAGATTTTCAGCAGTCATTATAGGTCATTAATGCTGTTGCTTAGCTTGTAGATAAATCATCCCACTTTTTCATATATATAGTTTTAGACAGCTAGAGTATGAAGATTGTCACATCTACTATATTACTTATTCGTTTATTCCAGATTTGTATGAACAAGTGCTTCCTGCAAATTTTCTCTTGAATGATCCTTGCATCTTTGATTTACTTTTTAATTGAGGTCACGTTTTTCAGTTCCTTTGAAAATTTAGAGGACCTGGATTAGTTCTTTGTGTAACATACTCCAGTCAAGACTAAAGAGTTTGAATTCTTTTGCTTGTCTTTGTAGGAGTTGCTGCCTTTCTTTGCACAACTTCTATCGTAAGTAATCCCCTGAGAGTCACATAACCTATGTCTTTGGGACCTTGCATATACATTTTGTAAACTAAGCTGCATATTGAACTGCTCATTTTCATTTGATTTAAGCTAATGGTAGCATACTGTATGTGGTTTCAAGATCTGTAGAATAATATGGTGAAATGTTGCAGGAGCCTTTAAGAATCCCCGTGGAAGTGCTGTAAACGGAAATGTGCCATCATGTATGGTTTCTCCTCCTGTGCTTCTCCTATCTATCATATCTGCCAGCAATAATGTATTTTTTTTAAGAACTTTCTCCTGTTTTTAGTCTTTTTGCCAGAATTCAGACATAGATCTTTGTGTTATTTATTACTTTACTTGATCTAATTAGTTCATGAATGCTACTGGTGTCAGAAATATAACCCTTGTGCATACTTGCAATCATGTGATATAAATTTCTTCCTTTAAGATACAGAAGCACAAAGCAGTGTCAGAGCAGACTGGGGGAATGTAAAAAATGAAAATTATTTATGTGTTCTACTTGGAAGACATGATAGCTGAATGCACTTTTTTGTGTTTGCAGTCTACTTTTCAGCTCTGGTAACTGTGTAAGGCAGTGGTTCTCAACCTGTGGGGTGGGGTGTAAAAAGTAGTAACAAAAAGGGGGGCACGAAAATGTGAAAAAAAGAAAACAAGAATCAAAAATATGAAAAAAACATCTGTTGAAACCAATACTACATTCTGGTACTAGAACAATAAATATAGAGTTAGATAAATGTCGATAAAAGTTAAGTAGGTATAATAAAATATACATCTACATTTCAAAAAAATGTTAGGGGGGGCGCGATTAAAACTTATGAAAACTCGGGTCGCAAATACTTAAAGGTTGAGAAACGCTGGTGTAAGGTATTATTAAGTAGGTGACATATCCTCTATTTCATGTTAGTCTTCATTCACATTTTGACTTCCTTTAAGTCATATCAATCCACTCATTTACTCAATCTGATTAACTTAATTTTAAGGTTGCAGTGTCAAAGTATAAGTAGATAGATAGATAGATAGTGTGACACACATGTGCATGAGAGGCAGTCTAAGCGCTTAACTGGGAGTGAGATGCAGAGCCAGAGGTTGATGAATGGTACTAATGCCTTTTCTGCCTCTTCCACAGACCACCCAGCTAAGACTCCGCCCACTTGTGCTGCTACATCACGCCTCCATACAGACATCACTTCCGCCCGAGTTCTCACCCCTTCACCTATAAAACCCTAAGCCTTCACTCTATTAGTCAGTCGATGTTTCACTCAGTCCTTTGTGACTACTCTTTGGAAGTTCATTTTTTTTTGGCTCTTACTACATTATATGGGGTGGACTCCCCAAATCTTTATCTTTGTCCCTTTGCTTTCTTTATGCCCAGAGGGGACTGGGCGGTCTCATGGTCTGGAATCCCTGCAGATGTTATTTTTTTTTCTCCAGCCGTCTGGAGTTTTTTTTTTTTGTTTTTTTCTGTCCACCCTGGCCATTGGACCTTACTTATTCTATGTTAATTAATGTTGACTTATTTTATTTTCTTACTGTGTCTTTTATTTTTCTATTCTTCATTATGTAAAGCACTTTGAGCTACTTTTTTTTATGAAAATGTGCCTTTATAAATAAATGTTGTTGTTTACAATAGATAGAACTTTATTTGTCCTCAGGAGGAAATTTGTTTTTTACAGAAAGTGTTTTGAAATATGGAGCTTCTGTAAAGTCTTCAAATCAATGACAAAACACTCCCAACCGTTCTTACAAATCCATTATCCAGTACGCAGAATCCCAAAACAGGAGCAATAAATCCACAAAAACCAGAAAAATCAATGCAGTATTCACAACCAACCTCAATGACACCCATCTGGGATTGTCTCCTCAATCTCAACAGATAAGGGTGTGAGCAGGCCCACAGTAGTGACATCATAGTGGTCCTGGCTTTTGAAGCTCCATCTACAAAACATAAAGAATATATTCAAAGAGCTTTAAATATGCAATACATAAACACTAAATAATAAATAAGCATAACAATATCAATAAAATTGCACAAAAATAAAAAACACATAGAAATAATACAGTAATCCCTCGCTATATTGCGCTTCGACTTTCGCGGTTTCACTCTATCGCGGATTTTAAATGTAAGCACATCTAAATATATATCACAGATTTTTTGCTGGTTCGTCGCTTTCTGCGGACAATGGGTCTTGTAATTTAGGTTACATGTTTCCTTAGTTTGATTGCCCAGTTGATTTCATACAAGGGATGCTATTGGCGGATGGCTTAGAAGCTACCCAATCAGAGCATGTATTACATATTAACTAAAACTCCTCAATGCTATAAGATATGCTTCCCACGCGGTGCTTGTTTGCTTCTCTCTATCTTTCTCACTCTCTCTGCCTGACGGAGGGGCTGTTTGCACAGAGGACACGGAGGCTCCTCTACAAAATGCCGCTTTATCGCATACTTAAAAGCACGTATTGATTTTTTGATTGTTTGCTTTTCTGTCACGCTCTCTCTCTCTGACATTCTCTGCTCCTGACGGCGCTCTTTTGAAGATAAGATATGTTTGCATTCTTTTAATTGTGAGAAAGAACTGTCATCTCTGTCTTGTCATGGAGCACAGTTTAAACTTTTGACTAAAGGGTGTTATTTCATGTCTAGAGGGCTCTAATAATGTTAACAGGGTGGGAGAGTTTATAAGGGCTTAAAATATATAAAAATAACCTACAAACATATGGTTTCTACTTCGCGGATTTTCACCTATCGCGGGGGGGTCTGGAACGCAACCCCCGCGATCGAGGAGGGATTACTGTACTTCAGAAATGTTAAAGATAATAATAAAATTGAAAATAAATGTAAGCCAGGGAACACACCCTGGCTGTAACATTAACATCCCCTGTTCTGGCCTGAGCCGGAGGCTGAAAGCCTCCTTCTTGAGTTTGGGATGAGGCCATTTTGTTGCTAGGCCTCACTGGAGCCTTGAATCCAACTTTTTTGACGTCTCACCCTTTTTTGAGGTTTGTGAACTGGCAACGCATTCATTTACTTAGAGACATCTTGAGTTAAGGTCAGACAGCCTCCCTTATATAATCGGTGCACATTCAATAAAGAGTTTGGCGGATACTGCGCTGGTAGCCTGAATGTCATTATGTGCAAAAAACACGTAAAACAAACCAATTCAACTGAGCCATTCAGCACAGCAGGAACTCATGAAATTGTAGAGCAATACTTCAAATGTGCACACAGACCTACAAGGACACACAAATCATGTGCTTTTAATGTGATCGCATGAGAAGTGAAAATGGTCATTAAAGAAAATCATACTTCTAAATACTAGACACTAACCACAGGAAGAATAAACAGAGATGAAAATGAACGTCGGCACAAAATACTCTCCTGATAAGTTTCTCGTGACAGAGCTCAGCAGCATTCTGCTGACGGGGACAGCTTGTGTTCTTTATTTTGTGGTTTAAAGGGTGGCACTGCAGGAGGAAGAAGAGGAAGAAGAGCTCAAGTTCCTCCGTCCAGGGCACTTTCACCAGCGTGTAAAAGCACAGATACTTACTGAGTGAGAGGCTCCAGTTTCCAGAGTATTCTTTTAGCTTTCGCTGTGGTGCAAGATTTCCTAAGCACTTTTACAGATTCTTCATATTATATATTTGCTCTGTACTGTAGATGATGAAAAGTTTTGATATCATAAATAAAGACAGCAGGAATGTTGCCAGAAAACAGAAAAGAATTGTGATGGTTTGTGTGAAAGTCAGTTACTAAAAAAAGAAATAGAGTGGTGACAACTGATGTTACAGTATAAATGCAGCGCTTTTACAACCTCTGAATTACAGTTAAGAATATTATAGCAATCTGGGATTCAAGATGGAGAATGGTCTTGAGAGCTAAAGGTGTCAACAGCTGCCCATAGTTGGTGTAAATGCCACATGGGTTGGGTGGGCATCCCAACCAGAATTGAGGATGGCTCCTTTCCTGGATGGGAGGCTCCGAGCAGGCACATAGGCATCCTGGCCAAGAGAGAGGAAAGAACCAGACCCAGAAGAGATGACCAGAAGGGATGGACAGACAGCCCATCAGTTATAAAAGATACTGCAGGGGATATGTTATTCCCCCAGGACACAAGATGGCAGCAGCCCTCTGTATCGGCACCCATTTGGGAACCAGCAGGGAATGCTGGGAGATGTAGCCCTGCTGGGGACCATGGGTGCCGTAAGGGGGCGCTGTAGAGAGATGTGCTCCCCAATTTATGGGACTTCCCTATGACCCGGAAGTCTTCCATCAGGCTGTGGCCCTGGTACTGGAAGTACCTCTGGGTCCTTAATAAAAGGGACTGTACTCCCTGGTCCAGACAAGTTGAAGCTGGGAGGACGTGGAGCAACACTCGACTGGAGGAGGGTAGTGCAATGGTGAGAGGAGTTGAGAAGAGAGAGGGGAGAGAGAGAAAGATTATTTGTACTTGTACTTTGTGCAGGTGTTAACTTTTTTGAGGAATTGTGTGTAATAAACACACTATTATTTGGACCTGGGACTCTTTTTGTGATCATATTTGGAGTTTGGGGCTCACTGACAGCCCGGTTCCACCACATTGGTCATAAATACTGCAGTGCTGATCCTAGTAGAAACCATAAAACAGGGGTGCCCAATGCGTCGATCACGATCGACCGGTAGATCGCAAAGGTAGTGCAGGTAGATCGTGTTGCATTCAAAAATATATTTTTTTAAATGTTAGTCTATCATATATCCTCCCTATGGCATTTGCCACTTGATTGACATACAGGGTGGCCAGTCTGAGATCTCTTTTCTTCTAACACACTGGTCATTCCACACGCACGATCAAACGCACAAGCTACTGCAAAACTCCGGCTGTGATCTACAGTAGTTATCTTTTCAATTTATATCGACTAAAGAAGGGATTTAAAAAAAAATAGTTTGGGGAAGGTATGGGCTGGATGTGGAATTGGAAGAGGATTTTTTTCTCACAATGTCACAATCGAAGTGCGTTTGTCTGATCTGTCAATGTATCATTGCTATTCCAAAGAAGAAAAATGTGGAAAGGCACTTTTGAGCTGTTCATAAAAACTACGAAAATGACTTCCTTCCGAAAAGCGATCTGAGAAAGAGAAAGGAGAGGGAACTAAAATTGCAGTTAATCGGACAGCCGTCATTTTTCACTCGGCTGAATTCAAAAGCTCCTTGACTGCATTATTCGGCTCCACTAATTTATGCGAGTCAGCCTTTTCCCACATGAAGATTATTAAATCCAAATACTGCAGTGACCATAAATCTATAGAATTGTTATTGTGCCATAAAGGTCATTCAGTTATGCATTTCGACCTGGTCATTTTAAAAGTAGCTCGCAAAATGAAAAAGTGTGGGCACCCCTGCCATAAAGTGTTAGACACGAGAGCAATGCAGGAATCAATAATAGTTGGATGCTGGTCCATTGTAAGACACTTGTTCATACTGGAGTCATTAACTGTCCTCTCATACAGATGTTTATCCAGGGTATCTGAGAAAAAACACAACAGACACCCGGAGACCACGCACACCCCTCATCTATATTCAGTGGATTCAGAAAGTATTCAGACCCCTTTACTTTTTTCACATTTTGTTATGTTGTGGCCTTGCACTAAAATCACTTCAATTCATTTTCCCTCATCAAACAACACCCCAGTACCCCAGAATGACAAAGTGAAAACAGGAATTTGAAAATGTGTATTTTTATTTTAACCTTGGGGAATTCCATCATCATGATGCACATAACAAAGCTATCTTCTTTTGTCACTTCCAAGACCTTTTGTATTGTTTTGTAGTGCCGTTGCTAGGGGGCAGTTACCAGAAGTCCCACTCGGTGACTGTGACTAAGATGGTGTTATTCTAAAGGTGCCCAGTCAAAATTCAAGATTCATTCGAAAAAGTGCAGTGTTTATTCTAATATTGCATGTTTGTTACTCGACTTTGGTTTCTGGATTATATTTTGTCTTTGGTAAATGTTTTTTCAATTTCCCAATATCAGACCTCGGCCTGTCCACAGACTTTTCAGTGTTTACCATCAGTTCTGCCAGTCAATGCAATGTTCTGTTTTAGGCCTCTGTTTTGTTCGGGTTTGTCTGTGTTTTTAGAAGCTACTTAAAGTTAGGCATTCAGTTATTTCTGACCATGATGTTACAGTATGTAAGTGAAGCAAACCCTTGCAGGTTCGTCCATAAGGTCTTCTTTATTAGCTCCTTTCACAGGTTAGCGAGACGGCCTGTCAACGTCTTTTGAACCCAACGCTATTATCTGATGTCCTCTGCATGCTTTTTGCATATTAATAATCACAAACGATGTTCTTAACACATGCTAGCTGTGAGAATCTGCATGTAAGGTTGCAAAAGTAAATAACCTAAAAAAAAATTAATAACAGTCAAACAAGGTAAAAACGGAATAAAAAAGTAAATCCCAAGAGCCTTGCAAATAACAGATATTATCCATATTTTTTGTTTGCATCTATTTGACACAAAGATATATTTTGTTTGACAATTTTTAAATATTAAGGTTTTGACAATTCAACAAAATACAGAATGTTAATTAAAAAGCAAGAATGCATGTCAGAGCTAAAACATAAACCAAAATCAAAGCCCACCCCATGTTTTTCACACTCCATATTCTTTTAAATTCCATTGTATAGATAAAGAAAGTGTTTTTTTTTTAACAAAAAGCTAATTTTCATTGAGGGACAGCAGCTCTTCAAAGCGGGAGAGACAGCATAGAAATGAGCAGCTGTTCTGTGTGGGAAAACAAAAGCAAAATATCACGGAAAAGGAATTTACTTAAAAGTGTTTTTGGAAGAATGGAATGACCGTAGCTCATGGAACATCACTGGGGATGTCATGCAGATTTCCAGAACTTTTTGATATAATTTTTTTGAATTGCCATAGAAAGTTTCAAAAGTTCTACACAGAACCAGCTGTGGCAAACAAGCAGGCTTTGTAAATGAAATATTTGACGGGTTGTAGGTTTTGATTATTGTGGCTACCAAAGCCAATCTGACACGCTAGCTACCCGAGTTTTAACAAGATTAAGTGAGATGACGGTTTCAGGTCAGTTACCTGTACTGATTCTAAAACTGCCAGCAGACTTCATACAATTCATTTGTGTTAGATAGATAGATAGATAGATACTTTATTAATCCCAAGGGGAAATTCACATAATCCAGCAGCAGTATACTGACACAAAAAACAATATTAAATTAAATAGTAATAAAAATGAAAAAAATAAAAATAAAATTAATGTTAGCATTTACTCCCCCAGGTGGAATTGAAAAGTCGCATAGTGTGAGGGAGGAACGATCTCCTCAATCTGTCAGTGGAGCAGGACAGTGACAAAAGTCTGTCGCTGAAGCTACTCCTCTGCCTGGAGATGACACTGTTCAGTGGATGCAGTGGATTCTTCATGATTGACAGGAGTTTGCTTAATGCCCGTCGCTCTGCCACAGATGTTAAACTGTCCAACTTTACTCCTACAATAGAGCCTGCCTTCTTAACAAGTTTGTCCAGGCGTCTTTCATCTTTATGCTGCCGCCCCAGCACACCACTGCGTAGAAGAGGGCACTCACCACAACCGTCTGGTAGAACATCTGCAGCATCTTACTGCAGATGTTGAAGGATGCCAACCTTCTCAGAAAGTATAGTCTTCTCTGACCTTTCTTACATAGAGCATCAGTATTGGCAGTCCAGTCCAATTTGTCATCTAGCTGCACTCCCAGATATTTAAAGGTATGCACCCTCTGCACACAGTCACCTCTGATGATCACAGGGTCCATGAGGGGCCTGGGCCTCCTAAAATCCACCACCAGCTCCTTGGTTTTGCTGGTGTTAAGATGTAAGTGGTTTGAGTCGCACCATTTAACAAAGTCTTTGATTAGCTTCTTGTACTCCTCCTCCTGCCCACTCCTGATGCAGCCCACAATAGCAGTGTCATCAGCGAACTTTTGCACGTGGCAGGACTCCGAGTCATATTGGAAGTCTGATGTATATAGATTGAACAGGACCGGAGAAAGTACAGTCCCCTGCGGCGCCCCTGTATTGCTGAACACAATGTCAGACCTGCAGTTCCCAACACGCACATATTGAGGTCTGTCTGTAAGATAGTCCACAATCCATGCCACCAGGTGTGAGTCTACTCCCATATCAGTCAGCTTGTCTCTAAGGAGCAGAGGTTGGATGGTGTTGAAGGCGCTAGAAAAGTCCAAAAACATAATTCTTACAGCACCACTGCCTCTGTCCAGGTGGGAGAGGGATCGGTGTAGCATATAGATGATGGCATCCTCCGCTCCCACCTTCTCCTGGTATGGGAACTGCAGAGGGTCGAGGGCGTGGCGGACCTGTGGCCTCAGGCGGTGAAGCAGCAGCCGCTCCATGGTCTTCATCAGATGTGACGTCAGAGCAACAGGCCGGAAGTCATTCAGCTCACTAGGACGTGATATCCTGTCATTCATGTGGACTCCCAAAGAGTTATAAGTGGGGGATAAGAGGCATGCTTGTGTGAACAATTAATCATTAATAGATTTGTCAAACAAATATGGGTCAGTCTGAAATGTATAAAAAATAAATTATACTGGTATCAATAAAACCATCAGAATTTTTCTTTATACCATGGTAGGGAGTTTTCAACCATACCACCCTTTCCTACCTAAATGGCAGCATCTAGATATGTGATGCTCTGCCTGCCAATGACCAGCTGCTTCAGCAGGGTCTTCTACAAGAATCTGGAGACTCAGAGGCTCAGTGGCTCTGTCATTGAGGTTTCAGTCAGTGGTGGAAAAAAGAAGTGGTCACACAAGATACTGAGACAGTCCAAGATGGCTGTCTCGATATTCGCAGTTATTGTCTGCATCGGTGACTTACAGCAGGTTTCACTCCTTCGGCCCAAAGAAATCTCAGTATGGTGCAATCGCACAGAGGAGCGTCCATGTTCATTTGACCTTAGCTTCAACTAGAAGCTGCACTGTGTGTGTTCAAATTGCCCATAAGCCACTGCAAATGTGTTGTGTTGCGTCAGCTTCTATCTGTTGCAGTAACCATGAAATTTTCAAACTTTTTGATTTACCCTTGTACAATTGAAGAACAGTTCATAATTATAAACATAACAGAAAATATGTGAAAAATAAAAGGCTTAACAACTCAGAAGCAACGTCTTCTTCTTCTTCTTCCTCTTCGTCTTCCCCTACATATATGGGGTTGATGTTTTATAGATTTCGTTGTGATTTTTATGGCAGGAGGCCTTTCCTGACACCAATCCTCCCCATTTATCTGTGCTTGGGATTGAATACAAAATCGAGGCTGGGTTACATGTAATAACAATAAAGTCAACATAATACAAAACTGAAAAATGACGAATTAAAATCACAATATTAAATAAATTAAACAACAAAAAAAAAACTAAATTGGAATTTATAACAAAATAACAGAAAGATTAAATAAATAAAAAGTCAACTTGAACCAGGCCAACAACCATGGCTGAATGATGACACTACATGACACTAATCACGTGGTAGCCACACGAGAAGAAAATAAAACAGGGAGCCTAACTAGTCATCTTTACTTTAATATTATGGTCTAGTTTAGTGTGATCCCAGTTCTCACTGTTATGCTTTGCACAAGGAAAGGCAGAATGAGAATTGGTGAATGAACGGTAGAGGATGTTGAAACCAGAGATCTGTGCTACCGATTGTCACTAACAAAATGCTAATCAAAAAATCGTAAGGAAACAAAAGCAAGGAGTGAAGGACTGAGAATAATAAATCACCAAAGAACAGAAGGAAGCTAAAACAAACTCACAGGAACTTATTCAAAGTTACAGAATCGGAACGCTTGCATATTTTGGGAATATTTACAGTAAGTGTTTTGGCTACTTAAGACGTTCTGGTTGTTGTAGGACTTTAAAGCTTTTAGTCATTCTTCAATGATATTTTCATCAAATTTGCAGACAAGGTGGATGACGTGTAGTCTGGCAGAAGGACCTTTATATTGCAGAAGATTCAAAACAGATCTCTAATACAATCGCCGACCTTTCTCTCACATAGGATCTGACAGACGAATACCAGCAGCAGGAGATACGTTCTACCATTTTTCTTCCCATCAACAGAAAAACAATTGCCTCCAAATGTTAACTGCCTCACTGTTAAAAAGCCACAGGTATCTCAGGTTTTACCTGAACACTTCATGTCCCTTGATCACGTCACTGATCTCTCTGTTTGTGTTCTTTCAGAGAACTTTAAAGACTCTTTTCAATGGAAAACAGAAGACGCTGAGCTCACTCTCAGCCTTGAATCACACGTGTCTCCAGGTCTGAATGACTGACTGACTGACTCTTTAAGCTCCATCTTCATCTTCTCTGATGGCACCTCTTCCTCACCTGCTCTCCCATTTCATCTGCCTTGGTTTTGTTCCGTCCTTCCTCTCCCATATCCTTGACCTGCTTTTCCCTTTTCAGTTGATGCAGGCTATACAGCCAAAATGTTGTGTCTTTTACCTTCTTTTCTTTTCAACATGGAAATCACCCCTAACCTTTTTTGTCCATTTTAGTAATTGTGGATGATTTGTTTTTTCCAACTGTACCTTCTTGTGTTTTGACCTCTGCCTGTTTTTTGACTTGCCTCTCGGATTTTATCAATAAATCTATTTCATTTTTACAAGTTTACTATGGCTTCTGTCATGCATGCTTGTCCATGTAACCCATGGCACATACATGCACTTGGGAGACGATTTATGGGCTCAAAAACCTGCATGTTCCTGTTGGACTAGGGGTTGGCACTGCCCTCTAACTATTTCTCCTCTTTTCCTGCAGACCAGCCAACAATCCATCAGCCTAAAGTCACTTCCAGTCCTCAGAAGACAGCCAACGTCACTTGCTCTTTCAGTCCTCTAGATCCCACCTCCATCTGATGTCATTTCTGGTCCCAGAATTCCACTGACCCATTACATCACTTCCTGTCTACCTGCTATATATGCTACCCAAGTTCTCTTTGTCCTCAGTTCTTTTTCGAGCTCACGTCTTTCCAAGGATACGAGGTGGATCCCCAAACCTTTCACTTTGTTCTTGTGTCCTTGTGGTGTAGTGGGTCCACAGCTCATGTAAAAAGGACCACTTTTAAATAAATAATCACCACGCTCACGGCTTAGCGAGGGGGCCTGGTAGTGTGGCTGAAGCGGTTCTTGGGGCGATTCGCAATGTGGCCGTTTCTCACCTAAGTGCACAGGTGGGAAACTGTCCGTATCCGTGATTGTTCCTGGGACCGCTGATTTGCCACAGCTGCCATGCCCTCTTGATAAATAGAAGCGTGAGCCGGTTAGGGAGAGAAAGGAAAGGAATGAGAAAGAACGGGAGGTTGTAGGAGAAGGCAGGAAGCAGGTGGAAAGAGACGGTGTGAGGGAGAAGAAGAGCGAGCGAGGAGAGCAAGCAAGAGCAGGCAGCTGGGAGGTGAGCCCTCGAGGGGAGTGTTTGGCCAACACTAGAAGGGGCTGAAGAAAGCGGTCGCTCCAGCTGAGTGATTATGGAGCTGGAGGGACCTGTAGAGGAGATGACTGACCACTGAATGGAGCGGGAGTCGAGGAGACTTTGGGTGTTGAGTCCCAATGTGAGCGCCCTGGCCTCTGTCCGATTTGGAGCCCGACGTAGCCAGGGATCGGAGGGCTAGCGGACCCACGTGAAAGGCAGCTGTTCCTGCAGGTAAGTAGGCGACTCTCCTGTTGCGAAGCCCTGATGGGTGAAGCAGGGGAGCCACCAGGTAAAAGAAGACACCGTTGTTTTAAAGGATTGCTTCCTGTGCTATTTTAACCTCGTTGTTTTTAGAAGATTTTTCTATTGGTTTTTAACCTCCACGTTTCACAACTGTTTTTATGGATTATTTATTTGAAGACATTTTTTGAATGCACTGCACTTTATTTTGAACACCTTGTTTTTGCTGTTGTTGTTTTAAATAAAAGCACTTGACACTTTTGCACCATCCCCTTGCTATGTTGTTGCCTCACTGCTAAGCTCATCGGTAACATTACTGACGGTGTAGGGTTCAAGGGCTCCCGGACAGACGATGCTGGGATAGACTCCATGCCCCGTAATCCTGAACTGGACTAGGTAGATTTGATAAAGACTGGAGTGGATGAATCAATTGTATAGTGTGTGTCACCCTGCCACCATTTGTTCTTTAACTCATGTTTACCTTTCATTTGAAATATGAGATCTGAACTCAGTCTAAATGCTAGTATGCACCATTGTGAATACTTCTTCGTTCATCCATTCACTTTCCTCCCCACTATCTGGTTCAGGTTTGTGAGAAGCACTGGACACAAGGCAGGAAAAAGCCCTGGATGGTGTACCAGTCCACCAGAACCACAATATGTTCCTACAAATGACTGTCAAAACGATTCAAATGATTGTTCACTGTCCAGGCCAAAGCCAGCTGTACAGATTTGTATTTATTCTCTTTGTTATGTTTTGGTGTACAGTCCAGTGTGTTTTGAAATTAACAAGAATAACTGCGTTTGGAATTTCAGAAGAGCATATCTCACATGCTCTTTTCTGTATTTATTAATCTTCTTGCATCAAAGACATGAGATGAGGTCAGACTGGTTGTTACAGAGCTGCTGATTTCTTTTCTTTATACTTAGTCGTAAACCACACTTCATGCCAACCACATAGCTTATGAGTTTGTCACATGCCACTATGCCCTTGGCTAAAAGAAAAATAAAAGAAAAAAGCTGAGTCATTTACACTGCATCAGGCGTTTATCAGACTCATTTCATTATTAAACGTACTCCTAGTGTGCAGGCCCGGTCCTTAATAACGGGAACGGTGACAGTTTACAGTCCCCACCTTTGGCAAGTGACCTGGCCATTTAAAGGTCTAAAGAGTCCTCTAATGCTAAAGTGAATAAGATAATAATAATAATAATAATAATTTTAAGTGAATAAGATAATAATAATAATAATAATAATAATAATAATTTTAAGTGAATAAGATAATAATAATAGTCTATTGGCTGTTCCTCTTTACAAGCTTTTCCTCTATTTGTCCTCTCCTTTTGAAGTGGTTGTATACCTCTATAAGAAAATCATTTCAAATTATAACAGGAAGAGAAATGTTATTTATTATAACACACCTGAAACTCTAGTTTGTTCCATTTGTCAAATGTTCTCTCGGTTTCAACGCTCAGAAGTTAAGATGCAGATTTTCACCTCCAGCATATGGTATTTTAGGTGCAAAAGCCATCAAGAAGCCCTGATATTCACTTGGACATTGATAAGCCCCTTGTGAGCCTTTACTTGACGATTTTTCCACATGCAAAGCCCATGGAGGCTGATCACAAAAGACCACAAGCGCTCTAAGCAGGTACTGAATAACAAACAAAGGTAACATCTAACGCTGTGGGTATCAATGACAACAGGGACTTCATTTTTTGAGTTGGGTCCCACTAAACAGAGCAGACAAAACAAAAAAGACAGACTTGGAAAGTTCAGATTGACACAGCAACGAGAAAATAAAGAGATGATCAGACAGTTATAAGAATACTAGCGACTGGGATCCCGATCGAATTGGGATACAAATTCTATGTTTGTGAAATCCATACTTTCTCTGTAAAGAATTATTTATTTTTTTAAGCCCTTGAAATGATTTTGTTATCATGGCACTGATTTGTGCTTAAAATAGACCTTTTCGGCCGATGTAATGAAGAGCTTCCTGTTTAAACTGGGCTGCGAGACGTGAACTCAGCTCTTCTGTGCACCTCATTTGATTATCCCCGGCAAACAAATTTTCAAAACAAACCGTATTTTATGACTCTAATCAGAGACGGAATAATAATTATGTTGGCGTGGTCATTTTAGATCTGAGAATGGCTAAAATTTAAACAGTGACCGTTGTTAATACCCAGCCGTCATTACTCAGTTTGCCAATAGATGTCAGAAGGACAGATGCCAAAACCGAACTGCCCAAAGATAGATTTCAACGTACCAAGCAAATGGCGATACGTTCTAAATTACTTACGGTTCCAGAGCTGTCGAAGGGTTTAAGTCAGTCGACTGTGGCAAGTGGCTGGGGCTGCTACCAGCCGGGCTGCCCAGGAGGACCGGAGGAGGGCTTGCGCGACCTCTAGACCATGAGGGGGCGGCCGCCCTGGTGGCTTTTGGGACCACGGGTACAGAGCTTGGAAGCTCAACCCTGTAGGGGCCCATGGTCACCGCCAGGGGGGCGCCCCGATGCCTTTGGAGCCCTGGATCTCAGCACTTCTGCCACACCCGAAAGTGCTGGGGGGAAGAGGACCGTGGACACCAGGAGTGGTTCCGGGTGCGCAGCCGGCACTTCCGCCACACTGGGGAGTGCCGGTGGAAGATTGCTGGGAGGCACCTGAAGAACATCCGGGTGTGTATAAAAGTGGCTGCCTCCCTCCATTTGATGGCTGGAGTCAGGTGGAAGAGGACGGAGCTCATGAGGAGAGGAGTGGAGGCGGTCCGAGACAAAGAGGAGCAATTGGACAGTGAGGCCTGGACTTTGTGGGAGTTGGGGGTTGTGGTCTGCTTCTGTAAATAATAGTTGTAAATAAACATGTGGTGGTGCTTTGAAACATGTCTGCCTGTCTGTGTCCGGGACTCCTTCCACACAACGATGTTAGTCCTGGAAAGTATGCCCCACCAAACCAACGTTCCAAAAACCAACCAAACTTACTATTATCTGCTCGAACCAACACCGACTTACTATACTCAGCCGTCCATCAGCGTCACTGAGGCATTCGAACATTCTTTTAGCCAATCATGCAATACTGCGTCCGCGTTTGCCACGTTATGTTCTTACTAAAGAGGCAGAGTCCAATTGCGTGGTTCTAACTTGTATTGAGTCGAGGTATTGACGTGAACACCATACATACGGATAGTATCAAATTATATATAAGGATTGCAGAATTTAAAGTCATTTATCTTTAGACTTGAGACTTAAGCTTTACGTACTCTTTGTGCCTCCCTGTTATCTGACCATTCCTAAAACTTCTGTTCTGATTTGTTGGTTGTTCGCCTCAATTTTTAAAACAGAAAAAGAGATCTGTGCTATTCCAGGTCTCTGTGAAGTGATTTACAAGAAGCAACATCTCAGGAGGATTTTCTTATGAGTTTCCCAGAAGGCCAAAACCACCCAAAGATCCCTTCTTAATGTCCATTAATTAATATTAATTTAAAAAAGAATTGAGAATTTAGAGATAGACAATTCAAAACCACAAAATTCTAGAATCAGAAAACAAAAAAAAAACTGGACAACAACAAACATCCAAAAGGAAAACTGAGGTGCCATTTAGCACGTTTACATGCACTTTAATAACTCAGTTATTCACAGAAACCTGATTTCTAAAATGCCATATAACCCCTTAATTCAGTTAGGCTATTGGCCTTTGAGAAACCTGGCTAACAGATGTAAATTTCTCTGTGAGTAATCTGATTATGTGACCATGTAAACCCTTGACTGGGTTACACTTAAGGATTTTGTAGTCTGTGTATGTCTGCTACCCTCCCTCAGCCTGCACATGTATTTACGTCACACAGTAGCCACAGGCAGAAACGTCCACATAATATATTTCCAGACGTCTGTGTTCTGTCAAATGCATTATTCCTTCACCTGGCTGAAATAATCTGTCTCAAAATTTCAGAAATCACTAAATTTATGTTAATGAGTTAAATGTACAGTGCTAAGATCAGGAACACAATCTTGAGAGGAGTGGGTAACAGTGTGTTATAAAAGTAAAGTACGTTATACAGTCAGATAAGGCAAGAAGCACACGTATCGGGTCCTTTCTACAACTTAATCCCATGGCCAAGCAGAAAAGAGTTTGCTGCACGAAATCTGGTAACAGTAACTTATAAATAAAAGTTCAATTTGACTAAACATATTGACAAACACATGAAAATGGTCACAGTAATGCTTACTTTCAAATTCATGGTGGCCAATGATGACGTTTAACTTTTTTTTCATGCAGTTGATGTCAGAGTGTTTTGACAAAAGAGAACTCCAGAAGATTACTTGTGCACGTAAACACGATTTGATAATAAACCAGGTTTATGCCTAATTGGGTTATTCACCTTAACCTAATTATGTGGGCAAGTAAACGCACTGAGTGTTCGGCCAAAATAGGAAAACAAGGCAGTTTTTAAATGAGAATGGACCAGGAGGTGAAGTATTAGTCAAAAGTGAGTCTGATCTTTCGTCAAGCTTAATAAAAAACGTAAATATCTAAGTAGAAGAATTTAAAGCAGTAAATCTATTGCTAGTAAAACTCTAACCAAAAATACACTCGCCAAAGATTGAAGCTTCAGTCTGAAAAGCTGGAATATAACTGGTCAACTAAACACTATCTCCATAGCCAGAAAGGCACAGCAGCATCTCCATTTCCTTCGGTGGCTGAAGAAGCAAGCCTACCTCCCACCGTTCTCAGCACATTCTACAAGGGCACCATCAAGAGTGTTCTGACCAGCTGCCCTTCATTAAAAGCATCTTTATTAAACATTTTATCTGCAAAGCCTGCAGGGTTGTGGAGGACTGGTTCCAACCCTGTCAAGGTTTCTTTGCTCCATTTCCATGTGGTAGAAGGTATCATAGCTTTAAAAAACAGTTCTTCTAGGTTTTGCAACACCTTCTACCCCTCGGCGGTCTGTACTCTAAACTCTGTGCTGTACCCCTGGTCTCAGATCTGTAGTACAATTGTTACATTTGTAACTACTATTCATTTTATGATCAGTTGTTATTATTTATTTTATTTATTATTACCTATTTCAATTCATTACTATTCACTTACATATTGCTATTTATTTATCTGTTATATAGTATAGTATAGTATAGTATAGTATAGTATAGTATAGTATAGTATAGTATAGTATAGTATTTACATATGTTTGCTTGGCAGATGCTTTTATTGAAATCAGCTTACAAAAGAAGTAAACAATCGAGTAACATTAGGCTCGGGCCCGTTTGTTCAGAAAGAGTAATATGACGGGTAACAAAAGTTTATAATTTATAATTATAGATTACAATCAATAAAACAATTAAACTTAAAAAATTAACAAAGAATACACGTATAGTATAGTATAGTATAGTATAGCACAGTATAGTATAGTATAGTATAGTATAGCACAGTATAGCCTAGTCTAGTCTAGTTGCTAATATAGTTTATAAATATGTTGCCCCGCAGTCCATGGGAACATTATTTCGTACGTATGTATGCTGCAAAATGATTTGATTGGACGTTGTATAGAAATGTACACATGTACTTGTACTGTATATATGAGGTCTTACAATTCACACAGAATTCTCTGCATACCTCTGTGATAATCATTTAGTGAAGCATAAAACAGGGTAAGGGTATAAAACCATTTCTAAGGTTTGGGTATTCCCAGGGGAACATTGACCTCAATAACTGTGAAATGGAAGAAGTTTGGAACCACTGGGACTCTTCCTAAAGTTGGCCATCCAATCAAACTAAAAAAAAAAAAACAGGCAAGAAGGGTCTTGGTCAGGGAAGAGACCAAGGACCCAATGCTTACTCTAACTGAGTTTCTGATGTCTTCAGCCTGAGATGGTAGACCTTGTCAGAAGGACAACCACCTGAGCAGCTCTCCATCAATCAGGCAGCTATGGTAGAGCAGATAGGCAGAAGCCGCTCTTGAATAATAGGCACATGACAGTTTAAAGGACACTGAAAGTATGAAGGAAAAAGGTTGCCTGGTCTGATGAGACAAAAATTGAACTCTTGCACAGAACTCCAAGCACTATGCCTGGTGAAGACCAGGTACTGCCCAATACTGTCCCTATGGTGAAGCATGGTGGTGGCAGCATCATGCTATGGGGTTGTTTCTCAGTGACAGGGACAGGATGACTGGTTAGAATTCAAGGAAGGATGTATGCAACCAAATACAGAGAGGATCTTGAAGAAAACCTACTCTAGAGTGCACACAACCTCAGACTGGGGTGTTTGTTGGTTCACCTTTCACCACAAAAATGAGACGAAGCATGCAACCAAGACAATGCTGGAGTGTCCTCACGACAAGTGTCTGACTGTTCTTGAGTGGCTCAGCCAAAGCTCAGTTTTAAACCTCATAGAACATCTCATAACAGACTTGAAGATGGCAGTTTACTGATACCTACCATCCAGTGGAGCTTGACAGGATTTGCCAGGAAGGATGTACAAAGATTGTAGAGAATTTGTATCCAAGAAGACTCAAGGCTGTAGTTGCTGCCAAAGGTACGGGTCTGAATACTTACAAGAAGGAAAGGATAACTTTGCAAACCTTTCTGAAAACATGTTTTTACTTCATCATTATGGGTTAGTGAGTGTAGATTTATAGACAAAACAGTCAAATTTACCATTTTAAAATTAAATCTACCACACATTAAAGTGTGCGGTTCTTAATACTTCCTAAATCCACTGTACATCCCAGTGACATACCAACAGCAATAAGCTTATTTCATTCTTCTTAAGTCTTTGTTGACTAATTCGATATAGAGCCTTGGGCTGTAAACTCCACCACAAAGTTCTCACACTTGCACCCACTTGTCCATTCTTGTTTTCCAGCCTGTGCAGTCTGTCTGTCTGTCTGTCTGTCTGTCTGTCTGTCTGTCTGTTTGGATGGAAGAAGCCAAGTGTGAACAGGACACCTAAAATCAGATCTTTAGACTGGCGTGAGAGCACAGGACACTATGCAAGTACCTAGCATGGGACTCACTATATGAAAATACGTCATTAAATAAAATGAGCTTCTTTGTTTTCTGTCATGTGGCAATGGTTTGACAATGCATCATTGTGTCCCAAATTTCCAGTGAAATGAGCTGTAGGCATTTAAGGATATGGCAGAATGGGTGTAGATTATTGTAGGAGGAGACACCTAAAGGATGTTTCAACTTCTTTAGAATTTCACGTGACATGCTTTATACCCATTTAAGACTATAGCCATGTTTTATATTTTATTCCTTACATCTGATATTTTATAATGTATTTGGAAAACGTGCTCCATGTTTTGTATCCGACAGATTTTAGTATTCCTAATGGAGCATTAAACGGACTTGTTTCTTACTTTTCAAATCCCTTTACAAGTTCTACAGCTCTGTGATGGCCAGTGCATCTTTTTAGTCTGTGGTGTACTGGGCCAGTCACATCACTTCAGGGGAGACCCACCAAATTAATAGGCTTATTAAAAGGGCAGGCTCAGTTATGCAGTAAACTCTGGACCCACAGGAGGTAGTAGCAAAGGAGAGAAGAAAAACAAAACTGACAGCCTTTATGAACAATGCTGCACATCCTCGCTGTAACGCACTAACACTAAGGACTTTCAGCCAACAAATTATTCAGCAGAAGTGTCGCAACAAAAATTGATGGACTGATGCACGAGTGTGGGTTCCTTCAGCAATTTGCCTCAACAGTCCTCTCGTACCTACAGCCAAATCAGAAGTGTTATTTTTGTATTGTGCTCTGTCTGAGAGCAGACAGAGTGCTGTGAACGATTCTGTTAAAATAGAAGTACAGATTATACTAATTACTAAATACAAAACTGGTACACATAGAAATGCAGATTTGTTAAAACACACAGAGAGTAAGGTAGAAACTGATTAAACATAAATGGAAACCAACAACATTGTTTCATGAATTAATTGATGAAATATGGGCAGTTAACAATGGAGGAAATTAAAATTGTTAAAGAGAAAGTCAAAAACAGTCGTGAAGACCTCAGCTGACTGGTCACCTACCTGCTACTGGGTTTTCTATAGTGGAGTCTATGCTGGCCGTCCAATCTGATCAGAGAATCTTTCCATCCAATGATTCTAATGCTTCTTCATCCAAGGTGACTTTTCCATACACAGGAGAGCAACCTGGCAGTAAAACAGTGGCGCCATGAAAAACAGAATAGAGGAGGATTAGTAACAGTTTTTAAATATTATGAAAGTTATAGTTCTGTACAAATGACTAACAAACAGAAATGCAATATGCACATCTAATCAGCAGCTCTAGTCAGGGTATGGTATTGAGAGTCTTCAGCCTGGCTTTAAAAGCTGAGACTGATTTGGCACCTCTTTTAGTAACAGGCAGATCAATTGATCTATCTATCTATCTATCTATCTATCTATCTATCTATCTATCTATCTATCTATCTATCTATCTATCTATCTATCTATCTATCTATCTATCTATCTTAAGCTGGTCACTCTCATCATTAGCTAAACTGTCAGATCTTGGTAACCCTGCATGTGGGTGTGTGCCCCTTACTCAAGTCCCATCCTGGGTCAGGTGCAGCCCTGTAATGGAGTGAGCAGGTTGGAAAAAAGTAGTGAATTGAATATATATTTTAAGTTTTATTTTACTGGTTTTGAATCATTCATAAAATATACACACTATCAGTTATTGTTAAATAGAGTGAATACAAATTAACAGCGCTCAGTGGCTCATCCAAAGGTCATACTCAAAACCTCATTCTTCACCAAACAACAGAGACGTAGTCCATGAAACAAGGTGGTCAGGAAGAGGGGCTTTAATGCATTTTAAATGAATAGCAAGTCAAAAGGCTGAGGCTGCAGTCTGCACAGGAGGGGGCGTTGGACACCTGCACATCTGTGAAACACTACAAGAATAATTCACAGGAATAAATTGAAAACATTGTTTTGATTATTTCATATGATCTTTTTATATTTTTATAATTCAAAAATGAAAAACATTTTACTCTATCATGTAACATTTTTTTCAGAATATACATTTTTTTTCTGTCAGCTATAGCTTTTATCGCTTTTGCAGTATAATTTATTAAATTTCAACAATAATTTATTTAGATTTAATATTTTCTAATATTAAAGTAAACGTTTAAAGCAAAAAAGTTATTTTATTCAATAATAAGATTAATAAGGTTAAGGTTGTATGAACAATTCTGGTATTTTTTGTTACGTTTGTGGAAAGTTTGTAGTCAATAAACAGAAACAGAGCATAGCAGATTTTGTAGAAAATGCTTAATATATTTTGTAAAAGAAAGAATAATATCTATCATATAGGCAGATGTATTTTTACTATTAATGTTTAACAATATAAATGTTAAAACAGCTGTCTAACTATCTAATTGTAAAGAACAAGGAAGCTGGACAAACCAGTTTTTTTGTTTCTACCCCAAGGGTTTCATGGATAACAACTGACCAGAGAGGGACACTTTTATGACACTTTTATGACACTTTTATGCTTTAATCACATCTTTTGTTTCTTGTTTGTTTGAAACTGGAGAAAATGTTGGACTGGAAATGATTAAGGGCGCCTGATTAATTTAATAAGTGAATGGCTCAGGAAGTATCCAGGAGGTGTGTGTGTGTGTGGAGCTGCCGAGGAATGTTTTAGCTGTCATTTTCCATCCTGAAGAGAGCTGACCAGAAAGAATTGAGTGTAACTACGTGTTTAAATGCCACCTGAAACTACACTTCTAGCATTAAGCTTGCATGGTTTGGTTTGCAAAGCCACATTCTATTTACTTTATATGCCAGTAGCTACAATACACCATATTATCTTTAATATATAATTAAAAGTGTAGCCCTTTCTCCTGCCCATTCTTTTACTCTGTTAAATTGCCTGAAGTTTTCAATGTAAAATGGAGGGGGAAATCCTAAACTCCAGTACCTGACAGTGCGCTAAGAGTATGAGATTTCAGACATTTTGTTAAAGTCTACACACGAAAGAGAATAAAGGGGGAATATATGGTCACCTAGGATCATAACAAAACGCACCTACTTTGGAAAACTAACTTGGTGAGTGTCACGGTGTCTGCTCTATTTGTGTTGAGGAACTTAAACAATGGGCAAAAGGTAAGAAGGTGTTTGTTTTTGGTATTGCAGTGATATGGCGTGAACCCAAAAATCATATTGACGATTGTTATTTCTGTTTTTGCAAAATTCAAGGTGTCACGTACGTGTGCATGAGAGACAGCATAGGGAGTTCATGATGGTAATTACATTACCTGCCGTACCAGGGGTTGGCGCTGTGTACTAATGCCTTCTCTTCTCCTCCCTCTACAGAACAAAAGCCTGACAGCCACGCTATCTCTGATGTCACTTATGTGATCCTCCCCTTCCTGCCCCTTGAATTTATAATCTGGAAATTGGCCATCTTGATTCAGTTCCTATTCAGAACTCCAGTCTGAAAAAACTACTCTGCATTTACTGTGTGTTTTCTTTATTTTCTCATCTAATTACGCAGGGTCACTAAGGTGGTGCTCCAGTTCTTCATTTTTGTGTCCTGTTCTTCAAAGGATATAACCAAAAGAATAAGTAAGAAATTGTTTACAATAATTCTCCATCAACAATAAGACCTGCACCCCGTGGACCTCATGTACCAATTCCCTACTCCACCTAACAGTCTTGATTCTGTGGAAACTCACTCAGAGGGAGGAAGAACTTCAGGTCATGATGAAGAATTTGTCCCAACATAGTCAAGTAATGAGCCACAGCCATTCACTCAGGATGAACATAGTGATTTAGTAAGACACTGAGGTCTTCCCAAAGACGCTTTAGAGCTTGTGAGGTCCTAATTAAAAGATGAAAATGTATTACATTCAGACACAGGTTTCTCTTTGTATTGAAACAGAGAATAAGAGTTTGCAGTCTATTTCAAAAAAGATGGATCCTTGGCTTACTTGACTTACAGAAGAATGGAGAATATTTATAGGCGTATCTAAAAGAAGCCGAAATTGCACACTTCTTCATAATGGTAATATGTACACATTAATAAATGTGGGTCATTCTGTGCATATGAAAGAAACTTATGAGAACTTTGAAAATGTTCTTGAGAAAGTTAACTACAATGACCACCATTGGTTCAATTGCGCAGACCCAAATATTCTGTGTGTTTTCCTGTGTCAGCAGTCAGGGGATACAAAATTCCCACATTTCCTCCATGAGTGGGACAGCAGGGCCAAGACCTGTTGATAGTGAAATTTGGCTGTGTTGAGAAGGAATAGCCAGCTAGAAGAACACTACAACTTGGTGCCAATAACATCACTAGACCTAGCTTGGTGGTTCCAGATAAAACACTCCTGCTACCCGTTCATTTTAAGCTTGGTTTAACGAAGCAGTTTATCAAAGCACTCTCAGATGATGGAGCTCGTCTGACGTATGTGTATTCCTGAAGTTTCTGGTTATGTCTGAGGCTAAATTCAAAGAGGACAATTTTGTCAGAAACTGATTACTGATGCAGAATTTGATAACACAATGAACAACTTGGAATGAGAGACTTGAATTTTTAGGTAACAATGAAAATTCAGGTTATTAAGAAATTGTGAAAAATGCACAAGTTACTTTGAAGGCACTGGGTTGCAACAGGAGTTCACTTTTTGGATTCACATTTGGAATTTTTTTTTCTGAAAATCTTGGAACTGTGAGTGAACACTAGGATGAAAGATTTCAAGGACGTGGAATAAAGGTACCAGGGATGCTAGGATGTCAGTATGACAGCGGACAACTGCTGGATGATTTATAGGGATGTACAAGAAGAAAGTGTGCAAACGATGGGACAGCAAATGAAAAAAACTAAGACGTGACAAAAACTAGAGCAGCTATATGTAAGGCAATGAATGTGTAGTGTTGTTTCCCCGCATATGCCCCATAAGTTGGGTGTGTGATGGATGAGAAAGAAGATTTCTGGAGTGAGTTGGATGAAATAATGGACAGTGTACCCAAAAGACAGAGAGTGATGATTGGAGTGGATTTCAATGGGAATGTTGGTGAAAGGAATAGAGGAGATGAGGAGGTGATGGGTAGGTATGGTGTCAAGGAGAGGAATGAAGAAGGTCAGAGGATAGTGGATTTTGCAAAAAGGATGGGCATGGCTGTGGTGAATACTTATTTTAAGAAGACGGAGGGACATAGAGTGATGTACAAGGGTGAAGGAAGATGCACACAGGTAGATTACATCCTATGCAGAAGAGTCAATCTGAAGGAGACTGAAGACTGCAAAGTGGTGGCAGGGGAAAGTGTAGTTAGGCAGCATAGGATGGTGGTCTGTAGGATGACGTTGGAGATCAAGACAAAGAAGAGAGTGAGGGCAGAGCCAAGGATCAAATGGTGGAGGTTGAAAAAGGAAGACTGCAAGGTTAAGTTTAGGGAGGAGGTAAGACAGGCACTGGGAGGCAATGAAGAGTTACCAATTAGGTGGGAAACTACAGCAGAAGTAGTAAGGGTGACAGCAAGAAGGATGCTTGGCGTGACATATGGACAGAGGAATGAGGAAAAGGAAACCTGGTGGTCGAATGAAGAAGTACAGGAGATTATACAGAGGAAGAGAATGACGAAGAAGTGGGATAGTCAGAGAGATGCAGAAAGTAGACAAGAGTACAAAGAGATAAAGTGTAAGGAGAAGAGAGAGGTGGCAAAGGCTAAAGGAAATTCATGTGATGAGTTGTATGAGAGGTTGGACACTAAGGAGGGAGAAAATGACCTGCACCGATTGGGTAGACAGAGGGACCGAGCTGGGAAAGATGTGCAGCAGGTTAGGGTGATAAAGGATAAAGATGGAAACATACTCACAAGCGAGGAGAATGTGTTGAGCAGATGGAAAGAGAACTTTGAGAGGCTGATGAATGAAGAGAAGGAGAGAGAGAGAAGGTCGGATGATGTGGAGAGAGTGAATCAAGAAGTTGAACGGATTAGCAAGGAGGAAGTAAGGACAGCTATGAAGAGGATGAAGAATGGAAGAGCATTTGGTCCATATGACATACCTGTGGAAGCAAAGAGGTGTTTAGGAGTTAATGGAATCTTGGAAAGTGAAAGGATGCCTGAGGAATGGAGAAGAAGTGTACTGGTATCAATTTTTAAGAATAAGGGGGATGTGAAGAACTGTAGTAACTACAGGGGGATAAAACTGATGAGCCACGGCATGAAGTTATGGGAAAGAGTAGTGGAAACTAAGTTAAAAAGTGAGGTGATGATTAGTGAGCAGCAGCATGGTTTCATGCCAAAAAAAGAACACCACAGATGTGATGTTTGCTCTGATGGTGTTGATGAAGAAGTATAGAGAAGGACAGAAGGAGTTGCACTGTGTCTGTGTGGACCTAGAGAAATCATATGACAGGGTGCCTCAAGAGGAGCTGTGGTATTGTATGAGGAAGTTGTGAGTGGCAGAGAAGTATATAAGAGTTGTACAGGATATGGCCGAGGGAAGTGTGACAGTGGTGAGTTCTGCAGTAGGAGTGACAGATGCATGGAGGTGGGATTACATCAGGGATCGGCTCTGAGACCTTTCTTATTTGCAATGGTGATGGACAGGTTGACAGACGAGATTAGAGAGGAGTCCCTGTGAACTATGATGTTTGCTGATGCCATTGTGATCTGTAGCGATAGTAGGGAGCAGGTTGAGGAGACCCTGGAGAGGTGGAGATATGCTCTAGAGAGGAGAGGAATGAAGGTCAATAGGAACAAGACAGAATACATGTGTGTAAATGAGAGGGAGGTCAGTGGAATGGTGAGGATGCAGGGAGTAGAGTTGGTGAAGGTGGATGAGTTTAAATACTTTAATCAACAGTACAGAGTACAGAGTAAGAGGAGAAAGAGAGTGCATGCAGGGTGGAATGAGTGGAGAAGAGTGTCAGGAGTGATTTGTGACAGACGGGTATCAGCGAGAGTGAAAGGGAAGGTCTACAGGACGGTAGAGAGACCAGCTATGTTATATGGGCTGGAGACGGTGGCACTGACCAGAAAGCAGGAGACAGAGCTGGAGGTGGCAGAATTAAAGATGATAAGATTTGCATTGGGTGTGACGAGGATGGATAGGATTAGAAATGAGTGTCTCCCAACCGTCCAACTTGAGCTGACCCTCTAATGCAAAGTCAGAGAGGCGAGATTGCGCTGGTTTGGACATGTGAAGAGGAGAGATGCTGAGTATATTGGGAGAAGGATGCTAAGGATAGAGCTGCTAGGGAAGAGAAAAAGAGGAAGGCCTAAGTGAAGGTTTATGGATGTGGTGAGTGAGGACATGCAGGTGAAAACAGCATAACTCAATGCAAACTTTATGACTGGGCAGAAAGGTTTAAAAGAGGAAGGACAAATGTAACCAATGAAGGATGATCTGATCGGCCATCAACATCACGCACACGTGCATATCAACATAGTGAATACCTTCATCAGAGAAGACCGGCAGATTACGTTGGCCGACGTTGCTGCACATTTAGATATCAACTATGGATCTGCACATAACTTGGGGTACTGTAAAGTTTGTGCAAGATGGGTACCCAGACAGCTTACTAATCTGTACAGGCCAGGATCCTTCAGTGACTAAAATGTTAGCATAAATAGCTGACATGGGGAGTGTTGCAAAGTATTAAATGGTAAAATGTCATGCCACTCCACCTCTGGATGGGATGCACAACCACCACAAGTAACACTCACTCATACAGGGCCAGCTGAAGGGTGACACTCCAGCACCTTTAGAAGAAAGAGCTACCTGAGACCGCCACCCAGACAGTGGGGAGAAGCCCACATGCAGTAGGTGGGGATGTTGAACCCTGGTCTCTGGTGCCGTGAGGCCACTTCACAGACATGCCCAAGTGTGCAGCATCAGTGATACACTCTTAAAAATAAATTTGCCGTACTGGTTCTTCAAAGCAATGTCATAGGGAAACCATCTTTGGTTCCCAAGAGAACTCTCCACATGAAGGTTACAGGAAGGACCTTTTAGTTTGATCCATAACAGGCTCCATAAATAGCCATGAACAGATGATATGAGATTTGTGAAACACCAACAGTTCCACAATTTTGAAAGGACTCTTGCTGCATACAATAACACACCAGCTAAGTGCAGGTTTTCATGATCTGTTTGCATCCTATACCTTAGCTTACATTAAAGATTTCTGTTTTGTACACATATTAGGAATCTGTTCAAAGCTCAAAAAACCAACTTCATATTTAAAGAACCCTCCCCAGAGTTAAATAGTTCTTTACCAAACAATGGTTCTACAACGAACAACAAAACTCAGTTCAGTGCCATTAAGCAACCATCGTTTTTGAGCGTGTAGACTCTCTCCTATCATCTAATGGCTCCAGTATCCTACACCTAGTTATTGTTCTCCACCATGTCCGTGTCTCCCAAGACATGCAGGTCAGGTTCAACAGTAAAGTGCAAACTGGTGGAGTGTGAGCGTGTGTGATGGACTGGCGCCTTGCCCAGCATGCTTCCTGTTTTGTGCCCAGTGCTGCCAGGATTGGCTCCAGCCTTTCACACCCCTAAAGTGGATGATGCGAGGTTGAGAATGTTCTGTTCCATTCATTTACTGGCTTAGCCCGATCATTTAATAAATACTTATTAGAAACAGTAATTTACTTTCATATTATATTGGAATCTACAACATTTTCTCCAAAGTTCTTCCAAGTCTTATTAAAAAAAAACTTTGTTAAACAAAGCAACATGATTCTCAATTAACTGGAAGGATTAACATTTCAAATTAGATAATGAAGTGTTATTTTATATGAAGTTTGAAAACAGCAGAATTCACCAAATACTATAACTTCTAAGTGCATTAGATCTTCATCTTCACAATAATTTAAACAGTCCGCTTTTTGAAGTCCTCAGTAAAAGTAGTCCTTCTGCGACCCTGCAGACCTGAGATGGCTAACGTGCACTGGAGCCCGCAGAGAGCAGTCGAGCTGCACGTAGATCGCTGCCAGGGCTTCAGTGCAGACGCGGCCTTTTTGGAGTTGCGAGACACCGACGTGCTGCAAAAGCGGTGCACGCGCTTACGGAATTAACAAGCGGCATTTATTGATGGAAGGCTGGCGCGATTACAAGTGAGCTCTTGAAGAACAAATTGTATTGAAGCTACATTTCGCCTTTTGAATTAAGAATTCCAGATAACTTTGTTGTTCATCCACATTTTTAAACTGACTTGGCGCCTCATCCCTTGGAAGTAGAATCGTCTTCTTTGAATCCAAATTGAGAGAAGTAAGCAACAGGTTAAGCGGATGACTCATGAGCATGAGTTAAAAAGTCAAATGGTCTGTAATGAGAAATAAGACGGCTCCCATTATGAGAGTCACATGACTGGGGGCCCCGCCACTGGGCTATAAGAAGGGGGTGGGGGTATCTGTCAAGTATTTGCTGTTAACGGGATGAGCTGATCGATCAGGCACAGTGTTGGCCAGCAGACGAAGAAGGAGAGTCTTCTGAGATTCGGCTTTTTCCGGTTTCTTCATTTTATTTTACCTGCTCTGCTTGTAAAGGAGTAAGGAAAGTGCCGCAATGGGAAGACTGCCGTGGATTTGCTGCATCTTGATCTTTGCTTTATTCGTCGCAGTGGATACGCGCAAACGTAAGTGTGGATGGCCACCTGCGGAGCTTCTCGGGTGATGGCTGCAACTTTTTTTTTAATGGTTTGGGTGTTTGGTAACCTGTCCGTTCGGAATTAGCTCAACGATTTGCTGCCCTGCTTTCTTTTCGGTCTTCGTTCGCTCATTAAATCGGAGCAGGCAGAACACCCCGGCGCGCAGTGACACGGGGGTGGTAAAGTGGAAGGTTTCCGTAAACTATCATTTATTCTACGGACTTCAATTCGCGTTTGCCACCTTGATTTAAAGAGCTGACGCGTGTTTTAAAAGTGTTGGGATTGTTCCAGTACAGGTTAACTTTGATAATCTCATTGGGGTGTTTGTTTTTTAAATCTCAGTGGAGGATGTATGATAAAAGTATATCGCCAACGATAAATAACTTGAAGGAATCCGGTGGTCAACATCAGACCAAACTCTCTGGATTGGTTGATTTCTGTGCTTCCTTCCTTTTGATTTACATGAAGGGTCTGTGGTAGCTTTTGGTTCTGGACTTCTCCAAAGCTGTGTGCTTTCATGTGCACCCCATAGCAGCTTGTCTTGTCAAGGTGGTATTTGGTGACCATCTGTGGTGGGCATTTGGATATGTATGAAGGGTGCGAATGTCAATGTGCCTGGACTTTATTCCTACTGACCATGCCCATCCCTTAACACCTGCAGTTTCATTCCTGGAAATGAGTTAAGCATTGCAAAGAAAGGTCTAACTTCACCGTAATGTCAGATTTGATTTAACATGTTTGTGTACGGTATATCTACCCTTGGTAAACCATCATGAACTCCTTTAGATCATGGTATTCTGCCTTCCCCCATGTGCATCTCTCAATCTGGTGGCCCTGGGCTGTTAAGTGGCTGTCTAGCATACATTTATATTATGCTGGTGTCTGCAGTAGGATGACTTATTTTGTTAACTTAACAAGTTGTGCCACATTTTGAGCCTTACCAAAGGCCTGCTCCTTTTTGTGTAGGTGTCAGTGATGTGATGCCCAGTGGCTCCCTTAGAGGTGCTAAAAACTCTCCACGTATTAAAGGATGGGCTCCTGACACCAACGCCTGGAATGAAGAGTTGTATCCTTGCATTAACCACAATCACAGGCGACGACGAGGTATGTGCAACTGGACGTGCTTCTGGCAGATGCAGGGTGTGATCTGTACTCTAACACTTTGCCTTTCTTGTAGGGAATTTTTCTGTTCAGCTTACCAGTGACAGTCCTGCTCTCATTGGCTCAAACATCACCTTCACTGCAAGGGTTCTGTTTTCCAGATGTCCAAAGGAAGATGACCGTGGGAACGTCTTGTATGACCGCGAGTGTGGTGGTGAGACTTGATGTTTACTTGGCTCCGATGTTGGAATACTGCTGGAGCTGGATTTTCTCTTCCTTGGCATGTCTTATTGTATAATGGCTGAACGAGTGCCTGTGCCAGCCTTTATACAGTATAGTGCAGCTTCCTACAGAAGGGGGTTATCTCGGTGTACTGAACTATTTATGGGCTTTAATTGTTCAACTGGTGCGCTGGCAACCTTGGCCTCAATTCCATTGTCCAGACATGCATTTGCCTTCTGACATGGCACACGTTTCACATCGTGTCCTCAATAACTGTTTAGTAGTATGGTGTTTGGTGGTGGCAACTTGTCAGACTTGCTTAGGTTTATGTGTACATGTCTGATGCCCTCCTTACCTTTTTTTTTGTTCTGCTCTGGTATTCCTCCTTTCTAATGGATTGCCTTGTTCAGATGTCTATCCTGGTATTTGGAGCTTAAAGTGCCTACTGAAGTATTTCAGAGGTACTTGTCTAGCAAAAATGGAGGTGATTAGTGTAAATGCTAAAAAGAAGCAGCTTCAGTGCTCAATCCCTCATGCTCCTTAATCAGAATGGCAAACAAATTGCTATAAATTTTTGCAAACCCCTCTATGTTAATACAGAAGCAGAAAATCCTTGGAAGACGTGAATATGATGCTGGTAAGGCTGGGTCAGTTTAAGCTAAAGTTGGATTGAATGAGCTGCAGTCCCAGTAGGCTCCTGAACTGACCTTGAAACCTGCAGAGTACTAGTGGGTCATGCTGGAGATTTAATGTGGAGACTCCAGTTGCTCCAATGGATCAATGCATGGGGTTTAAAGTCTATATTGGCAGGATCTTGTGCTTGACTAGTCTAGATGGGTCCACCAGATTAATGGAGCAACCTAGATTGTGCTAGAGTTACAAGGCCTAGCTACTTGAGAGCTGAGTGTCTTTCTTTAATAGTTTTTTAAACTTTTGCTGCTTTCAATGTTAGTTGATCTGATTTACTTAACTAACTTTTTCTTGCTGCTTAACTTGGGCATAGGGTGCACTTTGGACATAATGGACTTGATTGCTGGTGAAACCAAAAATGTGTAATCCTTAAAGGTCTTGTCTGACTAGCTTACCTTGGATTAGGTTTGCCCCTCTGTTGGATACTTTAAATCCAGCAGTTTTAATGGCACGTTGGACAAATGGCTTTTAACAAGGTTCTCTGATTCCAGATTCTGAATCGCTCCAGTCTAGATCTGGATACAACTGGACATCCTCCCTGGATGACTATGGCTACAGCAACTGCACTGGCATGCTTTGCAACGTATTCCCCGATGGCAGGCCCTTCCCGCAGCACTCTGACTGGAGGAGGCACTCCTTTGTATATGTCTGGCACACAATGGGTAAGGGGCTGACCTCCATTAAGATCCTTTTGGTCAATGCTGCTAGCGTTTGTGCAAGCTTAAGTTCTGTAAAGGTTCACGGATTTCCAAAATGGATGTCTCCTTAGGCCAATATATCCAGACCACTGGAGGTCCCGTGTCCAGCATTTCTCTCAATACCAGCAGCTTCACCCTTGGCACTCAACTCATGGAGGTGCTGGTTTATGTCAAAAAGGAGCACCGCAGGAACATTCCTATTGCCAGTACAACAGATCTCTATGCTATTGTGGGTAAGTTCTCTAAATTGTGCAATTTATCTCCGTATTGGGAGCCATTAAGCAGATCAAAGGAGGCTTCTAGCTAATAGCATTAAAATTACTTTGTTTAGAAATCTGTTGGGCTAAATTTACTTTGGTTGTGGAGTAGAACCTTTGGACCTACAGTGCTTGCTTTGGGCTTTTGAGGATCTCAAAACATTGACTTCTGGATGGGGTGTGATTAGGAATTTTTGGAGTTGGCATCTCCTGCTACAAGGTTTAACACCAGTATATATGGCCTACCTTTAAGGGTGCAAGACCAGTCTCAAAGTAAGGAGCTGGATTATTCTGGAAGGAACCAGCTTAAAGCCCTGATTGACTAAACTCTTCCAGTATGGGTGGGGTGCAAGTATCTTTTTTTTTTTTTTTCCCTGGCAGGTCAGAGTTCAGTCAAGGGCTAACTGTAGTGCCATTGATCCTGAATAACTAGGTTTCCTAGATTTGAGTTATCCAGATCTTTTCTGTTGTAGATTTCATTCCTCTGTTTGTGAACATTACCCAAAAGAATGATCGCAATGCTTCAGACCACATCTTCATTAAGGACTCGGAAGTGATCTTCACTGCAGTGCTTCATGATCCCAGCCACTATCTGAGCAATGCAGTGGTGCTTTACCAGTTTGACTTTGGTGATAACAGCACCGTCTACAGCTTGAATAGCTCAGTCAGTCATATCTATAAACTGGAGGGAAATGTCACAGTCAATGTAACCATTGAGGCAATAATTCCTGTGCCTTGTGGCCCTCCAACTCCACCACCAGTGGTACCAACATCTGGCTCCCCCAGTACAACTACAGGTAAGCCTGCTGCACCAATCTTCAGTCTCCTTTCATCTAGAACTTTAAGTCCCCTACTGTTGAGGACATTTTTGGGCAAGTCCACGGCGGCAAAATTTAAGTGCTTGTTTACAGGCCTATTTAAAGTGGGGGGGCAAAGCCTTTTAATTTTGCAACTGTCAACCTTTCCATTTCTGCCCTCTTTAGATGAACCCTCCTCCACCACACTTCCCCTCTCGACTACCACTGCCTCGGTGACTAGCAGTGCACCCTCTACAGAGCCTTTTCTGGGTGGATTGATCGCAAATTGCAGCATCCACAGGTCTGGCAACTTTAAGGCTGACCTGACTATTGTGGGTAAGTGTCTGTCTAAGCTTTGGGTCAGTTGAGGTCCGTCCTTTTTCAAGAGGATAACTGATTTGTTTGCTTGATCCTGGAGCCATGATCACTACTGAGCCTAGTGGGGTGTGACATTTGACAAATCCTTTAGATAGGCCTATCCAGGCTATGACCAATTGGTGGTAGACCTTGTTGGACACCCTTTTTTAATTCTAGAATATTCAGGCTAGAGTGGTTGGGAATAAACTCCAATCCCTTGCCATTCTGTTTAGGTTGGCTTTAATAGCCTGGATTTGGAAATACATAAAGCAAACATGACAAGTCATGAATTTAATATTTTTTTTAGCTGGAGTTGTTGCTGTAGACAGTGTCCAGATGACCAGAATGGTGGAAATCTCAACCATTCCAGTGACTAGTGTTGCAGTGGACTTCTTGGTTTTGTGCAATGGAAGGCAAGTCAGACCTTTTGCACCATTAGAAAACCCAATAGGAAGCTATTCAGTCTTGTGGTAATCACTTCTTTTTTTTTTTTTTTAATGGGGGCAATTCCTACTTGCAGTGTGCCCACGTCGGTCTGCACAACGATAATGGATTCCACATGTGCAAGTGTACAAGATGTCACCTGTGACGATGTTCAGTCTTCTGACCAGTGTCAGCTTGTAGTGCATCGTTCCTTCAACCAAAGTGGAATCTTCTGTGTGAACTTCACCCTCAGTGATGCAGCAAGCCTGGCTCTCACTAGTATGTTTGTAGACATCCAAACAGGTAATGGTGGGATTACTCAAAGCCATCTAACCTGGGAAGAAACTGACTTTGTACTAAATTTTTATCTTTTAATCCTAGTGCATGGATCTATTCCTGCAGCAGGCTATGTGCTAACAGCAGTCCCTGTTATTGCAGTTTTTGCTGTGGTTCTATATGTGCTCCACAAGTAAGTTGCAAATAGTGGGAATTCCAATGCAAGTGGAGATTAAGATTCACATTGAAAGTGGTGCACTATGGGCTAACAGAACTAGGATGTTCACAATATCTCCTTTTTGCTTGCAGGCGGTACAAACCTGTGACTAAGGTGCCCGATGTTGGAATGGCTGTATATTTCGGTCAGCTGAAGGCCAGCTTTTTCTCTGGGAATGAAGAAAGCAACCCACTGCTGCGGACCAAGCCCACCAGAGTGTGAAACGTGCTGACTTGTTACAGATGTCCAATGTGCCTTAAGGTGGCTATAAACTGCATGTTCTCTATAAAGGCTTGTAATGTAATGCTGAACCGGAAGCCTTTGCTATCCTACCATTAACTAATCTTATGATTATAAACCTATTAAATTTTTACATTTGTAACTTTGCATTTTGATTCCTTTTCCAACTACATTACAAGACTACGTGTTGGTGGGTCTTGATTCCTTCTAGAAGGCAGCAACAGACTATACTTGGAATTGGCAGTCAAATGCCCCTGTTAGGGCGGCATGGTGGCGCAGTGGTAGCGCTGCTGCCTCGCAGTTAGGTGACCCGGGTTCGCTTCCCGGGTCCTCCCTGCGTGGAGTTTGCATGTTCTCCCGTGTCTGCGTGGGTTTCCTCCGGGCGCTCCGGTTTCCTCCCACAATCCAAAGACATGCAGGTTAGGTGGATTGGCGATTCTAAATTGGCCCTAGTGTGTGCTTGGTGTGTGGGTGTGTTTGTGTGTGTGTCCTGCGGTGGGTTGGCACCCTGCCCAGGATTGGTTCCTGCCTTGTGCCCTGTGTTGGCTGGGATTGGCTCCAGCAGACCCCCGTGACCCTGTATTCGGATTCAATGGGTTAGGAAATGGATGGATGCCCCTGTTGAAGACCAGCAGTGCTAATGTCCAGTGCAGCTGGGACTGAGGAAACCTTTTAGGAAGTTCAGCTTAAACAGATGACATGATGATGATGGAGGTGCTTAATTATGAATGAAATTGATATTTCCCAAGAAAGTGGGGACCCAAGTGGAATAGTAAAAGTTTAAAATCCTAATGCATGCATTCTCTCCATAATCGAAGGATAGCTTGACAAGCTGAAAGGTCCTCCTCCAGATCCAGCTACATTGCAGTTTAGGACTTCTGCATAGATTTTAATGAGTTGATATTACTGGGCTTGGTAACCACCCGATCTGGCCACTATTGACCAGGTAAAATTTATAGCTCATTAACCTCCACAGCCTTAACCCTTTTCTGGTGCTCTTTAAAATCCATACAGCCAATATTTTAGGCATTTTTGTTTTGTAGTAAACTTAATTTCCCTTGAATGTGCCTTGTAAAGATCTATAATGCCACAATTTCTAAAGTTCATTCTGTAAGTTGCTCTGCCATATCCTATGAAAGTACTCTGATCCCACAATCTTCATTGACCCCCAAAAGCTGGAGCTGTGGGCTTATTTTCTATTGCAGTGGGGGGGGAAAAAAAAAAAAAAAATCTCCATTATCAGTCTTCCAGCATAGACTCGGACTGTAGGGGTTGAACCTCGAGTGCTGAGCTTTCAGTATACCTCACCCTAGGAGGTAATGTCATCCCTTTTTAAATGTAGTGGGCCCTTTCCCAACACCATTTGTTCCCATTAAATTTTAAGAAATTCTAACCCTTGAGTTGCATATTAAAGATGCAGACGAATAGAAAATCCATTTCCTATTCATGCAGCTAAACGTCAAGATCTTTCTATCTTGAATAGGAGTTTAAAAGTAACTCTGCCTACACCTCACATGTGTGGACATTCTGGGCAGTGTCTACTTAATATGTGGCCCAACCGGATTGCTTGTGCTGCAGAAGTACCCAACTTCCGTGGGGGCTAGAGGCCCACCACTTTATGGTGGGGTGTGGACAGTCTCTGGGCTCATTCCCTGGTAGAGTTGATCCTTGAACATACCACCAGAAATTTCAACCTCAAAGAAACATTCCATTAAAAATCCTGGTGCCTAAACTCTTGATGACCACTTCTCAGCATGGGCTGCATAGACTGTCATGATTTACCATTTTGGTGCAAGAAATTGTGTATGGGCATTCTGAAGTTCCAAAACCATTATGAAGAGAAAGCACTTCTGTTTCATGTTTGTCTTGTATGCTGGCTATGTAATGAATTTCTTGCACCTTCTAAATAAGATCTGGTCTTTGTCTACAAAATGGTGTACAGTATACCAAGTATAGTGGGAGCCTTAATGTCTTTTAGGCAGTGCCAAAAGTAACACTGAAGTTGATACACCATTTGCTTTTCCAACCATCTACCATGTTTGGCAATGGCAAGATGTAGTGGTGTCCACTAGGGGTTCTCATTTCCTGGTAAGGAGTTCTTTTGTGATTGCAGCATGTTCCTTAACCCAAATCTATATAGATATAACATTAAAAGATGATATTCCTTAGTGATACAGTGGTTTTTAAAAAAAAAAAAAAAAAAATCACACAGGAGAAATAACTTGGTTTTGTTTCAACGTCCCCTTACACTGAAGAGAGTACAAAGACGAATGAAGCCCGTGACAAGATCCAGTTCTGGAGTACAGTCTGTTGGTGTTGTCAATGCAGATGTGGAAGACATTTTCTGGAACAGGTGGCAATGTTGTCCATCTGTTTATTTGCTTCAAAGGTGTGCCTGGCAATGTTCCAAGGTTTTATCTGGTTTCTCCACAGCCAGGGCCCTCCTCGATGAACATGCAGTCCCAAACAAAGATGCAATTCTGTGCTGACTTAACAGATACCTGTAGAAATGGCACATGGTTTCCAAGAGTCCATCTTTTATGTTGCTTGCATGGATGGCAGTTCTCTTTGTCTGCGTCTGTGCTTAATCTGGCCATGTGTCTGCTGCACCACATGCGAGTAAAAATCGGGTTTTAAAACCTATACTTGAACAGAGCACAGTGACATGTTAAACATATGCTTACACTCGTGTAGCTGTAAAGAGCAGAAGTGACTAGTGGAATTATTAATTAGTGTAATGTTGTCCAGACTGCATTTGCCCCATGACTGTAGAACTGGATTTGACAATTTCAAACTATGGATATTGTTAAACTTTAATCAATACATGGATAAGGATACAGTTATGTATAATTGAAAGGGGGGGGTCAACATTTCACAAGGTAAGGATACATTTTTTTCTTTGCTTGTGTTTAGTTCTAATATGAATATGTAAATAAATCAAAACAAGACCAACCATGTGGCATGAAACTTGTACTCTTCTGCAATTTTTATCTTTCAAGAGGAAACCACAGCAGTGGGAGTGAAAGGTCATTGCAGAAGAGTACAAGTGCCGAGGTAGCACGCGCAGCGAGTTCTCTTTTAACATGACCGATTCTCAAAATACATAGATTTTATTCAAAATGGCATGAAAAAGTTATTTCACAATGTGTGTGTGCAAGATGCAGATCAATACTTGACATCTGTCCTGGCTTGAATAATTGACATATTTGTTAAGTTTTAAGGCTTTCATTTTCTGGCTTTTTTCCATGCCCTGTTAATTTCAGTGTAAAACGGTAGTGCAGGCTTTTTTTTTTTAGAATTTATAGAAAATGCTTTGGAATTTGATTTTGCATGGCAAATGTACCATGTTTGTGAATAAATAAATTTGATTTCATAAATACCAAACATTATCCTTTAACAACAACATTTATGTATATAGCACATTTTCATACAAATAATGTAACTCAAAGTGTTTTACATGATGAAGAAAGAGAAAAAAAGACAAAATAAGGTTTAAAATAAGGGAACACTAACACAGAATAAAAGTGAAGTCCAATGGCCAGGGAGGACAGAAAGAAACAAACTTGAGACGGATGGAGAAAAAAAAAAAAAAAAAAATCTGCAGGGGTTCAAGGCCACGAGACCACCCAGCCCCTTCTAGGCATTCCACCTAACATACCATAAATAACCTCAATCTCTCCTCATTGTATTCCGGCCTCTCGTGGCCTTTAATCCATCAATGTAGGGACATCACGGTGCCTTGATTAGGTGGAGCCACATGAATATAATGATAATTAATTGAATATACAGAGCATCAGGATTAAACTAAAATGAAACTATGAGCAAGCCATGTTGAAGTAATGTGTTTTCAGCAGTGTTTTAAAGTGCTTTAGCCTGGTGAATTCCCATTGGCAGGCTATTCCAGATTTTAGGTGCATAACATCAGAAGGCCGCCTCACCACTTCTTTTAAGTTTAGCTCTTGGAATTCTAAGCAGACACTCATTTGAGAATCTAAGGTTACGATTTGGAGTGTTAGGTGTAAGACATTCTGAAATATAAGATGAAGCGAGATTATTTAAGGCTTTGTAAACTGTAAGCAGTATTTTAAAGTCAATTCTAAATGACACAGGTAACCAATGTAGTGACATCAGAACTGGGGTGATGTGCTCGGATTTTCTTTTCCCAGTTAGGATTCTGGCAGCTGCATTCTGCACTCGTTGCAATCGATTGATGTCTTTTTTGGGTAGTCCTGAGAGGAGAGCGTTACAGTAATCTAGCTGACTGAAAACAAAAACGTGAACTCATTTCTCAGCATCTTGCTGAGAAAATGTAATAAAAAGTAGCATCATGATGCAAGCCCACCACTCTTTGTGATGGCACCTATAATGAAATATGTCCTCTAGCACAGGGGTCCTCAATCCCAGTCCTGGAGAGCCGCAGTGGCTGCAGGTTTTTGTTCTGACCTGGTTGCTTAATTAGAAAGCAATTCTTGCCAATAAAGCACTAACAAGCTATGAAATTAAATTAACTCTGCTATGTCAGGTCATTCTCATATCCTAGATTTTCTTTCCCTTTCTATCATGCAAATGACTTGAAGGCTAAAATGGACGAGTAATTCTCAGTCCTTCACTTTTTTCTCTTCATTTTTCTTCCAAGTATTTATTTAAACCCAATAGTGCAGATAAATACACACAGGTGTAAATGTAAATAAGCTAAATGGAGAAATGCTGCTCTCTCTTGTCATTTGCATGTTATTGATAAGAAGGAGCAATTAAAATAGCTGTTTAAGACAAAATTAAGCAATAAGGGCTCAAAATCACTAAAGTGAAGCAGAAGTGTTACTTTAGCAATAAGTGCTTTTCATTAAGCAACTGGGTTGGAGCAAAAACCTGCAGCCACTGCAGCTCTCCAGGACCGTGTTTGAGGACCCCTGTTCTAGCACATTGCAATATGAAAAAGTCAAATCTGAGTCCACAATCCTTGGTTTGCTTCACCAACTAATTAGCCAGAGGGCCTTCTGCCAAAGTGCCTGGTTAAGGGTTCGTATTTTGGATAGGCATACTCACCTAAGAGGAGTGGACCTTATGGTAAGAAGCTGAATGCACTTTCTCAGGCAGGTACAAGGTGACTCCTCTTCTAAAGAACTGTATGCGGTTGCTTTTGTTCAATAAAGAATCCATTTTTATAAATATTCATGCTTTGGTTTTGGCAGTATTACTAAATATTACATTTTAAAAAGCTGCATCTCGCCCTAAAGAATACCCAGGACTGTGGAGGAAAAGGACCAAAGAACAAATGGCTAAGCTGCTAAACCTGAAAAATGGCCGTTAATCTAGTAAGAAGGATGCAACATTATTAAATGTTAATGATGTTCTGCTTCTCAGAATTACTGTTACATTATTCAGATATGTTAACATGGCCTCATGAATATTCACGTAATGATTGAGAGGCAGTGGAAGCAGAATTACAGAAGGTTATTAGTAGAAAGCAAGCTTCCAGAACAGTGTGTGTTTGTGAGTCCCATTTGAAGCAAATCCTATAATTGTCATTCTAAGTTTACTTGATAAATCTAAATTTATGACAAATGTATGTTGTTTACAGTAAATAGGTAATTATTTGTACTTCATTTCAGTTTCACTATGACTTGATAAAATTGATGTAAAATCGGAGCAAGACCCTACCTTCTGCCTGTATGAGCCTTTTGTGAAGTTGGCTTTGGTTGCTGCTGTTTAGTTTCTGGTTGAAACACCAAAGACAAGAAGAGTACAGACGTAATTCTGTTTAGTCTTTTATTGTCATGTTATTTTGCAGTTTGACATTTTGTGTGGATTGTTGCCGTCACGGTGCCACAGTTGCTACTGTGTGGTTCCCAGAAGTGCAAAGCATGGTGTCACTGTGTTAAACTCATAAAATGTGGCGGTGCCCCCTTACTGATGTCCAATGTTCTGGATATATCAGCAGACGTGTTTGTGATTAGTTATTTCAGTCATTTTAGTTTGTTAGGACTTTTTTTTTGTGTTTCTTCAACTTGATTTTTGGCTAGTGCATTTGCCTTTGTTATTGTTAGAAACTTAATTTTTGGTTTTGACCCTAACTCAATTGGTTTTCTTTCATCTCTCAGTGTCCCTGTGCATCTTGCGGTCTGCCTTTTCAATCCTGGCAGAACACATATGGTGTGCACTTTTGTTTTCTTGCTTCAATGATCTCCCAATCTATACTTCCGATCACAGTTTTCCATACTGTTTTATATAGTGCCATAGTATTTCTGTATGTCTGTCACAAAAAAAAAACATCAATGAGCCCAACTGAAGATGGCTGACACCTTCTCATAAACCAGGATGAAAAATAAGGGATCTGGCCAAAGTAGTGAAAGAGTCCAAACTGCCAGGACAGCGACTGATCATGGGAGTATCACATTGAATGCATCAGTGAGAGTGTTCTGAAGCACTTCACAGCCATTACACCGACCCTGGCTGCGGACTTTAAGATAACGTTACCAGACCCCTTCATTGTAGAATACCAATGTTTCCATCAAGAAGGCCCCATATGCCTAATACACTGTCAACAGTAAACTACACTCACTGGACAGATTATTAGGAACGTCTGTACACCTGCTTATCCACGCAATTCTCTAATCAGCCAATCATGTGGCAGCAACACAATGCATACAGTTCTACAGATACAGGAAATGAGCTTCAGTTAATGTTCACAGAAAACACCAGAATGGGGGAAAAAAAATGTGATCTCAGTGATTTTGACTGTTGGTGCCAGACAGGCTGGTTTGTGTATTTCTGTACTTACTGATCTCCTGGGAATTTCATTCACAACAGTCTCTAGAGTTGATTCAATATGGTGTGAAAAACTAAACACATCCAGTGAGGGGCAGTTCTGAGGATGGAAATGCTTGTTGGTAACAGAAGTCAGAAGAGAATTGCCAGACTGGTCTGAGTTGAAAGAAAGCCTATGGTAAATCAGATAACCGACTCTGAGTAACTGAGATGAACAGAAAAGCATCTCAGAGTGCACAACATGTCGAACCTCGAGGCAGACGGGCTATAACAGCAGAGCACCACGTCAGGTTCAACAGAACCAAAGGCTGAGGTGGCAGTGTACACAGGATCACCAGAACTGGACAGTTCAATACTCAAAAAACATAGGGTGGTCTAAAGTAGTACTAGGTTGTTGTACCGTGTTAGCCATTATGAATGTAGAGAAAAGCCAAGCAAAATGACACCTTTTATTGGCTAACTAAAAAGATTACAATATGCAAGCTTTCGAGGCAACTCGGGCCCCTTCTTCAGGCAAGATGTAATACAGAAACTGAAGTTTCCTGTGTTTATATCCACACACTAGGACAAGAAACAACAATGGTAAATTTTAAATGAAAACTCTTAAATGTAAAAAATTAATAGGTTCATTCAGGCTAAGATTAATTTAACAGGAGATAGAAGAACAATGTATGGTCAAGATCTTTAGATAAGATAACTGTCCAATAAAGTCCTTTGAAGTTTGTGAAGTTTTTCAAAACAATGCAGATCTGTAGTCAGGTTGTCTGTGTCAGTCTGAGAGATGCAAACAGTCTTCATATCTGGCTATAAAACTCTTGTCTCTGTTCAAGCCATGCTGTAATGTATTAAATTTTAACATGAGCTTAACTTCCCATTCTTTTCTCTCTTGCTGCGTTTTGAAGTTGCCCATAAGCACTGTGACTTTAAAGTCCCTCTCACAGTGTCCATGGCTGTTGAAGTGGGCCGCTACAGGAACATCTGTGTTGCCATGTTTAATGTGGAATCTGTGTAAATTCATTCTCTGGCGGAGTGTTTGTCCAGTTTCTCCCACATAGAGTGTAGTGTCAGGACATTTCATGCAGAGAATTAGGTAGACAACATTCGATGATCTGCAGGAAAATGATCCCTTTATGTGATGTTCAAGTCGGGAGTTTGGTATAACTATACGGTCTGTATTGTAGATGTGGGCACACGTTTTACATCTTTTCTGTAGGCAGGGAGATGTGCCATTTTCTGTTGGTTCATTTAGGGAGCTTGGACAATTAGTTGCTGAAGGTTTGGTGGTTGTCTGTATGCCAGGAGGGAGGTTCAGGAAATACATTTTTTAGTGTTTGGTCGTTGTTTAGTATTGGCTGAAGTTCTTTTATAGTTTTTCGAAGTGTTTCAAGATGTGGGTTGTAGGTGACAACAAAGGGGATGAAGGTTCTCTCTGGGTATGGCAGTAGCTCTTCGTATTTGAGTGTCTGTTGTTTTGAGGGTATAACCTTGTTTGATGAACTCTTGTCTGAGCTCCTGCAGTTGTTGATCCCGGTCTGTCGGGTCTGAGCAAATATGATTGTACCGTATTGCTTGGCTAAAAATAATGGAGCGCTTATATGCTTGGGGTGAAAGCTATCACTTACTAGGTAGGTCCGTCTGTCTGTTGGTTTGTGAAAAACAGAAGTTACAAGGGTGTTGTTTTTCAGTTGAACTGTGGTGTCAAGGAAGCTGACTTCTGTTTCTGAGTAATTCAGCTTCAGCTTTATGTTAGGGTGAAATTATGAAAATGGAGGAGGTCCTTCTCACTGGCAGTCCAGATTATGAAGATGTCATCTATGTAACGGAGATATAACATTGGTTTTAAGATGCACATTGACATGAAATCTTCCTCCAATTTTGCCATAAATAGGTTTGCATAGTGAGGTGCAAACCGACAGCCCATTGCAGTCCCCATTTGTTGCAAGTAGCAATCTTGTCCAAAAGAGAATAGATTATGTGTCAGAGTGAATTTTATCATTTCTATTACTGACTTTGTGGGTAAATCATGTTGTCCGAGGTACGTTTCACATGCCAGTATGCCATCATCATGGGGGATGTTTGTATACAGAGCCTCAACATCCATTGTGGCCAGTAAGGTTCCCTCAGGTAAGGGGCCCAAAGCAGACAGTTTTTTTAAGAAGTCAGTGGTGTCCTGGATGTAGCTGGTTCTGTTGCGGGCTGAGAGGTTTAAGAATGTGTTCCACCCAACCTGAAACCTTTTCTGTCAGGGAGCCAATTCCTGAGATGATGGGCCTTCCTGGGTTCCCTTCTTTGTGGATTTTAGGAATCATGTAGAAGTAACCCATTTTGGGGTTCTCACGAATTAAACTGTTTACCTGATCAATGATGTCAAGAGGAAAGCTACTTACTATCTTTTTTAGTTCCTTTTTGTAGAGATCTGTTGGGTCTTCTTGCAGTTTGTAATAATGCATAGTATTGGACAATTGTCTTTGTGCCTCCTGTATATAGTCTGACGTGTTCATGATGACTAAAGCACCCCCTTTGTCTGCTGGTTTGATAATGATTTCTGTATTATCTCTTAGTGAATGTATGGCTCTCCGCTCTTCCCCAGTGATGTTTTCTATCCGATTTTGCTGCCTGTTTAAGATACCTGTTTTTACTCTCTGTCGGAAGCAGTCTATATAATTATCCAGGGTGGAGTTTCTGCCAGCTTCTGCTGTCCATGTGGATTTACTGGTGGGGTTATTGTAACTGCTTGTTGTTGGTTCCTGTGTGTTACCGTTCTCTTTGTTGTGGAAAAATTCTTTTATTCTTAGAATTCTGAAGAATTCTTCCATATCACTGCAGAGTCCGATGTTGTCAATGGGCTTTGCAGGACAATATGAGAGTCCCTTTGTGAGTACTGAAATCTCTGCTTCATTTGGTGTGTATGAGGAGAGATTAACAATGCAGGTCTGTTGCTCTTTGTTTTTTGTTATTAAGTGTCCAGCTTTCTCTCGTAATCCATGTAGCTTTTTCTTTTTGTTGACAATAAGGAGTTTCTGAAGACAACAAGAACCGCATCCCCCTTGTTGTCACCTACAACCCACATCTTGAAACACTTCGAAAAACTATAAAAGAACTTCAGCCAATACTAAACAGCGACCAAACACTAAAAAATGTATTTCCTGAACCTCCCCTCCTGGCATACAGACAACCACCAAACCTTCAGCAACTAATTGTCCGAAGCTCCCTAAATGAACCAACAGAAAATGGCACATCTCCCTGCCTACAGAAAAGATGTAAAACGTGTGCCCATATCTACAATACAGACCGTATAATTATACCACACTGCCGACTAGAACATCACATAAAGGGATCATTTTCCTGCAGATCATCGAATGTTGTCTACCTAATTCTCTGCATGCAATGTCCTGACACTACACTCTATGTGGGAGAAACTGGACAAACACTCCGCCAGAGAATGAATTTACACAGCTTCCACATCAAGCATGGCAACACAGATGTTCCTGTAGTGGCCCACTTCAACAGCCATGGACACTGTGAGAGGGACTTTAAAGTCACAGTGCTTATGGACAACTTCAAAACGCAGCAAGAGAGAAAAGAATGGGAAGTTAAGCTCATGTTAAAATTTAATACATCACAGCATGGCTTGAACAGAGACAAGAGTTTTATAGCCAGATATGAAGACTGTTTGCATCTCTCAGACTGACACAGACAACCTGACTACAGATCTGCATTGTTTTGAAAAACTCATCACAAACTTCAAAGGACTTTGTTGGACAGTTATCTTATCTAAAGATCTTGACCATACATTGTTCTTCTATCTCCTGTTAAATTAATCTTAGCCTGAATGAACCTATTAATTTTTTACATTTAAGAGTTTTCATTTAAAAATTTACCATTGTTGTTTCTTGTCCTAGTGTGTGGATATAAACACAGGAAACTTCAGTTTCTGTATTACATCTTGCCTGAAGAAGGGGCCTGAGTTGCCTCGAAAGCTTGCATATTGTAATCGTTTTAGTTAGCCAATAAAAGGTGTCATTTTGCTTGGCTTTTCTCTAGGGTGGTCTAATAAATCTTGATTTCTGATGAAGTACGCAGAGGTTGAATCAGAGCTTGGTGCCAATAGCATGAATCCATAAACGCAATCTGCCTTACATCAACAGTCCAGGCTGGTGGTGGTGGAAGAGTAATGGTTTCTGGAATGATTTCTTGGCACACTTCAAGCCGATTAATACCAATCAATCATTGCTTAAATGCTACGGCTTATTTGAGAACTTCTGTCGAACATGAGCATCCCCTTTCTGGGTGAAATTGACCCCTCTTCCAATGGCTACCTTCAGCATGATAATGCACAATGTCACAAAGCAAAGTCATCTTAAAGTGGTTTCATGAACGTTACAATGAGTTTAGTGTTCCTCAGAAGCCTCAGATCTAAATTCAGTAGAACACATTTGGGGTATTGTAGAACAAGTGATTCACAGCATGAATGTGCAGCTGACAAATCTGCAGAAACTTTGTGACAAAGTCATGTCAACAAGAAATGTTTCTAATATCTTGTGTATCCATGCCATGAAGAAATAAGGCTGTGTTGAGAGCCAATATTGGTACAGTGGTCCTAATAATTTGCTCAGTGAGTATATGTATAGGGTGGTACAGATCTAATGATGTACAGTGGTGTGAAAAACTATTTGCCCCCTTCCTGATTTCTTATTCTTTTGCATGTTTGTCACACAAAATGTTTCTGATCATCAAACACATTTAACCATTAGTCAAATATAACACAAGTAAACACAAAATGCAGTTTTTAAATGATGGTTTTTATTATTTAGGGAGAAAAAATCCAAACCTACATGGCCCTGTGTGAAAAAGTAATTGCCCCCTTGTTAAAAAAGAACCTAACTGTGGTGTATCACACCTGAGTTCAATTTCCGTAGCCACCCCCAGGCCTGATTACTGCCACACCTGTTTCAATCAAGAAATCACTTAAATAGGAGCTGCCTGACACAGAGAAGTAGACCAAAAGCACCTCAAAAGCTAGACATCATGCCAAGATCCAAAGAAATTCAGGAACAAATGAGAACAGAAGTAATTGAGATCTATCAGTCTGGCAAAGGTTATAAAGCCATTTCTAAAGCTTTTGGACTCCAGCGAACCACAGTGAGAGCCATTATCCACAAATAGCAAAAACATGGAACAGTGGTGAACCTTCCCAGGAGTGGCCAGCCGACCAAAATTACCCCAAGAGTGCAGAGATGACTCATCCGAGAGGTCACAAAAGACCCCAGGACAACGTCTAAAGAACTGCAGGCCTCACTTGCCTCAATTAAGGTCAGTGTTCACAACTCCACCATAAAGAGACTGGGCAAAAACGGCCTGCATGGCAGATTTCTAAGACGCAAACCACTGTTAAGCAAAAAGAACATTAGGGCTCGTCTCAATTTTGCTAAGAAACATCTCAATGATTGCCATGACTTTTGGGAAAATACCTTGTGGACTGGATGAGAGAAAAGTTGAACTTTTTGGAAGGCAAATGTCCCGTTACATCTGGCGTAAAAGGAACACAGCATTTCATAAAAAGAACATCATACCAACAGTAAAATATGGTGGTGGTAGTGTGATGGTCTGGGGTTGTTTTGCTGCTTCAGGACCTGGAAGGCTTGCTGTGATAGATGGAACCATGAATTCTACTGTCTACCAAAAAATCCTGAAGGAGAATGTCCGGCCATCTGTTCATCAACTCAAGCTGAAGCGATCTTGGGTGCTGCAACAGGACAATGACCCAAAACACACCAGCAAATCCACCTCTGAATGGCTGAAGAAAAACAAAATGAAGACTTTGGAGTGGCCTAGTCAAAGTCCTGACCTGAATCCAATTGAGATGCTATGGCATGACCATAAAAAGGCGGTTCATGCTAGAAAACCGTCAAATAAAGCTGAATTACAACAATTCTGCAAAGATAAGTGGGCCAAAATTCCTCCAGAGCACAGTAAAAGACTCATTGCAAGTTATCGCAAATGCTTGATTGCAGTTATTGCTGCTAAGGGTGGCCCAACCAGTTATTAGGTTCAGGGGGCAATTACATTTTCACACAGGGCCATGTAGGTTTGGATTTTTTTTTCTCCCTAAATAATAAAAACCATCATTTAAAAACTGCATTTTGTGTTTACTTGTGTTATATTTGACTAATGGTTAAATGTGTTTGATGATCAGAAACATTTTGTGTGAAAAACATGCAAAAGAATAAGAAATCAGGAAGGGGGCAAATAGTTTTTCACACCACTGTAGATCCAGATCGTCTGGATGACTTTGATTTATGTGGGGACGATTCCAGTTTGGTACGGAGACGATTCTTCATGTCGTCAGTTCGCACACTTCTCGATGGTCCGGGATTTTTCAGGTGATTTTCTATGTAACAAACTTAATAAGTTATAGCGTAATGAAAATTGCATAATTAGATCTGGACCACCCTATACAGTATGTGTGTTCTCTGTGAAGCAGAAGGGAAGGCAGGGATCTCAAACTCCAGTCCTGGAGGGCCGCAATGACTGCAGGTTTTCGTTCCAACCCTTTTCTTAATTAGTGACCTGTTTTTGCTGCTAATTCATTTTAATTGACTTGTTTTTTAAGATTTGTTCCCTGGAATGTCTTTATCATTCCTCTGAATTGCCTCATTTCGTTCCTTAAACGGAAATGAAATGTGAAGTGAGTGAGAAAACAGAAGACCAGCTAAGTCAGGTCCTCAGACTCCAACCAATTTCACTCCAACCAGTTGCTTAATTAGGTGCAGAGTCTTGTCGTTAATTAAACCCGTTCTTTAATTCCATGGCTTCTTACTGCTCTCATTGTGCAATACCAGACATTTTCAAAATTGTTGATATTTTTCTTTACTTTTCTAAGAGAGAGAGAGAGGAGATGAGATGTTAGGAGCATATGCTGATATAGCACATTGCCACATCCACCACGTGACAAACCACCTCAGGATCCTAGACTAGCACCTGAGTGCCAGCCATGCAATGGGCGACACCTCAGACCCACAGTAGTTCAGAACAGTGTGATGTTTTTTACGGTGGCTGGAGTGCCAATTCTGTCAACAGTGTTCAAATTTTTTGAGGACCTGAGAAAATCAACATTCCTGAGACATCCACCCTTTTTTCTTACAGATATAATATGATGGGCACAGTTTGCTGGTCATGCTTTGGTTCATGTTGTATCTCATTATTGTTTGGCTGATAATTAAGGAAAAATAAACAATTATTGGGTCTGAGTCTTCAAGAGCCAGGCAAATAAAATTAATTCAAAAGAAGTTAATTAAGAAAAAAAAAGGGTAATTTATTAAGAACAGGGTTAGAATGAAAACCTACAGACACCGTGGCCCTCTAGGACTGGAGTTGGAGACCACCGATATAAGGTCATCCTTTGAGAGGATCTTTAGTACAAATAGAACTACTGTCATCTGGTGATACCTCTAAACATTACATTTTTTTTTTAGTCTTCAAGTGATTTATTTACTTTCATATTTAGAATCTTTTGGTATTTCTTTTTAACTTGAATACTTAAAAAATAAGTTTGGATTTTTGAAGTTAAAGTTATTTCTCCACAAACATGATAGCTATGCACTTGCCACACGAAACTGTGTTCTAATGTTAAGCATTTTGTATAAATTGTAAAAACTACTGAGCTTGTCCTGGCATTTTATAATGGACGCACAACCAGAAAACAAAAGCCTAAAAACACACCAAATGTGTTGTCATAAAAATGAGTCCAAGACATTATGAAAGTTTGGGCCAGCCACCCGTCTATTCTTTTTTCCCAGCTGCAAAATGGTTTTCTTGAATCAAATACACGATGTGCATGTCACAGAGTCCAAAACAGAACTAGCTATAGTAGCCTAAGATGGAGACTTTAAAAGTCTTGAGAGGAACTAATATCAGCAAAGGGGCCGGAACCAGAAGTGACATCATCAAAGGGGCCGGCTTCGGAAGTGACGTCATCAAAGAGGCCGGCTTCGGAAGTGACGTCTTCAGAGGCACCGGAACCTTGCAGGATTTCCCAGGAAAGGTCTGTAGGGAACTGAGAAAGACAGTCAGTGCACTCCGCCGCCCCCGGTCGAATGTTTTATTACAATTACTCGAGCCCTTTAGCTGCCTCCTACTCGCACGTGTGTGACAGTGTCTATTTTAAAGAAAAGAAAGTTCATTAGTGGTCTGCATCTTGAGATTATACACACATTGTAAAAGAGCGTATACATGTCATTTTTGAAGAAAAAACACCAATATTATGAGATTCGACCAGTTTTTTACAAGAAGAGCAGTCCTGCGTGTTACCTCAGCGCTTTGTCTTCCCCAACAGCAAACTTTCACCCCAGATGTGTGGTTCCAAGGCTGGTGAGGCACGGACTCCTTCAGAGTCAGATTTACAAATAGATGAACTCAAAAGAGTAGCTTATTCACTATTCAATTGGCAGCAAGCACATTGACCACTGGTTATGTTTCATATCTCATCAGCATTTCTTTACACACACATAGGTAAGGTAAATGTTTGGCTAAGAAAGAATGTTACATTTATAACATCAGAAGAGAGCGGAGAGAGAGCATTTGCTCTGCACTCTTCATGTGTTCTGATTTGTCGTTGCAATTCCACAATTCACACTCATTTAATACAAATGAAAGTACAAAGTGGGGTACAAAAAAAAAACGGATTTCAATTTTGACATTAACTGAAATATTTAGTTGTTTTTAAAAACTTTTAATTCTGATGCTTTAATCAATTTTAATACAGACTGTTCAACAAAAGGATAACAAGAAAAACAAAAAAAATATCTTATTTAAGGTCAAAATTTAGCTTTTAAATATTGGATTGTTTTTTTCTTAGTCTGATCCCATTTTTTTTTATAAAATTGAAAACTGTTTATGGTCTTACCTTTATTTGTAAATGAAGTCCATGCGCGTATCCTTCTTCATGAAAATCTCTGTCACTTTCTTGTAAAAGTCCTCCTTATTTTCCTTTAGTTTCAAAAATCTTAATCTTCCATTTTGGCAGTCACTCGGAACAAAAAATAAACGGACCGCTGCAGTGCACTTGACTTTCTGATATCGCTAACTTATTGGTGCCCAGAGCCTCTGCGTAGAAGAACAGCAGCAATGAGCACCTGTTTGGCTCACATGCGCCCCCTTTGGTGCGACGCGGTACTGTCTGCCTCACCTTGTGCCTTTTCACTGTGGTTTTATGTCTGATCAGCAAGACTAAATATGTCACACACATTCATTAACGATATTGGCCAGACTGTGGAAAGTCAGGGTGTGTAATAAACGTGTGTAGAGTGAGAAATATAGAGTGAGAGTCATGTTTCTTGCTTTTGGGTGAAAAGAGTGGTCCTCGGCAGGGAGTTCCTAACGGTCGCCTCTGAGTCATCGCCTCCAAGAAATAGCTCCTATTGCACGCATTGTGCTTGTATAAGGTGACCAGAATTTTTTGAACCATCCCCTTGCTCAATTTGTTATTGCCTCCACTGTCTAGCTCATCAGTGACATTACCGACGGTGTTGGGTTGAAGGGCTCCCGAACAGCGATGGGAGCGTGGAGCAGAGCCCACATTGTCACACAGTCACGCATGTACATGACATCATGTCTTCTTCTGAACTTTTTATTCCAAACACCATGCACAAAATCACTCTGGAATGCACTAATTTGGAGGGGAGGTGTGTTTTTGGAGAGAGGTGGAAGGAAATGGGCCAAACTAATTTACACGCATACTATTGACTATACTTGCTGATGTGTTCCGAACCAATGCGAGTCCACTGAATCCTTGTGGAATACAGAAAACTGGCCGAAAACGTTTCCAGCAACAATGTCACTGAAAGACTTTTGCAATATTTTCAGGATTGCCCGCTTTGATAACCGAGACACCCGGCCAGCTCGATGATAGAGAGACAAGCTAGCTGCAATCAGGTCAGCGTGGGACAAGCGGGTGGAACGCCTTTGGCTGTGCTACAACCCTAGGCCCAGAGTTACTGTTGATTTATACCATTTCGGGTGTCGCTGATCATTCAGGCAGTACATGCTGTCTAAACCTGCCAAATACGGAATCAAGATCTGGGCTGTCTGTCACGTTGCTTCATCTTATGCACGGAACATGCAGGTATACACTGGAAAGCCTGCTGGAGGAGCCCCTGTGAAAAACCAAAGAATGTGGGTTGTTCTGGACATGACACAGGGTCTCCATAGTCACAACATCACACGTGACAATATTTTTAACTTCACATAAGTTGGGACAGGAACCCTTGAAAGCTGACAATGGTAGGAACAAGGAGAAAGAACCAGCCAGAGCTCCTACCTCAGCTGATGAGTACAAAGAGCAGGCCTGTCAATTCAAGGAAGTTTCTGTTTACAGCCAATACAAAAAAAGGAAAAAATATGGTACTTATGAGTACGCTGCATAGGTACCGGAAAATCTGTGGTCTGGAGCATCATAAACCACAAATCAGTATAGATTGCCATGCTACAAAAAGTGGAGATAACCTGGAAAGGTTAGTGGTTAGTGGTTGTAGCTGCAAAAGAAGAACTCTACACTGACCACTTGTAATATTTTTTTAATATCTTGGACATCTCTGCTTATAATGTGTTTGTCATTTGGATGGTACTAAATCCAAACTGGAATAAAGGGAAGTTCCGAGAGCTGGGCAAGGAACTGATAAGACATCAGACTGAGAGGAGACAACACCTAACAAGGACCCCTGTCTCTGCAGCCATTGTAAGGAGGATTCAGGAGGAGGATTCTGGAGGCAGAGGACCACCAGCTCCAGGACCAGAAGTAAGTGTGAGTGAACCTCAATATCTATATTTTTGTGAGGATTAGAGACATTTAAAGATGTTAGTAGACCTCTAATTAGCATTTTCATTATTTTAGGTGGCTACCAGTCGCTGCAAAAGGAAACACTGTGATGTTTGTGGACCCAAGAAGGACACAAAGACCCAATTTACATGCTTCAAGTACAAGAAATACCTTTGCATGGAACACACTTTGAAAGTCTGCTTTTCATGTGGTGTATAGAGGCCATGAATTAGGCCATAAACCAGGCTAATGGTATCATTTCAATATAACCCTACATGTCCTTTCAATGTGTTCAGTTCAAAACAAACATCAATAGCTCTGGAAACCTTCTCTCATTTATATTTGTTCAACATTGATGCTATATTCCACTAACATCTTGATTATTATTATTGATTTCTACACAAAAATCAAATTTTATAACAATAATCAAACAGTACTTTCATTGAGAAATTTAATCTAGCAGAGCTTAATAGTAAATACTAAATGTATTTACTGACTATATCGTTTGTGAAAAAAAGTCAACATCTGTTATGTAGTTTGACATAAAACATTGTTTTTATTACTTAAAAAAAAAACCCAAAAAACTGCGGATGTACCAGACCAATGAAAACATCCTGAGTAACAAAAATACCACACAAGGGTTAACATATCAGAGCGACTGCTGGAGACTGTCAGTGGGCGGATCAGTAAACTCGTAGTTGTCCTGTCATTTCAAGGGAAGTCCGATTTGATTAACTGTTATCCCGTCTCTTGATCCCCCCCTACTGTCTCCGGGCTGTCAGCCACTCACACCTGTCCTTTGAACTACGTCATCAGATGCTTTCCTACGTGCCCTTCCTAAATGGGCAAGAACACCAATAGAAAGGCAATCATTACGTCAACGAATGGCATGTGACATTGTTATTCACCAATGAAATCCTTTCCCTCAGCGGGAGTCAGCCAATGAGATTTCTGCTTTTGTATTTCGGGGACGTAAGAAAGTCACGGCTTGTGGTTTGGATCCGAATGGCGGCTGTTCGTCTTGTTTCGTGTTTTTCTAGAAGTGCTTATTTTTTAAGACCTCAGAATAAACGTCTCATGCAACCGTTTTCACGTAATTTTGCCTTGCGACAATTTTTAGTGCAAAATGCGTTTACTAAGTCGTCCTTGCGTCGGAGTTATAATCTCGAAGTGGAAGACCCAACGTTTCAAGCTAACAGACTGGCTGCCTCATTGCGTGGATCTTCCGCATTAAGTAAGTGTTATTATTTATTTTGATTTCTTAAACATTTAAAAGAGAGTACATTTGGTTCGCGTTTAACTTTTATGTACACACAAACCCTTCCTTTATCCTGGAATATGATTTTCCGTGGTTAGAAAAGTAGTTGTACTAGTAGAGTCCTATTTCTGCGAGCACAAGGTTTAACTAGCTGCAAAGCTGCATTACATACAGGTATGTTGTGGAAGAGACGTTGAGGAGAAACTGGTGCCAAACGAATAACGTGATCTCCAGAAAGTAGGACCATAGACACCTGGTCCAATTTTCGAGTCATCACTTAACGAGGTGATGGGGGAAACCAAACACGCGGACATCTTAAACTTGATGGGTCCAATCTCAAAAGACAGGAAAATTGACACATTTTCTACATATGGGAGATAGAAATAAATGAACGAATTTACTCTATTATCATATCACGCCACTGCCGTATCAGTTTATTCCTATTAGAATTAACTATTGCAGTATATTACGCATCTCTGCAAAGTTAAACTCAGTAAAGTTGTATCAGTTGTAAAGTTGTTTTTATTTGCATCCATGAACACAAATGAGGATGTTATCCTGTCCAATTTCAGTACACAACTGAAATGATTTGATTAAAATTGAACAGATTGCACACTCTACTCACGTATTCAATACTGATGCAAATCAATTTAATTTCTAAATGTATGTAAAGAAAACCATGATACATATGTTGACTTGCAGCATCTCAAATTTTCATCCTTTTTAATCTATTTACTTTTTTACCCAAAATTTAGTTTGTGGCCTGTGATTTACACTTTTTTTTCTGGTGTGGCCCACCATCATACTGACATACCAGTGTCCTCGTCATCCTGATGGAATCCTTTATCCTGGACTTCACACACCACCCCAAAGATTTTCAGGGAATAATTCCACATAAGAGTCCAAAATGTGAACTATGCAGAATCACTGCTACTCCAGTTAGGGCTCTTTTAGATGAGTCTACACATAATATCAATTTTTTTTGCATTGTAACCTCTGCTAAGTTTCTATAGTAAGCATCAGAACATTAACCCAAGGATCAGTCTTTCTTAAAATATGCTGCCAACTCATATTCTTTATTGCGGTATCAAGAGAGAGGTTTGTCTTAGATATAATAAGTTTAGTTTTTAATCAAGACTCCCAAGAGCTCTGCAGCATTTTGGGAAGGATTAGATCTCCTACTAAATCATTTATTCATTCAGAGTGGAATGGCTGTGGCTCATCATTGAACTTGCTGAGACAAAACACAAGCAAATTATCTTTAAAATAAAGTGATATTTAAGTATAGTGCAAAACAATACAAAATACAGTGGACAATTTAATCTTACATAGTGGAGAAAAGGGAGTTTTGTTTTTGAATTAATCACCTAATAAATATAAAAATCACATGAAATAATCAAAAAACAAAAACTCACCGTATAGGTATGTTATGCTTAGGTTATTTATCATTCAAAACTTTCATTTATTTCAAACTATGGCAGTAACTATTTGGTCAATTTGGAGCTCAGCCCAGTGATGTGCAAGTTTTCAACGAAACTAATATTCAGTGTTTTTTTACTTGACATAAACTACTCTATTTATCTAAACTTATTAATGCATACAGGTTGGGGTAAGAAGCTGGTTTACTCAAGACTCTCTAAGGAATAATAAAGCTGCAGCAGCTTGAGCTTTTAGCTATAGCGATGTGGGGTTATCCGACAACCGGTGTAACAACTGCTGATTAACTGTTTGTATTGCATCTCTGCTGTTAATCATTTGTAGGCAAGTATATTTTTTTATTCTCTTTGGAAACTACAACCTATGCCAAAACACAACTCAGTAAGACAATCAAGAGTAAGATGTTTTGAAAGGAATCCAAAAAACACTCCTCATTCAGCCTTCTTCTGACAAAAAGAGGACCATGCAAATGGAGTGTCCCATTGAAAACCGTCCCTTGCATAGAAAATAACAGCTTGTAGAAATTATGTCAGAGTTGTAAACTGATCCTCATAGAAAATATCATTTCAACGCGTTTGGGGGCATCCAAAGAGTGTCATTTTCCCACTGAGTTAATAGAAGGTGGGCCAGGATTCTACCAGGTGATTTAAATATGCCTTTGTGCAAGTATTGTTAGGTATTAGACACTTTTTTTTATAGCAGACTTTTAACCCATTTGGTATTACTCCAAATGTTACTGTTAAGGTGTTGGAAGGGATTTTAAGTCTAAGGCTCTCTTTATGAGAAAGAGAGAGAAACCATTTTGGGCAAGCACTTCTATGTAAGTGTAGGGCATTCCTGAAACGTGTGGCATATCCGTGCAAGTGCTTGATGTCATCTTTCTTAAGGTTCATTTTAGAAAATTTTAAGCTTGATATATAGCATGGAACTAAGGAAAATGCTGAATTTTGTTGCTGAACTTGTATATCTTATGAATGGCTGACCGCTGTCTGTCTGTCTATTCCTTTTCTGGTATTTTAATTGAAAGATCCCTTTCCCATTGTCTCCTGAGACCAGTAAGGAGTAAATTCCTCAACTTTTTTTTTTTTTTTTTGGGGTTAAGATGCCTTCTAACATGAAAGTAATTATAAACTGCTACTGGTCCTTCTCTTAACCATTTCTCGTGTTGATGGCCTGCTTTGGCAGTTGGTGTCACTGCTGTACTGTGTGACTGGTATCTTTCCTGTGAGTGGGAGAATAAAATATGTTAGTATTCTTGGAATCCAAGGACCATAGGATTCATTCATTTTATTAGACTTCCATCATAAACCCTTAAGATGTCCGGGAGAGGGTGACCAGTTGCTTTACTTCACCAGGGGCCTCATGTATAACGCCGTGCGTAGAACTTGCACTATAACATGGCGTAAGCACAAAAGCCGAAATGTGCTTACGCACAGAAAAATCCAGATGCAGGAATCTGTGCGTACTCCAACTTCCACGTTCTTCCGTTACATAAATCCCGATCAGCGTGAAAACATAAATCCCGATCAGCGTGAAAACTAACGGTCGTGCACGCGCATTATGTAACGCCCCAATCCTCCCAGAATTACGTCTCTTTGAATATGCAAATCAATATAAATCGCCCTTAAGCGCAGCCTTCTGTGAAAAGACAATGGGAAAAGCACGGGGAAAATAAGAATTTCAGCGAATACCAAGTGGAGGCAAAGGAAAAACATACTATTTGTTCAAATAAACCGTAGTATAATCAACAAAATGAAGTTGATCGAGTGACATAGCGTGTTGGAGAAACTTGAAAGCTCACATTCACAAAATCGCACAGTGCCAAAAATAAAAAAGAAGTCACATATCAAAGTTGCCGTGAAAAGAAGAGTTGTAAGCCCACTGTCTGAGTGTCATATGAAAGTTTATTAGGGTACAGAGAAAAAAGGCACACGGTGGGGAAAAAGCACGAAATGTCAACTTCAATCTCGACATTTCCACTTTAATCACGTAGTTTATTTTGTCGTTTAGTAGAACAACATAAACTTCATCTTAAAATCGTTTAATCAACCAGTTTCTCAAATCACATCGTAATTAAAGTAGCACGTTAAATGCTTTGTTTTGTATGTGATCTTCTATGTGATCTATGTGTGTGAATCACTACTTGCTTCTTAAACCGGCTCTCTTCCTCCAACTGGACACAGAGTCCATTACATTTGTGATATTACAGCTCTCTGAATAACTAAAATACTGAGATGTATACGTGATGTAATTTTCATGATGATAGGAGCTAAAGCACATTATTAAACATGTGTTTCATGAGCCTCGTGCTCATGACAAGCATTTATCTTTTGTCGAAATTTGTCGCTGCGTTTTTAGCTGTGTTGTTATTTTCTCTCTGTTTTATATTCAATATATATTAGCGTAGCCGTCACTGCAGTCAGTGCTTTTCTTTCCCCAAGTAACTGATCGCCATACAATCAGCTCTGTAATAGACGTTAAGCCATCTGTAAGCTTAGCGCCGATTCTTCAAAACGTTTAAAGAACATTGAAATATCTTCGTAGTACATGTTTAATTATTCTATCCTTAACGACACTCCCAGTGAAGAATATAGATTATTTAAATGAAGTTAAAGTTTTATGTGTATAATTTAACAAACATATTTTGCTGCATTTCACCTTAAAAATGATATTGTCATCATATGTAAATCGCGCTTTATAAAGTGGCCCAGGTTGTGAGATATTATAACTGTAGTGCAAGTTTACAGTGGGGTGATTGTACTTATAAGTACAAACCGTTCTACAAGGAGCAATTGATTGAGTGCGTTTAAAGTTCTTGGGATGAAACTGTTTCTGAACCGCGAGGTCCGTATAGGAAAGGCTTTAAAACGTTTTGCAGTGGCTGAGACAGCGTGTCCATGAAAATGTATACCGATAATTCTCTTTCCGATCAGCTGCTGCTGTGATTCACACTCAGATACAGTGATATAAATACTCCGAGTGGTGCAGTGAGAGTAATATGGAAAAAGATGATCCGCTGTGGCAACTCCTAACGGGAGGAGCTGAAAGAAGAAGAAGGAGGAGAAGTGAGAGTAACAACGCTAAAGCAGTTATGGTATTTGGAATACTATGGCTGTTCCCTGGACCATTATATTGTTACGAGTTAATTACAATCCGATGCATTACACTAATAAATAATATGCGGTTAGTTTCTGTGTATTTATAAAGCCGCGTCATGAATATAATGAGTAATCACACAAGAACAGTAGCATTGCTTTGACGCTGGGTGCCGCCAGTTTGCAAAACCGAGCGGAGAACTTGCGTACGACAAGGCATGAGGTACCGTGGAAAAGTGCGTGGCTTTACGCCAAGTGTAGGTTTTATACATCGCGATTTGAACGTGGAAAAGTTCTTACGCAACATTTCTGTGCGTACGCACCGTTTATACATGAGGCCCCAGGGCTGTGATTTTTTTTAAAATGTACTCAATAAAGATACTGTACAGAAATTAAATAAATTGAACAGACTATGAGCTGGCAAGATGTGTATGTAAATCAATAAATTGGAACAGAGAGTCGCATTGCCACCCAAAATTTTGAAATTCACATTGATGCCTTATTTTTTTATGCTCTTGCAACATTGTAGTGGGACAGTCCTGCTGTGTGTTTGCATTTGATGTTGACTTGTGCAGGTGTAATCTACAGCCTATTTTCTGGATTCGATGGAGATTTCTTAACATACTGAAAGGAAGGATATTCATCTACAAAAATGAAGCTAACTTCTGATTCAGTGCTTTTATATAATTATTTAGTGTGATGTGAACATGTTTCCACTGGAGCAGACTTAATTTAATTACCAGTAAAGCAGATGGCTGTATGCCAGCTGGTAATTCTTATAGAATTACATACAGAAAATATATTGATGATTACAGGACAATTTTACAAGTTTTCTAGATTCACTTGTTTGTAATGTTTGTTTTTTAGCAGGGGTATAAGTCTAACGTGTGTGATTTTTGCTCCACAGCTTCACACACAAATCCTAAGTTTAACATTGATGTGTTGGTTTCTCTTCTGCGGCAAGAGAATGCAGCTGATATTTGTGTTATAAAAGTACCAGAAGAGTTCAAGTATTCAGATTACTTTGTCGTTGTAAGTGGCACTTCGACTAGGCACATTCAAGCAATGGCACAGTATGCCTTAAAAGTGGTAAGATGTACTTTATTAACCATTAATTGATAAGTAAAAGGGGTTTCAAGATTGCTGTACACTTGAATATTTTCAAAATCTTACTGTATCTAGATGGAATCATGTTTTTAAAATGTATTTTTTATTTAAGATTCTTGGATAAAGCAGTTGAATAATGGAATGTAAACTACCCAGCAGATAAGAAAATTACATTATGTGTATATTTTTTTTAATAAAAATTTTATGTTGTGTTAATATCCAGTATGGAAAAGGGCTTAAATGCCTGACTTGTTGCACTGATTTAACTCTTTAATTTTCATATTTTCTTTCAGTATAAGTATCTTCAGGAAGACAACATTCATGCCAACATTGAAGGGAAAGATTCAGAGGATTGGCTGTGCATAGATTTTGGTAATGTCACTTACTCTAGTTACAACAGCATTATACTGCTGAAATGGAATATTCATTTAGATAATGTTAATGTAGGAGTAGGCAGTATGGTGGAGCAGTGTTGAGTGCTGCACTGTCTCAATTCCAAGGAGGCTGGGATCAGATCCTGACTTGGTCTCTGCATGTGTCATATTTGTACTGTATATACTCGCGTATAAGTCGGGTCTTGAAACCTGAAAAATTGATCATAAAATCAGACCCCGACTTACATGCCCGTTCAAAAATGTGACGTAAATTATTTATTTTTGCATCTTTTTGCCTCCTCGCATCAGTTTCTCAGACACATTGAATTTTGTTGCAGCAGCGCAGTTACCAATTTTTTTCACTACTTTGATGTTTAATTTAAAATCAGCTTCATTTTTTTTTCTGATTGAACGCTCCATCGTAGATAAGGGATGCTCTTACGATAAAGGTGTGTGAGGTACAAAAAACACAAATCAGTGCAAACGTTGCTTCAGAATAGTTCAGTTGTGGTAGGGTTTGCAGATTGCTGGCTACTGAACATTGTTGTCTTTAAAAACTAAGTGATTCCAAACGATGGATGTGCTACTCATCTTGGGGATTGCATTTTGTTTATGTTGTACATTTGTGGTGTTTGTTCTTTTTGGTGCTTTTTTGTTTGTGTAATTCAGATATTTAGTATAGCAGACAAGCAGTAGGTGGAGGTAAGCTGACTTTTTCTATTGTTCCTTGGATTAGCAGCTGGTGACACTTAATTAGTCCAGTATGACTGAAGGACAGCATCTGTGTCCTGTCTAGGGCAATATGTAAACCACAAAGTATAGCCAATAAAACATTTCAGGAATTAGATGCAGTAAACCAACACTTAACGCACCTAATGTCACCAAGTTAACAAAGGCAGGCAGGACTCTTTTTAACTCTCTTATACCAGCACACAGTTTCACACTCATCTTGGCATAGCATCTGGTGTGAGGAGTGCTGTGCTGGCACATATCAGCTAAATAAGTGAGGTGTACCTCAAAAACAGTGGATCAGATTTGTTCAGGAATTGGAAAAAATGTTTAAGACAAAATTGTATTGCAGAGAATGAGGTGCTGTGTGGTAACCAAGGAATAAGATGTAAAACTAACAATTTCAAGTTCAGCCCCCTGGTAATACAGGCTTCTGCTCAAAGTAATGCCATCTGTACTATTTCTTGATTTTTGGCTTTCTGGGACATGCTTGTTTAAGTTAATTCTTAAAATTATTTTTTTAAGGTGCCTTGTTAAGAAATGTGTAATATTTGTGAAAATATTCATTATCATTGACTTCTACTAGAATCCCAGTATCTTGATTTTTTTTGTCTCTGTGATGAACATTGATACTAGATATACATTGATACTAGATCTATGCATGAGCTAAATTCTCTTCCATATTTGTTTTGGGAAGTGCTGATCTATGAGGGTGAGTGTCGGTTTATAAAACTGCTAGACCCACCAATGGTATGCTTTAGAATGCAGGAGTAATGTGAAATCTGGTTCAAATATGTGTTTCTAGAACAAATTAAGCAAGAACTGTGTGATCCATGAGGCCAAAAATGCAAATATCTCACTGATCCTGCTTTTTGGAACAGGATCAGGATTTACCTATTCCAGAATGAAAGATTGTTGTCCCAGAAACTGAGCCAGATTTCAAAAAAGTGTTTTGAAAGTGAAGTATAAACAGTGAGTTTAATGTTAAGAATTAACGGTTTTGAGATTGCGGTAATTAAGAAACACAGCATTCAATCATAAGACCAAAGGCTGTACATTACATGTTTGAAACTTTTGATAAAACTCTTACAGTTTCATCACAGTCCTTGTTTTATTATATGTGTATGCAATCGAGCATACTTGGGTTTGCTTACTCACTCCAGCTCCATGCAAGTTCAAAGAACCACCATGTAAGCAAAGCAGTCTGAATCAATCTATCTATTGAGAATTTAAGTGGAAAGAATAATAATGATCATATGCTGGTAGATACTAAAATGTTATGGTGTATTACTTTGGTACTTGAATATCTGTTGCATGTATGAAGGTTCATGTTATGGAAAGGTACTTTTGAAAACCATTTTTCCACATTCAAATTACTAATTTCCTAAAAATATCATTGTTTTCTTTTAAGGTCAAATTGTTGTTCATTTCATGCTTCATGAAACCAGAGAGATCTATGAGCTTGAAAAATTATGGACTTTGCGTTCATATGATGACCAACTGACATCGATTGCTCCAGAAACATTTCCTAAAGATTTTATCCTTGAAGAAGTGGAGGATGTTCAGAGTTGATAATGCAGCACATCAAGATGGATCTGAAATTCAGATTATTGTTCAGTCCTGCTTCTGTGTACATTACACTTGGGACAGCCAGTAGCGTGTATTTTTTATTTATTATATAAATAAAACAATTGGACGGTTTAGGAAGAAAATGAGGGGTTTACTATTTTCTAATGTATTGTTTTTGTGTTGCTTCCTGAATTCAAACTCTTTGATTTTTGGGGAATGAAAGTAATAATGACTTTATTCAAAATGGGATTGTTTTGCTGACAAAACTAGCCATTGTTCCATATTGGATTTTTAATTTAAACATAAGCTAAGGAGGGAAAAAAAAAGTTGGATATATAAGTGGCCCTTTGAAAGCAGAGTGGCTGTGTGAAGTTGTACGTCATACCCTCTTGGTTGTCAAAAAATACAATTCTTCCATTATCCATGTATAGAAATGTGGGCTTTGGCCTTACTTTCATGCTGTTTCTAGATAAGGTAAATATATGTAACTGTTGCTAATTCCTGAACTTAAAGTAATTTATTCTGAAATGTTTGGCTGTTGCTTACAAAAAATAAAGCACACTAATCTTTTTGCTTTTCCAAATCTACGGATATTTCGGTTACTCTTCCCATTCAGCCTTAGCACTGAGCTCAGTGGTGCAATGGCTGCATTTTTCTTTCAGCTGCTTGTAGCTTCAGGGTTATAATGTACAGATAAACTCAAGATACGAGTTTAATTCGTTCCAGCACTGAGCTTGTATAGTGAATTTCTCGTATCTAGAACAAACTTCCCCATTGAAAATAATGGAAATCCAGTTAATCTGTTCCGCACCCCCAAAAATAACATAAAAATCAATTTTCCTAACAAATAACACTGATAATATATACAAGTGGAACCTCGGTTTGCAAGTAACTTGGTTTAAGAGTGTTTTGCAAGATGAGCTACATTTTTTAATTAATTTTGACTTGATAAAACGAGCGATGTCTTGCAGTACAGGTAGTATGGATACACCTTGTCTGCTGAGCGTCATGTGAGCATAACTGAGCTGATGGTTCTTCTCTCTCGTGCGCATCTCTCTCTCTCGGGCAGTCGTCTCCTACTTTCTGTCTGCATGTCCGCGATATTTTTGGATACGCTTATACAGCGAAACAATGAAATCACAAGCGCACAAACGCGTCGATCCTCGCGCTACGAGAGAACAAGGAACACTGAGTGACCTCACTGGCTGGCGGCGTCAGCTTGGGTGAATCTCCGAGTCGAGGTGGATCGGGAAATGCGTCATGCATAACCACAGCCTGGCTCGTGGCTCGTTATGCGAGCCAATGCTCGTATTTAGATCCGAATTTTTCACTCATACTTTCCTCTTATCTTGAATTTCTCGTGTATAGAGGTGATCGTATCTAGAGGTTCCACTGTACTTCAAAATAAGGTACAACATGGGATAATTCAGTGAGTCCATGCCCATGTCCACCTGCCCTAGTCTAATGAGGGGGATTTAAAGTCAACTGCAGGTTATCAGAATCAGGAATGGACACTTTCTGAGAAAGTTAGTAAAAAAATCAAAGCAGCACAATTATTCACTGGCTCATTGCAGTCTGTTTCTTGGTTGTGTGCTTATTGTGGCAGGGTCTGGGAGAACAACAGAATAGAGTACAAGTTAAAAAAACGTTCATGTTAGGGCTGAATCTCTAGTAGATGTGTTCTAGTGGATAGGGTCTGGCACCCCCAGCCCATTGTGAAATCTGTTCTAAACCCACACATATTAAAAAGATGGAAGATGTATTGTAAATGGAATTATTCAGAGTGATGTGAAACAGCTGGATGACCAGTGCCGTATTTTATTAGGATAGAGAAGAGCTGGATTTTCCTTGTTAGGGCGTAAGGGAACTTCAGTTGATGAGTTCAGGCAGCAGCACCATAAATGTCTACTTGCCCACTCAGCCCATGTTGTAAATCACCAGAGGTAAAATTTTTTACAGTGCCATACAATCTTCAAAAAAAAAAACCAAAAATGTAAATACAGGTACAGTGGAACCTCGGTTCACAAACATCTCGGAACAAGTACAAATCAGGTTACGACCACACACTCGGTATACGAATAAGCCAGTTTCCCTTTCGGTTTGTGCACACCGATGATTTCTACACATGTTGCATTATTCCCAGTCAGACATGCATGCTTTTGCTGTGAACTCTTTGTGCTCCATTTTGTTTCCCTTCCGCTTCGTACGGGCCGATTACTGTATTTAAGCACGTGTTCAGCCTCTCCTTGTGCATTGTTCTCAGTCAGAACTGCGTGCTTTCGCTGTGAATGCTTTGTGCTCTACAGTCTTGCGTGTGCTTTTGCAGTTAACCATGGCTTCTAAGCAAGTGAAGAGTAGGGAGAAGAAAGGTTTGAAGAAAATTTAAATCCAAGTAAAGAAAACTTATTGAAAAGTATGAGCGTGGTGTTTGTGCTACTGATCTTGCCACAGAGTCCAAGAAGTCAAAATCTACGATTTCGACTATTCTAAAAGCAGCTCATGTTGCAAAAGGAGTTCCAGTGTTAACCAGGCAGAGGCCTCAAGTGCTGGAAGAGGTGGAAAAACTGTAACCTCCTCTCCACCCAGTTTCTCCTCACTTCCTTCATGCCAGAACTCGACTCATGCAAGGTTAGTTTTTGTGTTACAGATTTTTCAAATGGTAATTTTTTGGTTCATAGCGTCAGTTGTTGCAATGTTTCTTTTTTGGGTGGTTCATTAAATTACAGATTTTTCAAATGTTCATTTTGTTTTCCCTGTGTGCTTAAAACTCTAAAATTAAAAAAAGTGTTTACAGCGAGCAGTTTGTAGTGCTACAGCGCAAACTCTTGCCATGTTAGTTTTCTCTGTTCAAGGTTTTCTCAGTGTTATTCAATGTTTTTATATTTAGTTTACTATTACGCTGTGCATTTTATGGTATAAATTAACTATATTTGTGCTTAAAAATCTTTAAAAATATTTACATACAGTTCATACGGTCTGGAACGGATTAATTGTATTTACATACAATCTTATGGGGGAAATTACTTCAGGTCACGACCAAATTGGGTTACAACCAGAGTTTTGGAACGAATTACAGTCGTGAACAGAGGTTTCACTGTACTTGTAATTTACGGCCGCTACTGTGTCTCACGTTCAAACGACCATTTTCTCCATGCCAGCTCAGTGTGCTGTGACTAATCTTGCTCAGTGACATTTGTCTTACACAGTTACAGGAAAAAGAGGCAATTAATCATCACACAAAAATGAAGGGAATCAAGCAGTATGAGGGAGGAAAGAAAGTGAATGTGATCACAAGTGAGATTATCCTACTGTAATCGGAGCACACTGCACGCGCTGTACTGCTCAATCCAGTTAACCTTGGAAGTTTGTGTTGTGGCAGTTCATACAAAGTGGCACATTGTGAATCACAACGGGGATAATGAAACCCCACTGAACTCCTTTATCTCTTAATGTTTATTATTCACTGGCTGAAATGTTAAAATAGAAAAGATGAGCGCTCAAACAGCCAGTCCAATTCCTCCTCACACAGAGAGGCTCACATTGACATAACGGATCAAGAAAGGATTCATGAAGCTGTTAAAAGGGTTGGCACCCATGCAAGCAACAGGAATAAGGAAACAAAGTAAAAAAAAAATCTACACAATGTGCTAAGAATGATGATAAAAAGAGCACACAAAACAATAGGACTTGAGGGACTTGTGTACAGTCCCCTACATATGGTCAGGTTTGAATACATATACAGTGAAATATCCCTCTTACGTCTGGCCATCGGAGCCAAATGTGATGGTAAGTTGACGACTACTTGTAGCAGGTAGGAGACTAAATGTTTCCAAAGATGGGGACGCCTCATGCCAAACATAACTTCACAATTGTATGGTCTATGCCATCTGAAACTGGCACCAAGCTGGCAGACAGGGACACAAAAGAAAAGCAATTGCAGGGTTGTGTAGCAGCAGTTGTCTTGGTTATGTACTGGAAAATCCTTTTCTTTTGGAGAGAAAGTCCAACATGTGTGCCATTTATTGATATTTACTGTATGTAATGGGATTGAAATCTGGTAAATACTTTGAAGTATTTGGTGTGTCGTACTCCCTACTCTTTACCCAGCGCCGGCTCCTTCATTACATAAGCAGGACGATACTGCCAAAACAGCCTTGGTGGATAAAGGGTTAAATGAGACAATCCAAGATCTTCATTCATCACATTTTTAAAGAACAGACACACTAACTTATCAACCACAGGATTGGTGAAAGCAAACTGACTTTTTAGGCATTGAAGGGGAGCACAAACATCTGTGTGAAAATCGTCACCCTGTGTAGCAGACCAGGCTTGACTAATATAAGGTGGGCATATCTCCAATTTCTGAACATTTTGTATTTTTAATATTTTAGTGAGGTGGCAAAACATGCAACTATTATAAAATAATAAAGAGGTTAAATGCATTTAATTATTGAGGTATGCAATTGAATCTTGATTTTTCCCCTCTGCTCCACAGTTTAATCACATCTGAATTTTTTGGTTTTTATTTAAAGTGCACTTTGCCTGACTATTATTTTAATGTTATTTTCATACATTTCACTTGCAGCATGTAGAAATGACAACACTTTTTACACCGGACCGGACCCCCGCCCATTTCAGGACACCATAATCTTGGGGACATTTTGTTATCATAGATGTTTGTGATACTAAGATGTGTTTCAGTGCTTCATAAGATACCTCAGCTTGCTTCTACCCCTTGGAGGCTGTAGCTGCCATTGTTCAACATGAGGGCTCAGCCAATGAAAATCAAAGAAGCCATTATGAGACTGAAAAACAAGAATAAAACCATCAGTAAAATGTTAGAATTACCTAAAGCAACTGGCTGGCATATCATTAAGAAGAAAGAACACACTGGTGAGCTCAGTAGTTTCAAAGGGACTGGCAGGCCAAGGAAGACCTGCACTGCTGAGGACAGAAGAATCGTCACTATGATACCGAAAAAGAGCCAACCACCTGTCTGACAGACCAGAGACGGTCCTTAGGTGGCAGATGTGTGTGTTTCGGGGACTTTATTAAAAGAAATACAAAGGCCACAATCCAGAATGCAGTACCCTAGTTAGCGGCAAAAACAGGAGGAATAGATTACAGTTTGTGAAAAAGTACAAAAGAGCCTGCAGAATTCTAGAAAAAGGTCTTGTGGAGAGACGAGACAAAGATGAACCTGAATCAGAGTGATGGCAACAGCAATGTGTGGAGATGAAAAGGAATGGCCCAAGATCCAAAGCAGAGCACCTCATCTGTGCTGGGGGTGTTAAGGCTTGGGCAAGTATGGCTGACAGCAATGGCACAATGAATTCTGAGGTGAATACAAACATCTTACCTGCTCCAGTTCCAGTAAATCCTTGCATGGTGCTTCATCCTACAAGATCATAATCCCAACATACAGCTAAGGCAACAAAGGAGCTTTTCAAAGCTAAAAAAAATGGGAAATTCTTGAATGGTTAAGCCAGTCACTCATTTTAAATCTAATTGAGCAGGCAGTCCATATGCTGAAGAGAAGACAGCTGAAGATGGCCGCATTAGAGGCTTGGCAGAGCATCACCAGAGAAGATCCTCAGCCCCTGGTGCGGTCTAGGAATCGCAGACTTCAAGCGGTCATTGCATGCAAGGGTTATGTGACATGATGGCATTAACAGACCTGCCATCGCCGTGCTCTGAAATGGGGTGGCATGTAGAAAAAGTGTTCTCTACATGGTGTGACCAAAATGTATGCAAATCCCCTGAAACAAAAGTCTTTGTGGTGCACTTTAAAATTACAAATCGAACAATTCAAATGTGATTAAACTCTGGAGCTGAGGAGGGAGAAAAACACCACCTTATGGGGGGCACTGTATGGTCCCAGCTTTTCCTAATGACTCAATCAATTAATCCAATAGTCAAAAGATGTAAAATACATAAGCAAAATCAGGTTGATATCGGTTTAAAAATGGCTCAGGGCAGCACAGACGTCACAGTAGAGCACAAGTTCAACCTTCGTACACAACTTTGTTCTCCTCTTCAGACTCTGTAGTAACAAGGGCAGGTGCACTTACGGTGTGCTAACTTTGACGGGTTTAGTGCTGTTGCAGTGCTCCTCAGAGCTGCAGACCAGCAGCGGGGGATCCTGTCAAGTCAACAGCCCACTGCAAATGACCCATCATATTTAAACTTAATACTCGGCCCAAAGAAATTCTTCACATCTCTTTGTTGCTGGGTTATGTGTGCACTCCAAATGGCTGACACACACATCAACACTTGTGAAAAAGCTCATTGACTTGGATGGTTAAGTAAAAGGAATGGAGGGACAAACCAAATATTAACTACCAGAACATTTGCCCAACTAGGATTTTTCCAAATTGAATGATGGGAGGACAGCAGAATTGCCTTTTGACTGCCATTTCTCCACATTCAGCTTAGCAGAGCGGCTATGGGACTGGACTTGAACCAACTAAACCCTCTATAAAACGGTTATGCCCTTCTAGACTGGTGCCATCTTTTAGTTATTCATAAGGCGCCTTCCTCAAGTGCCAAGCATTTAATTTACACGAGACGTCAAGGGTTTTTTCTCAACACACAAGAACCCATGCGCTCATTTCAACATTGACACTGCTGGGGAACACTTACGATCAAGGACAAAATTTTAGGGAAAAAGCAAAAAGTCAAATTTTATTAACTGGCCAAACCTTGCAGGTTGCATTAGTTCAGTTAAGGGTGCGAGGGAATAAAGTTGAGAGGCAAAAAAATGAAAATGTATATTGCCAGGAGGAGGAAACGATTGCCTCTGTATTCGAGTATCCTTGGCCAGCAGGACTGTCGAGCTTCATGACAGTTTTTTTTGTCCTGATGTCTACACGCCACGTACCACATTGAATAAGCAACAAGCATGAATTAGAGAATAAAACAAAGTTACTGATCAAACAAACATTTAACTATAAAATTAGAAAATGAATCTAACATTTCTCTATTAAACTTACACAGTGCAAGTACAAGAACATTTGATTTACTGTATACATTTGAATTGAAACAATGAAAGTTAAACACACAGCATAACAATTACCCGAGGAAAGCTGTCCCCAATACCTTAAAGGTACACACAATCCTTCGTGAAAGTGGAATGGATTAGAAAAAGTCCAATAAGGTCACAGGGAAGCAAAATGATTGCTAACAAGACTTCTCTGCTACTCCACACAATCTATTCAGATGGATGGTATTTGTCCAGTTAATAAGGAATTTTTTTGCCAGTTTGCCCCAGCAGTAGGATTTACACAGGCTTAGTCTCCTTCCAAGTGATCAGTGGCTTTAGCTTCATTTTCCATTTCTACACCGGTTTACTGCTGTGACAGCCTGCTTTTCCTCTCACGCTGCCACCGCATTTAACACTTCTGCTCCTGCCTAGACTCCACCTCTTATTGCCAATGTGCATTTTCCATTGGTCCTCTCCTCGGTCCCATTGTGGGCATCTCAGTTTAAAGGAGCCATTTGCTTTTAAACAAGCAAGCAGCATGACAGAACACCAACTCCAGCTCAACCCCGTGAAGATGGCCCAGCTCGTGCGTCCATTCAGACACCCATCTCTGCTCAGCTTGGTTCACTAGCACTCGCACCTGCTAAGTCGGTATGCAACCTTGGGGTGTTTGTTGAAGCATGGTTAGTGGACAACAACTGGTCAGACAGTCTTGCAGATAAACTTCATATGTTAGCAAGATCTGACTGTATCTGACAGAGTATGCAGCACAACACCTGGGGCCTCATGCATAACTCCGTACATAGACTTCACACTCTAACATGACGCAAGCACAAAAACGGAAATGTACTTGTGCTCAAAATAATCCAGATGCATAAATCTGTGCGTTAGCCAACTTCCACGTTCTTCTGGTACAGAAATCCCAGTCAGCGTGGAAATTAACGCATGTGCCTGCTGCCCCACCCCAACTCCTCCCAGAATTATGCCTCTTTGAATATGTAAATCAGTATAAATAGCCCTTAAAGGTCAGTGTTCTGTGAAAAGGCAATGGCAAAAGCATGAAGGGAAAATAGAAGAATTTCAGCGAATACCAAGTGGAGGCAAAGAAAAACATACTATTTGTTCAAATAAACCGTGGTATAAACAACAAAAGGAAGCTGATCGAGTGACATAGCGTGTCGGAGAAACTCGAAAGCTCAAGTTCAAAGTTGCACAGTGCCCGAAATAAACAAAAAGAAGCTGTCACATATCAAAGTCGCCGTGAAAAGGCAAATCGTAGCCCACTGGCCGAGTGTCATATGAAAGCTTAAGGAACAGAGGAAGGAAGGAGAAAAAAAAAAAAAGTGTGTGGGGTTAGGAAGCACGAAATGGCAATTTTAATTTTGAAATTTCCACTTTAATCACGTAGTTTATTTTGTCATTAAAGCAGAACACCATAAACTTCTTAAAATCGCTTTAATTTACTAGTTTCTCAAATCCCATCGTAACTAAAGTAGCACGTTAGAAGACCAAATACAAACCAAAACATTTATGTGCCCTGTGTGTGTGAATCACTACGTGCTTCTGGGCTTTCTTTTCCTCCGATAGGATACAGAATCCATTACATTTGTGATATTACAGCTCTCTGAATAATTAAAATACTGAGAAGTTTATACACGATAGTTTCATGGTGCAGCAAGCATCTCACATGAGGCATGAACATGCTTTAACTCCTATCATCATGTGACACCTTCGATGAAATACTTTATTACAGAAGTACTGTCTTTTTCAAAACGTACTAACCCCCAATTCCTGTCCTTACTTTTTTCTCTAAATACCCAATTGCCACACAATCAGCTCTGTAATGGACATTAAGCCATCTGTAAGCTTAGAATGCAGATTCTTCAAAACTTTTAAGGATCATTGAGATATCTTCATAATGTTTAATTATTCTATCCATCTATTTTTCCAGTGTTCCGCCAGGCCCAGCAAATACACAGCGCGAGGCAGGAACAAACCGTGAACGAAGCTCAAGCTCCTCTCTACCGCTGCGGCACCGTGTAGTTAATAGTTCTCTCTGTATATTTTGCTGCATTTCATCTTAAAAAGGATATCCTCATCATATGTAATACACACGTTTTATAAAGGTAATTGTACTTACAAGTACAAAGCATTCTACAAGGAGCAGTTGATGGACTGATTGATTGCATTTAGAGTCCTTGGGGTGAAACCGTTTCTGAACCGTGAGGAAAGGCTCTGAAGCGTTTGCCATATGAAAGCAGTTCAATAGACAGTATGGCCGAGGCAGTGTGTGCTTGATGCTGTATACTGATATTTCTATTTCCAGTCAGCTGCTGTAGATCTGAGATTCACACTCAGATACAGTGATATAAATACTCCAAGTGGTGCAATGAGAGCAATATGGAAAAGGATGATCCGCTGTGGCAACCCCTAACGGGAGCAGCTGAAAGAAGAAAAAGGTGCAGTGAGAGTAACAACGCTAAAGCAGCTATTGTATTTATAACAGTTTGACTATTTTGTGGACCATTATATTGTTACAGGTTAATTACAATCAGAAGCATTAAACTAATAAACAATATGCGGTTAATTTCTGTGCATTTATAAAGCCGCATCAGGGATTTGGATCTGAAAAAGAAAGAAACCACACAGGAACAATAACACTGCTTTGACGCTGGGTGCTGCCAGTCTGCAAAACCAAGTGCAGAACTTGCGTACAAGAGGGTATGGGGTACCATGGAAATGTGCGTGGCTTTACGCCAAGTTTAGGTTTTATACATCGTGATTTGAACGTGGAAACGTTCTTACGCAACATTTGTGCATACACACCTTTTATACATAAGGCCCCTGGTCTGGGCTTTGGTCTTTCATGTCTTGATTACTGCAGCTCATGGATGGTAGGAGTACCAGCAAGTGTCACCAAGCTGTTCCTAAGGACTGAAAATACAGTGGCATGTCTTGTGGCCACCTCAGCTGGTTGTACACGTCACTCCCCTTCTTCAGATCACTATGTTGGCTCCCTGTAGCAGTGCATATGAAGTTCAAATCCTTGGTGCTCATCTATAAATGTCAGTGGGACAGCACCTACATATATGGAGACCCTTGCGAGATCTGATGCTCATTCTTGAGCACTTGGGGTTTGCCGATGAACAAAATCTGGTGATGCCACTTATGTGGCACCAAATCAACAAGGGGAGAAACGAGCTGCCCAGAAACCCCTGGCCCTGATGAAACATAACAGTGAACATAACCTGAAGACTAATTTGGTGAATTTCTCCCCAACTGTCATTAGCCACTAGGTTATCATCTAGGAATTGTGACTCGCTTTGAGAAGGGCAGTCGGGGCTGTGTGGCAAAGGATGTACACCGATATCTGGAAGGCTGGCGTTTCAAATCCTGTTACTGCCAGAAGGGATCCTACTTTGTGCACACGAGCGAGGCCCTTAACCTAAAAATTGCTCCAGGGGTGCTGTACAGGGTGGTCCAGATCTAATTATGCAGATCCAGATTGTCTGGATGACCAATTTATGCGGCAACGATTCCAGTTCGGTGCAAAGACTATTCTTCATGTCATCAGTTCGCACACTTCGATGGTCCCGGATTTTCTAGGTCATAAACTTAAGTTATAGCGTAATGACCACCCTATACAATGGCTGATCCTGGTACCAAGTTTAAATGAGATTACTCCCAGGGTAAAACAAAAATCTCATATCCCCATAGCATGGCAAAGTTACAATATACTAGGTGGGACAAGGTGTGACCCCCAGCCCCTTTTCTGAACAATGTTTATTTTTTGCCTCTCAATACTCTCAACACAAGTATTGTAGTTTTTTTTTTGTATAGAAAAAACACACATCACTCTGAAGCAACTATACATTATGTATAGTTAGTATAGTTAGTATGCTTACATTTTGTTTAGTGGTTTGGGGTTTTCAGTCATCTCACCTTCTGTTGCAGATGCCACACAGAGGTATAGTATGTACATTTTTTTCTTCTTGTTGCTTTACAGCATTTCACACATGGAACAAAAAGTACATACATACATTTTTCATTCCGGCCTCTTCCATTGCTGGGTTTGAGGTGGGGACAGAGCTACTCCTAGAGAGACAGACACCTAAACCAGAGTTTTGAGTCACAGGAGGCTGAGGGCAGCATGTGAGTGTGAGACATGTTCACAGTATAATCCATCCCACCGCTGCCACAAAGGGAATTTAAAAAAAAACACACACCCTTGCATAGCTTGGTCAATCCTATTTCTAAGGATTCATTAAACTTGCTTCACAATCCCAATAGAACCCTGAAAAAGACAGCACTTCAATTTCATTTTGAAATTTATACTTCAGGGGTGTTTTTGGGGGTGAGCGCCATTAAAAATGGGGGAAAAAAAAAATATTACATGCATTATCCAAGGAGACCGAATGCTTGTGTAAGTTTTTTAGTAAATGATACTGTGAACAAGCCACTAGAATTCTCTCTCTCTCTCTCATGTGCTCACGCCAAAGCAATGTGAACAGTGCGAAAGTGACATTTGATCGCAGAAGGGGGGTCCTCACCCTAAAAGCTCAGCATAAAAAGGTACTCCGAGGTACATCAAGAAACATTGCCTGTAGTCCTGAGCAGTGGTCTTCCAGTTCCAACTTACACAGGCAGCAGACCTCATTAAAACATAAAACTAAACATTGCGACGCTTCAATGTTGATCTCAAACAGTGGTTACAAATCAAGTCCTTCAGTTTTGACTCTTGAGAACAGCACATTTGATCAGAATCAGACTAGTATTGTGCATAAAGAGGAGTGGTTGCTGAAGCCATTTAATTCCCATCTTCTACAAAAAACTGTGACATGTAAAGTTATGTGATTGGCCATACATATTACATTAGAATGGATTGAAACCCTGCTATCCAGAGGTAATAGGCCTTTCACGGTATGTAGCTTGAAGTACGTTGTTAACATGCTGTTCGTCTCGGGTTAAAACTTGTCCAGATCTCGCATTTTAAAAATGAAAAGCGCAGATAAAAACCCCCCCCCCCCGAGACTTAGGATTTGAAAGATACACTTTAGGTATGCAAAAATACCACTATTGCTTTTGATTGAACTCTGAAATCTGGCTGTGTCCCACAATTGATTAATACCACAAGGACCACACCTATAAAAAACACAAAAGAAACAAGCTTTCATTGTGTTGGATTTGTCTTTATTTTACTCAGAGGCATTTGACAAGTGGAGCTGCATGAGGGGCACAGTCTAAGTTGAAAACTATCCATGCTTTGCTGTCCAAACTTAATTACAGTATTTTTCCAACAAATATTCCAATCAGCCACGTTATTTGAAGAGCAAACAAAAAAACAAAAACATGATTTCCTCTTATATTCTAGTAATGTCCATTTCAAATAAAAAGCAGATAAGTACAGCACCTATATGACCAGAAAGTAAAGGGGAAGGAAACAAAAAGGCAGATATTACTGGGGGGGGAAAAAAAATAAAAAATAAAATGGCCTGTCACAGCCTTAAACAATTCAGAAGTTAATTGACCTTTTAATAAAACTAGGCAAGAAAAATCATTTGTCTAAACTATGAAGACTGCCTCTCTGGCAGTTTAAGATATACACCAGAATTCATAAATCATTCAGTAAAAATACAAAATGCAGGTAAAAAAACTAAATGGTCTAACCTTGCATACTGTTTTTGGGTAGATGGGGAGAAAAATGAAATACTAACAAGTAGAAATGCCTGTATTATGTTTAAGAGGTAGATTTAAAAAAAATGGTTTTGCAAAATTGTGCCCCTTAATCAGTGCAGCACGAGAATTCTGATTTCATGCACAAAACAGTCACAAAAACAATAAAACCAAAAAAGGTTCAGAGGTAATTGCACGGCTCTGCGAAAAACAAACAAACAAACAAAAAAAACCAACAACAAAACCAAACCCGAGGCAGTCTTTCTGTAGAAGTCCTGCAGGATCACAATTTGAAAACTGAGGTAGACGGACGCTTTTACTGTAAAAGCATGAACTCATAATAGCTTTACCACAATCAAATTTACAGTTGAGAAAGCCCAGCAAATGGGGACAGGGATGCTGATGGACATACAAGGACATTTGCTCCTACTTTCTTCCCAGATAGGCCGGTAGTATCATTTTGTTTGCATGTGTACATTAAGCCAGTTTTATCTAAAATTAAACTCTGCGCCTCTAGATGTACTTCTGGGACACTGCAAGTACAAATTAATTCTTGAAATTCTCAGTGCGTGCGTGCGTGCGTGCCCCAACCCATTAAGTTACTGAAAACCAAAATCATATCGGAGGAGATAATCCGCCTGACAAGCCCATTCACAAGTGTGGTGCTGGTCAACACGTTTGTTTCGTAAACAACGGAGCATGAAGCTTGCTCTTTGGATCTCACTGCAAGGTCCATGTGGGCTGTGAAGAACACTATTTGACAACAGCAACAGCCAATTAGAGTCCACACCTTTATGTGCACAAGAGGTTGAATACACTTTCTTTAAAGGTTCTTTCCATCACTGTTTTCTGCATTCTCCTCCCACCCCCCTCCCTAAAAAGTACCTTGAAACCTTAAAATCTCCCCTCAACAAAATGGATACATGGCATTGCTTCTTTTAGTTATGTTGGCATTACTTGGTATCTATGAAAGGTTTTTGCGGTGTCTTCACTTGATGGTGCTGAAGACCTCAGGAAATCTGAGGCAATATCAATAATGCTCATCAGCCATCAGCAAAGAGCACTGCAACTATTCAGTTTTTGCTGCATATTATAGTTGAAGGCACTTCTTACTGATGGGTGAATACATTTTTAATTTTTTCTTTTATTAAAAAAATAAAATGCTCAAGAATTAGCTTTATAAAGTATACAAAATACCAAAAAATCTTTTCGCTGAGGTACTAAATGCCTGAGGTAGTTTAGTAAAATGCATAATAAATTTCATTTCCTGGCCAACACCATTCAACACTTCCCTTTAAGTTTTTATGGCAGTGTCTTCTATAAAATGTATCCAGATTTATAAAATGCCACTAACTACTGGGATGAGCCAAGTCTCTGCTTTTCTTGAGTAATTTCCCGCATTAAAAAAAAGAGACCTTTTCATTCCCACTCCAAACCTGTTAAATCTTCCTAAGCAAGCAGACCATGCAAAGCAACGCCTTCTAATGTGCGGGGAAAAACTTTCACAAGAGAAAGCTTCATTAACCCAAATAAATGAAGATGGGAATAAAAAAAAAAACAAAAAAAAAAAAACAGCAGGGCGGACAAATGAGCTTAGAATATAAACAAGTGATGGGGGTCCAACAGTTTTTAAAGCTGGATTTCAAAAAAAAAAAAATTAAAACAAAGCTGATGGTCCTTGACAGGAGAGCAAGTTTGTCATTCAAATTAGGACAAGAGTGTGTGCTGCTCCCTGCTAGCAACAGTCCAACTCTTTGGTCTGGCATCTGCCTCCGTCTTGGGCCGGGGTGCTCAGTTTTCCTAACTTTGAAGTGTTTATTTTCTCCTTGGTTGAGGTTGCCCACTCTGGGGGGGTTTCTGTTGCTGTTGCCTCTTCACTTGCAATAGGATTTCCTGTATTTTTCGTTGTGCAAGCTGAAACAAAATTAGAACCTTGGTAAAATGTCTGAACTGTTATAGCCAGTGTACTAATTTAAATTGGTTATTTTGAGGATTGGGGTTCATGGACAAATTGTCATAATTCTAAAAAATGAAAGGCCAGATTGAGTCAGAGGACCTGTAGGGAGATCAAACAGATGAAGGGCTGCTACTGGTCTTGGGTGGAAGGGCACGTTGTGATGATAGCGATATTACAGGGTTTAACATCTGACTTTACCCACCACCTAAATAAAACAAGAGGAAGGAATAGTATAGTCAAGCCTCATGACTAAAATGTCAGAGGGCCAGTATCAAAAAACTGCTTAGCTGAATTATCACCATTGTGTGAAACAATGAGCGAGGCAATATCTTGCTGAATGCACAAAGGAAGGGGGAAATTGCTAACAGTTTATTGGTGACCAAGTTGCCTGCATCTGTCTGGGTCCGAGCATTCTTTTCAATGGTGTCCCATTTAGGATTGGTTTGTACTTTCATCGTAGGGTCATGGTACCTTCTGTGTAAATACAAGTCTTAAAATTAAAATAGGTAAAAGTGCATGTGAATACTCCGCCAGGAACAATTAAAAATTTCTACAAATGAATGTGCAATAATTTATCAGAGTGCAGTAAAATTCTTACTTGCATGTACTCAACATGTCATTCTCGGAGCCAAGATGACTATAACCACCTTGCCTTAAATCTTCCATATCTTAAAATCTCAGAACAATGTTTACAAGACTACCATCTTTTCTATAAGAGATTTACCTCTAAAAATGACAGTGCAATGCAGCACATAATGTAATGAAGATAAACCAAATCGGTAGAGGGACAAATGCATGCAATTCAATGTATTGCTCTTATTAGCTTTATTAACATAAAGGAATGGGTATTTTTAAATCTCATTCAGGTAAACCAACATAAAGCAAAATTTTTATTAACTGAAAAATTCTGATCTTTCGTTTTAAGGGTCAAGTTTAGCATTTTTCCAGTCAAAAAGTTATTTCTTCATAAACATGGTATACTGTATACGCATTTGCCACATGAAATGTTACAAAGTTAAGTGCTTTCTATACATTAATATACCTACTCCTGGCATTTTATAATGGAACATTACAGGGCACAAATCAACTGAAAGCCTAAAAAAAAAAAAACTAAAAAAAACAAAAAACCAAACTTACCTTTATTGGCTTGGAAAATGTATTTGGTTGTTGGGCATTGATCTACATCTTGACATTATACACACACACAGTAAAATGAGAAGTGTGTCATTTTTGAACAAAGGCGTCATTAAAACAATGAGATTCAGCCATCTTAGAAGACCAGCTGTGTGCACTTGCTCACCATTTGCCTTGGTTCCACTAACATTTCACCCTCAGGGTCATGGTTTCCTCTCAAAAGGGTTTGGGGAGACAAAATGTGGCATGAACAGCTTACTATGGGTAAGAGCTCCTCCCAGGAAGGCTACCAATATCTCCAAAGCAAACAGAATTTTGCTACTTCAAAGAGGGCATTTGGTAAGTTTTTAGGCTTTTTTGTGGTGGTGCCGTGTCCCATAACCAGTCCTAGCATCTTCGAACTGATCCTAATTTTGCATAAATACATATACCATGTTTTGTATTTTTCCCCCAAATCAGTTATTTCTCCACAAACATCCTTTAATGGCTGTAAACTAGGGTGTCCGGCAATTACCCTTCGTTATCTGTACTGCTTTAAAATCTTCCCAGCCCAGGGCAAATCTGATCAATTAGTGAATAGAATTCCTGTGTAAAGCTAAGGTGCATTACAATGTAAATTAAAGCAAGTCCAAAAAGAGACTTTTGTACGTCTGATAAATTAAAAACACACTAACATTTATAACAGCTCCTTCATAAAACAGTATAGTACAAACATCACTAATTGTGTAAGCATGGATAATCTGTATGGAGTATAGTTGGCTTCAGAGAAGCTGTCTTTGGGGCATTCATTGTCCCAAGTCTATAAAAGTAAAGGAATAGAGAAGTGTTCTTACCTGACTTGCATAGAAATGTCCAGTTATTTTTACGATCACTTGGTCATTTTCATCTGGTGTCTGGTCTCTTGGCACTACTACTTCTGCACTGGTTAGATTTTGCAGTTCATTCACCTATTAATACAAAAGTGCAGCAACTTCAGCAGACTTGACTAAACGTAGCCATTGTTGTGTCCACTGCTAAAAAATTATGAATATTCCAAGTGTGCTTGAACACGAGGGGACAAAAACCTTAGTTTTTTTCTTCCTGATGTGGTCAAGTTCTCTTTAAAAAAGTTCTTATGGAGTAACAAAATGACAATCTTGTATCTACTTTGAAAAATAGCTGGGTTTGGAGATACCTGGTTGTTGCTGCATAATCACTATCTTTTGGTACCCTCATCCAGAGAATACATACGGCTTCCTTTAAACAAATTCTTCCCATTTTCTGCACGAATAAGTTAACACATCAGGTTATACAACATACAAAGATCTTGAAAACAAGATTCCTTGTGAACCAAACATCCAAATGTTGATAAACACACGATTCCTTAATTCCTGAAGTTGTTCAGTAGAAAATGTAGCTTAAGGACAGCTTGTACATTAATATGGTACAAAGGTGTAGTACTTTACAATTTAGTTAAGTATTGTGATTGTGCACTTTTTACAAAGTGCAACCACCATCAATAAATTACCAGTATCTTAATGCACAAATGTCCTGGTTTCCAACAGAATAAAGAATCTGGCCAATTTTCCCCCAAATTACTGAAAAAAAGTTGCCAAGGTGGGAATGAAGACGGCAAGTATCCTGCACTTTGCCATTCACTTTTATAGTTTAGTGCTATTAGTCCAAAACAAAATTTAAAATTTTTAAAACCAAGATTCTTGTTCTCCCAACATGACCACTAGGTCATACTGTCATTGACTTAAAAGGGAGATAAACAAGGCAACTTTAAATACAAAATTGGTTTATTCTGGAAATCTAAAGTGGATGGACAAGGGTTGTGTCACAGCTACACCCTAAATACAAAAAGCACTTGTATTTTCAGCACAATTGTATTCTATAGATGGCAGTATTTTCTTTCATCACTGCAGAGGAGATCATTTTTATCTGGTGTAATTTAGTAGCAGGATTTCACACAATTCGTTTTTTAAAAATCAAACTACACACAGACATATTTCAATGTACAATCCACTGAAATGGATGTTCACCCTTGTTAAAAAAAAAAAAAAACAAACAAAAAAAAACAAACAAATTTTTGCTCATTAGCCTAGTTAACACTGCACCAATGATCACAATACATACATTACTAGTGCAGTATAGTTAAAAGGCACAGTCCAACAAAAATATACTGTACATTTCTCAAGGTTACTTACCCAGCCTGTTCTTAGTCATAACTGGGGTGGGGCTTGTGAGAAAGGTTGGGGATAATAACCCCCTCAAATTGTCGTTCCGGATATCACAAAATTGATATAAATGAGCCTGAACTGCCAAGGTATGTAAACATCCATAACATTTACTTGTGTTGCATAATTTGCATATTGGGTGTCTAGTCATATGTGCATAATGGCCCAAAACATGCATTTTGGCTGCATGACAGAAGCAGACTCTCTTCTCCCCCTCAGTTGTTGAAGAATATGGAAGTATTGTAGTTGTGGCTTCATCAGCAGTTTGTGAAACGGCCACAGTGCTACAAACAATTTGCTGACACTTTTCAATGGATAATGTTTTTGCTTGCTTTTAACTTTTCAATTGAAAATGTGCACCTCCCTGGTCATGCTGTGCAGTGTTGATATCAAACAAAGCACAGTGTTAGTCAATGAATGAGCCATAACTTGTCAAGGTTCCAGGTCAATGGAGGAGAGAAGACATTTGAATGCCTTCTCTCATGCAAAAGTGTATTTTGCAAAAGTGGTTTAATATTAATGCTCACAACGCTTAGGTATAATTTAGCTATAAGACTGGATGCCTGACATTTAGATTATGAGAAGCAATTTGAGTGAGAAAAGATGATCCACTGTGATAACCTCTAACAGGAGCAGCAAAAACAATAATTTGAGCCTCACAATGGATGTTAAGGTTTGCTGCCATCAGAGACAACAGTGATGCAAATGGCTTCAGAAATTTCGTGATCTATTCTAATTGAGAACATGATTAAGATTTACTTGACCACCTCTACAAACACTATGGAGGCAAGTAAAAATTTAGTATTCCTTTAAGGATATGGCACACAGTATAAATTTCCTATCAATGCAGAAAGCAAACATTTAACCCATTAAAGCAGATCAAATAAAAAATTAGCAGTCAAGGAATGTGGTTTTCTGTTCTAAAGTACGATTCTCCATTTATAAAAGCTGGGAGACTGGAAAAAAATGAGCCAACTATCCAGAATGACTAAGAAGCACCTTTTCATTCCCTTGTCCCTATCTTGCCTCTGCTCAGGTCTTCCTTTTGATATCACCCTCGAGTTTCAGTGGAATGTAAAAGTACTGATCACCAAAAACAAAACTGAAGTCCAAAGAGCAAATAAAGGTTCTTATGCAGTCTGTCTCATCTGAACTACTAACGGCATTTGCTTTGTTTTTTCAAGTGCATCCAGTACACAGATAAAGCTCTTGACATAGACACGTCCAATTTCAGGGTGGCAAGTCACACAACAGCAACATCTAAAAACACAAGACTGGTAACTAATGTATTCATAAACCACCAGGCAAAAAAAACTAATACAAAATGAAGTGCTTCCTACATACATTTAGGAAAGTCAAAGGTTAAAACTCAGTATAACATTACTGGCATAAAATTACAGACACTATAATGTTGACTATGGATCATGTAATGCAGATTTCTTTATCTGGACATCGAGATGTATTTCTTCCTAATCAACTTCTAAATTTATGCTGGTTTTCTTCAAATCCATTACACTTTATTTTCCACTCCGCTTACCCTGATGAGGGTGGCGGAAGCAACATGCCAAGCTGGATAGACCAAGACAACCTATCCTCAGCATCTTCTTTCAAATCCTCCTGGGGAATTCCAGATGTTCCCAGGCCAGATAAGAGAATCCCTCCAGCACATCCTGTCTATCCCAGGTATTCTCCCAGAGGACCCAAGCACTCAATTTAGCCCTATAAAAACAAATATTCACAATGCAGCAAAAGTTGAATTAAAAAAAGTGGGAGACAGCAGTACTGCATCTGTAATAGCTCATTCATTTAATACGCTAGTATATCTCACTTGGAATGGGGGCAGCCTATTTTTTTGAACACAAAAATGGTTTGAAGCAATCTTCAGAATACTGGCTGTATCTCCTTATGGAAATCACTGCCACTACTCGAAAGATTTCCATCGCTCAAGGTTTCCTTGCATGGGACAGACTGTTGTCCACTAAACAAAATGCACAGTGCTGTGTATGAAAAAGTGTTCTGTATATTGCATTAATCTCCCCATAAGGTTTAAACACCTCCAATTTAACTGGATTACAATTTTTGCAAAAACAGGATAGGTATTCCAAGGGTGTTATTAGCAGATGCTAAAACCTTCATTTTTGAATTTGTTTGACTGTGCACGGCTCAGAATAGGACAGTCATGCATTCCAGGTATAGGGATGAGCTCTGGTGGCAATCAAAGCAATAATGCACTAAAAACAAATAACTGGAGGTTTCTGATGAGTGTTGTATTCCAGAACATCCATGTTTTTACAGGAATGGTTTATGCTTCACCATATGGCATTCTTGATAAAAAAAACATTTTATTCCCAAATTTAATACCACTATTCAAACAGATAAAGCTTCCTGGTAAAAACAATGAAATAGAGTACTTCAATTTTTAAGAGCTCACAATGTAGACAGACAATGCACAACAAATCATAACACTTACAGTTTTTCCTCCTTTGCCAATAACTCTTCCAGCTGCATAAGATGGTACTTTTATATGTGCTTCCAGTTTTACTTCTTCTTTGGGTCCAAAGAAATTCTCCTCTTTCAATTTTCCAAATATTCTCCCTTGAGCCTTTGGTAACAATGTAAAAGCAAGTGAAACATGTGTCCATACTTATCCCAGTACATACATATATACACATATAAACAAATACATATAAATAAAAGGCAAAGGGCTTAAAAAAAATCACTGGTGATACAACACTTAAAAGGTTAAACTTAATTGTAGACTGATCCTTTAGCTCCACTCTACAGTATCTGATATTCAAGAAAGATTTACTAGCTCCTGGCATTTTTTTTATATATAAAAAAAAAAAAAATATAGAAGCAAAAGGCATAGGTCTTTTTCACTTCTTTTGGTATGGTGCTACTTTCTCCAATGAAATTATCAGGAAACCAACAAAGTGTGATGAGATGTCTAGATATCACCAGTTCTAATTTCCCTAATCTAAGTTTCTGGAATGCAAGAATGTAATCGGGGTGGTCAGCAAAACAGCGCTTATCAAGTCCACATTATAAAACATTTCTTAAATTGCAAGATATTGGATGAAGTGAAAAATGCTGCCGAACAGAATAGTTTAAAATGCGACTGCAGTAAAATGCAAGAGAGAGTAAAATCTAGTAAGATATGCATTTACAATGCATTTTAAAATGGTTTGACAACACATTACTATTTAGTGAAATTAAAGGAAATTTGCAATTTTTTTACTCTTTTCAGGGTATACCTCTAATTTGTCCATGCATACAGTAGATTTTCTCTTGTAATTTAAAAATTCATATACATCTCAAAGGAGTACTCAACAACACTCCCATAATACTACGGTCTTGAAGATACGACTCTTGACCAATGAATGAGGGGGAGAAGGCAGATCTTCAATTCAAAAAGCACAGTATTCTGGGAAGGTTTCCTTTTTAGGATTTCTCCAGTGGAATTAACATTACTTCAAAATTTAAACACATTTTTAGCATACGACAGAAAACATGTGGATTAGGTGACCCAAGTAACAGGTGGTCTCCTGGTCATTTCACATTTGCTGCCGTACAGTGTCGGTCATATTTGGGTTCTATATCAAATTTTGCTTTGAATGAAAATACTTGGATTCAATTTTTCTTCTTGGTGATCACTACAAACTACATGGGGTAAAAAATGTCAGATGGATTATCTTTACATATAAAAGAGTTGGGATCCGAGAGACTGTTTGTGGAGGGATTGAGAGTTAAGGTGGGTAGGGGAGTCACATGATCTCCGAGCTGAGCTTCGCAGCTGACGTGGTCTTGCCGTACTTTTTTCTTAGGGTCGTCTCTCCTTTACTGATTTACCGTTTACTAGACGTAGTACTTTCCGAATAGTACAGTATTTTTTCCTTTAGTGTTTCTACTTAGTGTTTAGTAGACACGGTGTGCCAGTGTTCCTGGCGGTGTTGTGGTTTACTGTTACTTTCTTCTTCGTTTTTTTTACTTTAGTGTTTTGTAGACTTACTTTCTCATTTACTGTTGTTCCCGGCGGTGTTGCCATTTCCCTCCCGTTTCTTTTTATGTAGCCTGTTCATGAATTAGTCAGAGAAAATATATATATTTTGGCTCCAGGAGGATAAACCAAAAATGTTGTATATAAACCAGCTCTATAAGTCGCATGCAGATACATAAATTATTCCAACTACAGTGACTGCAGCGAAGCACACAAGGTCTGCTAGTCTGTTAAATAAAGGCAACCTCTAGGTAACTACATTTTTTCTCTGGCATCAGTACTTTTACTAGCATCATCCATTAGCACAGAAAAAAGGTAACAGCTTTTTTGCTGGGTTCATTTTAACCCCCAGACAAATATGGTACTTGTTTAAACAGGCATATTACAAAATACTTGCCTTAAACTGGGCTTCTGGTGGCCCTGTAACTATCACCATTCTCTGTTTGGCATCTGGTCCTTCTGCGGGTGCAATCTGCAAGAGACAAAGTATAGGAAGTATGACAGAAATTGGTCTGTGAGCACTGGTCTTCAGAGGAGGACTTTGGTTAAACCAGTAAAACCTACAGCTTTTTCATTTAAACAAATATAGTAAAACCCTTAAGGTGTTTACAAAAGGGAAATGGAAAGAGGGATGATCATGTGCAGAGAAAAAGTATTCCCTCTGAAAACTAATTATGCAATGAGCACACTGTTTGTATTATACTATCTCAAAGCAAACTTGGCTTTATTTACAAGTACATTACATTGTACTTGGCAGCACACACAAAAAGCTGGAATATTGTTGGTTAGTGCTACAAGTCCAACACACATTAAGTTAAGGGACTTTAGCAAGCCTCCATCATGCAATAATTCATAGAGAAGTAGTTACTTTGAACCTCAATTGTCAAATGAAACCAAAGGGGGAGGAGTGGGAAGCCAGTAAACAACTGAAGGCAACTACTAGTTCTGGTTCTAGATGTGTGTTTAGATGTAATCATTCAAAATCTCACCAGCACAACAGATCTAAACCATCAGAATTTAATTTTTTTTTTTTAAGAATTAAATGTTGCATTGAAACATTTAAAAATAGAATTTCTGCCTGTGACATTCCAGAAAGTCACATTTGGCAGCTTTTTTTTTTTTATAAAAATGTTTTAGAAAAAACATCCAATTTTCTTACATACAGTACAAGTATTAAATCATTTAACAGTATGTCAACTCTATGCCAATTCTGGATGTCAAAGCTAAACTAGCATTTTTTGGTCTTGTAGTAAGCTTGAAATTAAAAAACTTACAAATCATTTAAACACCACTGCTTTGAGGGGAAAAAAAAAACCACCAAAAAACCCCATAACCAAGTCCAATACATTTTTGAGCATGGTGGAATACTGTAAAAACCGAATCATTTACATTTAGTAATACAACAACATTGCACAGAAAGGGTAACATCAAACACTACAGATTTTTGAAAACTGGTTTCCCTCTGAATTGTAGTAAATACAAAACACGTTTGTTCAAATAGTTTTTTAAAACTAAACTAGAACTGCCCAATAGTGTAGCAATGTCACCTTAGGTGCCTGGCCCAATGTAATTACTGTGGCATCTAGAGTTTACACATTTGCTCTGAATATGTGTAAGTTCCCCCAAACAAAAATCAGACATGCATGCTCTTGTGGGTCAATTGCCACATCTGAATTTCCAAGATGTTGGCATATAATTATATTCAGAGTATTGCATTATTCTACTAGGATAGATTCTGGACGCCAACAGGACTAAATTGGTTAATCAGATTAGAAAGCTGATGGATAGGGTGAAGGGTTGGAGACACCAATATTAACTGTCTATGCAACACTGACAATACTTTTTATATTAAAAAAAAAAAAAAGTAAATAGGTGAATGTCACTCCATATAAAGGGAAAAACTGGGAAGGGGGGGGGGGAGCCCCTAAACTTAAGAGAAAACAAACCTTTATTGAGGCACCTGCAAACCGGGAAAGTTGCTTGATGTGTTGTCCCTGTTTTCCAATAATGGCTCCTACTGCCAAGGCCGGAATGAACAAATGTACAGTCTCAGACTCTGGCTGCTGCTGCAGAATAGCAAGTCAGAGAGGGGAACATTTTAAAATGTGTCAATCCAGTGTTAAAAGCATAATAGAGCTGACCACAAATGTAAAACCATTTCTCTTTATATGCCTCTTTAGTACCACCTACTGAATAGAACAAATTTCACTAAATAAAGGTTGAACAAATTCAATGTACTTGGATTATAAAATCAGTACATTTACATTGCCAGATTTGGCAGTTATTGGTGATCAGTTTAAAAGTGTCATCAGGCAATCATGAGACCCTCAAAACCATGGTTTGAAAAACGGCAACTTTTTAAAACTAATGAAAAACACACACATGCAGACTGTCGATCTTAGCAGACATGTGAACCATCACTTTTACTCCAAATTATACTTTTACTGTTAATTATTCAGAGTTTAAATTTGTGAAATGACAACTGTAAACATCAAAATTTGAGAAAAAACTCATTTCAGCTGATTCAACGATTTTCAATTTATGGCAAAAGGGCCCCATATTTTACAAATTCATAATCAAGTGAACCATAAACTTTTTTCAGAGAAATTATAGCAATGTAGTAAATGCCAAACTCCAATCATACCATTAGAATTCAGCTAAAAAGATTACATAGACTGCCAATTTAGAGTTGCATAATTTCTTGCGGGGGAGTATTAAAAACAAACAAAAACACCACCACCACATACAAAAAGGAAAACTTAAAACTTCTGCCATTTTGAAGCCAACAATCCTACTTTTTTTATTTATTTTTTTTTTTTTTAAACAATGTGTTTGTTTAATTATACAAAACAGGTAACAGAAACATTTCCATTTCGTCACAATTTCCCACCCCAACAAGAGAACATCACTCTCTTCTCCCCTATAGATATACACAGAATTCTCTTACATGAGACAATTTAAATGCAAAACAAATATTGCAAGGTACCCAAAAAACAAATATACATTACTGTACTTTACACACAAGTTACCTTTTCCAAAAAAAAAAAAAAAAAATTATACATAGTTACACCTCTTGTAATAAATGACCAATATTATTGTTGTTAATGTAGTACTTAAACGGCTTCCATATTTCTTCATATACATCCATTTTGTTTTTAACAAAGTTTGTTACTTTTTCCATGACCATACACTGTGCCATGGCATTAATCCAAGTTCCAATAGATGGCGGATCAGGCCTTTACCAGTTAAGAGCTATCGTTTTTTAGCTTGTAATATAGCATAGTCTATGATTTTGCGCTGCTGAAGATTTAGTTTAAAGGTTCTTTGGAACCTTGAAATCATTTTTGCATCTAAGGGAATATTCAAGGGTACAATTATCTTTGTAATATTAATCACTTCCACCCAAAAGTCTCTAATAATGTTACATTCCCAAACAAAATGCACAAATGAACCCTGAGCCTCTCTGCATTTGAAACATGTATCAGGAATATTTTTATTAAACCTATTTATTTTGACAGGAGTTATAGAAGTCTGCATCAACCAGTTATATTGAAGTAGTTTTAAGCTAATGCTCCCCAACTGTTTGAGTATTTTTACAAACTTGTCTCCATTCATCCTCAGATATATCCTCGTTCAATCCCGTCTTCCATAATTCAAGTTTCGGTGTTGTTGATTCAGTAGACCCTGATACAAGCCAGTTGTAAAAGACTGATATTAATCCTTTATTATTGCATTTCTTAGTAATTAATTCCTCCAAAGAAGAAAGTACTGGCAAGTTTAGTGCTTGATTCTGCCTAGAAAGAACAAAGCTCCTTATCTGTAAATATTTAAAGAAATGTTTTCTTGGAATATTATACTTAGATATCTGCTCAAACGACATCAACGTTCCCTCCTCAAAAAGATCACTAATTTTGCTTAATCCCTTTTCAACCCACAAATCGGAATCCTGAGTCCTTCGTGCCTGGTTTGAATAATGTGTTGCCCCAAATGGGACTATACTGGGATAAAGATTCAGCAATTTTCATGTATTCTCTAACTTCACACCATACTCTAATCATATTACAAACTATGGGATGCTTGGTGACGGTTTTCAGTTGTTTAATCTTATCTGAATATATATACAAGTTTAAAGGTAACGCAAAACCACGACTCCATATCCACCCAGGATGGTTTATTTCCAGAGGAAAAATAAAACATTGTTCTTAATTGTGCAGCTAAATAGTACCAGTACAGGTTGGGACATTTTAACCCTCCAGTGTCAAATGGAAGATAGAGAAGAGAGAGACGAACTCGAGGGCATTTCTTGTTCCAAATAAATTTCCTAAATAATGAATTAATCTTTGAGAACATTCCAGCTGGTGGCGCCAAGGGGATATTTTGGAATAAATACATGAATTTAGGCAAAATGTTCATCTTCAGTATATTTATCCTTCCTATCAATGAAATTGGTAAAGATAACCATCTCTTCAGATCTTTAAATGTTGATTCCATTATAACATTATAATTTGTAGAAATTATATTTTCTAATTGGGGAACAATTTTGATACCCAAATATGTAAAGCTGGGTGATATTTTCAAGGTAAATAAATGTGATGTATTTGAACAGCTCTCTTTATTCAGCAGCAGTAACGATGATTTTGATGCGTTCACTTTATAACCCGATATATTTCCGAATTGATCGATCAGATCTAAAAGTGCTGGAAGAGAGGTGTTTAATTGTTTTAGGAATAACACTACATCAGAGAATAAAGCTATTTTATATTCCTTGCCACCTATTTTAATCCCTTGTATGTGGTTGTTCGCTCTTACGGCTATTGCTAGCGGTTCTATAGCCAAAATGAATAAAAGTCGGGACAATGGTGAGCCTTGAGGGCAACCTCTTGTAATATTAAAAGGCTCAGAAATCTCATTGGTTAAAACTTCACCCACTGGGTTGGAATGTAATAATTTGATCCAATGTAAAAATGATTTTCCAAATCCGAATTTTACGAGAACGTCAAAGAGATAAGCCCATTCGATCCTATCAAAAGCCTTCTCCGCGTCGAGCGATAGAAGAGCAGTATCCTTTTCCTCTTTTTGGCTATGCAAAATATTTAAAACACGTCTTACGTTGTGAAATACCCGTCTATTCTTAATGAACCCGTTCTGATCATCACCCACAATGCCCGGGAGTACAGTCTCTAGCCTTTTTGCCAAGATTTTACATATTATTTTGGTATCTGTGTTTATCAGACTAATAGGACGCATATTTCCACGCTTTATTCGGTTTTGGTAAAAGAATGATCAAAGCCTCTCTCATAGACTTAGGAAGACAGACATTATTATAACATTCTATATACATATCAGAGTGGCTTAACCATTTTATCACTGAAACATTTATATAGGTCGATGGGCAGGCCATCAGGTCCTGCTGTTTTACCACCTTTTAATGTCTTTATAGCCTTCATAATTTCAACTGTCGTAATCTCACCATCCAATTTAATTTTAAGTTCAACAATCCTACTTTTACATACTCTTGCACAATAGGACTTGCTGGCAGAAAGTTAGACAATATATAATTCACGAACTGCATGCAAGACCGAGCCCCACATGCCAACTTTAAGGGCAAGACAGAGCGCACACAAGACAGAGCCACGCCTGCCAACTCAGCCCCGCCTACCAACTCTAAGACCATGGGACACACGGCCGAGCCCCGCCCACCATCACTAATCCTACATCCACTGTAGCTCATGATCAAACAGCAATAATTAGCAAACAAAGATAACTGCCAGTAACAGTGCAAAATTCACAATTGGTATGCCAGTTTCTAAAGATAAGTTTTGAGGGTAGTTTTAAAATGTGTTATTGAATTAAGCTGATGTATATGTGAGAGAGAGAGAGAGAGAGAGAGAGAGAGAGAGAGAGAGAGAGAGAGAGAGAGAGAGAGAGAGAGAGAGAGTTCCCGAGTGGAGGAGCACTAGGAGAGACACTCGAGCTCCCATAGCACAGAGTTTGATGTGTGGTACAGAAAGTACAGCTGCAGATGAGAATCTGGGTTCGCAAGAGGAGTGTCAGTATGTAGGAGATCAGTGAGGTTGTGGAGAGCTTTAAATGTTAAGAGCGGTATTTAGTATTGTATTCTGTAGTTAACAGGGAGCCTTTGAAGCTGAGAGACAATAGGTGTAGTATGTTCAGTGGATTTAGAACCGCGGGTTATCCTGGCAGCAGAATTTAGAATAAATTGTAAGCGATGGATAAGTTTTTGTGGGATGACAGATAGAATACCATTATAGTAATCTATACGTGAGGTGACTCGGGCATTAACCAATACTTTAGTACTGTGTTGCTTAAGAATAGGAAAGAAGTCTAGAAATGTTTCGGAGATGGAAGGCAGTCTGAGAAATGTTACTTATACGGGAGGAACTATTTAATAATTGCCATTAGTGTATAAATGGATATAAATTGCATGTAAACAATTCGCCAAAATCTGTTGTATGTAAGCGATACTGTTTAAAACGTTTTTCCATCAGAAAACCCGGTTTCCACGTCTACCTGTATTAGTTTAAATGGCACTTTTACCACTCGCAATAGGGTGGATGCATTGACTTATTGGGCCGACTGGGCAACACCGTGAATGCAGCGTCTATCTATGTCCGTTTTCCATAGCCTGCTACAGGAAGGTACTCGCTCGACCATTGGCATTGGTTTCGCTCCTTGATATTTTCGTTATACTGCAATGGTGGTTTCCTAAGCCATTGTTATATTGAATTCCTTTCTCACCGTTTTCCGTTCATTTCTTACACCGCCATATGCTACGGCGGGCTTCGGCTAGTATACTGTAAAAGTGGTCACATCTGGGCTAAAAGGAAGGAAGGACGACAAACTTCTATAATGGCATAATTTTGACACCCTTTACAAAAACTACCCGATATCTGCCCACACATGAAATTTATAGTACATAAACTTACAGTCCATGAAACCTAAATAGACAACTGTCCAGCACATCTAACATAGGTTAAGATAAAATTTAATGCTAGAGATGGGTATAAAGTTTATTATATCTGATGGTCCTACTCTACAACTTCCATTTCAGGTTATTAAATCTGTCTTTTAAACGGGAACACCATTTTTCACTTTAACATCTCAGTATATTCAGTTGAAAGTCTGCTAATGCCAGTCAAGATAAATAATCTGCATAATTTAAACAGTCCATTTATAATGTGATTCCACTGTTGGATGCATTTCTTTTAAATTTAATCATGGCTCACATTGCATTCAGAAAACCAGAACATTCCATATCCAGGTTTGTGTTTGCTTTACAGCTTGTAGAAGTGACCAGAATTCACACAGTGCTGGAGAACAGAAAACCTAAACAAAACCTCAGATCTTAAATTAAGTTCTACAAAGTTTAGATTCCCCATCTCCCCCCCCCCCACACACACCTAACTGAAAACACCAGGAAAGACACTTAACCAAAGCATGGACAATTTACAGATGCTTTAAGAGTAAATTTGTGGGTGGAGATATCGATCTTACCCCAAATGATGTATATGAAGGAGTAGCACCAGTAGGGGCAGCCGGAATCGTTGAAGGAGCCATTCCAGGTGAGGAGGAAGGAAACAGTCCAAGGGCATTCAAGTTGAGACCCGGGATTAAATGAGCTTGAAGCTGAAACAGAAGGAGTTCCTTTTACGAATAGATTGAAATAAAGTCCTTTATTTCTGAAACTTTTGCCAAAAACACACACTACACTGGTGTATAAGCTTTTATCAAGTTTTCCCAAACTAAACATTTGTAAAAGAGCCATTAAGCTTTATAGATTTATCATAACATGAAAAACATTTATTCAAGAACAGGTGAATTATAAGTATGTAGCTTGTGCATACAGAGTTACTGATGTAAGCCTGCTTAAATTCTCTTTACATTCACAAATTCTAGAGGCAGGAGTGTTTAACCCCATCCCGCATGTCTAGATGTCTTCCTCTACCTAGTTCAGAATAGCCCAGTGGCAAACCACCAAATTTTGAAACCGTCATGAAACTTGTATTACAAAAAGTGAATCTTCTAGACCACATGTCATTTATACGCAGACTGTCCCGAAACAGTTTTAAAAATTTAGTTTTGGCGGATATTACATTTTTACTGGCAACGCTTTTCTGACAGTGTTTCTACACCACTACTCAATGAAAGATCTGCCACGTGTCCGATTGGCCAGTGCTTGTTGCCTTCATGGGTTAGAGTTGGTTGGGTTTAAGCATGAAGACTGAGATTAGTCAAGGTGAAGGCAAGAATGTCAGCAAATCACAGGAAGAGTAGGGCAGGCCTTCACTTAACAGAGGTGTAGAAACCCTGCAGCTTACACTCTTGTGGTAGTGACAGAGAAAAATGGTGAAATTGAGAGTCAAAGTGCCATGGCTTTTACTAAATGACAGAAGGTTGACAACGAAAACCAGGCTTTTAATCCGGAATGGACTGAGGCATTCATGTTCATACTTCCCCGTAGGAAGCTTGAAACCGCTCGTGTCGCCTCTGCTCCGAGATGACGGCAGTGGTTAAAAGTGAGAATGTGAAAAGCCACTAGGAAGCTAAGCACAAAATTATATTTGACAAAAGTTATCCACTGAATTCCCCAGTTAGGCTACAGAAAAATAAGCGATCATAAAGCCAACAAAAAATCGGTCAATGAGGATTTTAGCACATTTACTAGCCAACAATTCGCTAACAAGCGTTCCCTCGAGTTGCTTGGATTATGGGACATCACAAAAAAAGGCATTGTCAAGGAGTGCCCGAGTGCTGTAGTGGATACCCTTTTTGCGGGAAAACAAAAAGGAGGTTTGTGAAAAAATAAAATAGTCATCAACAGCCACAAAGAAAAGGGAGATGTTAGCCAGAGATGTGCTAGAACATGCATAATGCTCCATGCATAGGCTTAGCTGTAGGAGTCCACTGATGTGGACGACAGTGCTCATCGGTTAAAGTCAGATTTAACAACATGGTGAAGAATGAGTTTTGTGAAGACCTGTTCGGAGTCAAGACTCTTAAGACCAATACAATAGGAGAATACATCTAAAAGATGATGTTAAAGAAGAGGGGAACTGAGCTGAAACAAGTGGATTTACATAACCATGAATGGAGCCCATGCCATGGTAGTGAGGGAGAGAGGAGCTGTGGCAAGAATGAAAGGATAATCCGAGCTCATCTCTTACCATTGCATCATTCAGTTTTTCTTGTGCTCCAGCCTGTCAGATGAGTATGCTAAAGTGATGGACACCATGATGAAAAACTTTTTGCGTGCATCCACTTCTGAGGAATTCCCCGATTATGCGATGTTGGAGAGAAGTGGATGCAAATGCCAACGCCCTCCTGCTGCATAACATGAGATGGCTCAGTAAAGGAAAATGTTGGAGCACTTTTGAGCCATCAGAGGAAAACAGATTTCCTAGCACAGCTGAAGAGCTAAAAGGCAACACGGCTTTCTTGCTTTTTAGAAGATGGACATTGTCTTTTTTGGTGGATATTGCTTCACACCTGAATCAATGGAATTTAAAAAGTTACAGGGTAAGGACAATTGTGTGTGTGACCCGACACCCATCTGCAGATTCCAAAGGAAACTAGAGGTATGCTACACCATACCTGCTCATATTTACACATTCCTGCACAACTTCATTATTTAAATAGCATTACAAACATATCAACTTATTAAAAAAAGGAAACCAATCTTATTCAGGTGTTCAAGGAAGACATGCAGAGAGACTGCACCCTTTCCTACACTGAAGGTGCAGGTCCAGGGTGAGGGCTGAATCTACTTTTTCTGACTTTGACAAGCGGATTGTCTTCAGCAACCGCTTCTGTCTTGGACAGTGACACACCCTGTTCAGGCAGAAACCATTCCTGATCACAGATGTCAGGGGGTTCTCAAAAGCAGCCACACAACTCTTCAAGTGGGCAAATCCTGGGCCTCTCAAGATGGAACCGATTGCTGTCCAGGGAGATATGGCTCTGAAACAGTTTGAGGAACAGACCCTACCACCTTCTAATTTGAAAAGGTCCCAGAGGCAGCTTTCCCAAGCCTGAGGAAATTAGTCCTGCACATGTTGACCATGTTTTGCTCCACATACAGTTGTGAGACTATGTTCATGGTGGAAAAAGCTAATATCGCTCAAGGCTCACTAATGACAATCTTCACACATGCATGAGGATGGCATGGACACAATTCCAGCCCAGATTTAAAATCCTGGCAGACCAAGGAAGGGCTCAACTCACTGAAGAGAAAGTAGGCAGTGGAATAGGAGGGAAAGGGGAAGATATATTCAGTTATTTATAAAAGTGTTCAGATTTACTGTGAAACTGGTTAAACCTCTTCAGTTGTGAACATATATAAAAATGCGTTTTAATGCGAGGCCAAGTCTTGTCAAAATGTTAAAAATTATGAAAGTATTTACTTCTAAGTTGAATGTCTAATTTACCTTGCTTTCACTTAATTATTGTATGTAGCCCTCAAGTCCAGAGTTGCACTGGAATAAATAGTTGAAATTGCATTGAACTATAGCTTTCGTTTGATTCGAATCATTGACTTCACATAGTACAGATGTTGATACAAAGGCAATGCTACACACACACACTGATGTAAAGGCTGCAACAACATTGCTCCATTAGTAAAAAATAGGCTAAACATCCAAAACATGGAAAAGTAAAATGGGGAAAAAAAAAAAAAAAACCCCACCACCACTCAAAATATAACTGCTTAGTACATTTTAATAGAATTGAAGCTAAACTTAAGTTTTGTAATATCTTCATTGACCTCCAAACACAAAATGAGCAACAGTTCACATAGGGCTGCAGCTTTTGGGCCAGTTTGGGCCACATTGGTCTAGACCAAAAAAGGAAGTTACCATGGAGCACTGAGTTTTCACTTTTGTATCCTTATTGTGCTATTTGCTGCCAATTGTCCAATTATAAAAAAGGCACACAAACATCCAAATCCTCAAACTTTAGTTTTTTAGCACAGGAGCAGAAATGTGCATAAAGCTGCAAAGTTTATAAAAAAAAAAAAAACCAAGACACTATAGGGGTCTTGTGAAATCTAAACCATATATTTGTGGTATGGAAAAAACTTAGCCCACTTTTACTAAATGCATCTCACCAGTCTATCAATGCTAAGGAGGGGGGTAAGATCGGCACAAAAGCCAATGTATGGATGGAAATGTCAAAATGGCCATAGATTTTAAACATGACAACCAGCCTGAAATGGATCATCAGTGTCTGCATTTTTAAAAGAAAATGTACTGTATTAGTGTGGGCGTAGCACAAGCATGCCTAGGAAGATAGTCTGTTTTCACCTTTCATCCACAATACTGGCATTTAAACCCCCTGAAAACTGCACATTTCTGAAAGTGGCAGGTCAGCATTGCAGTGTAGATGGATGAAAAGCAAGTCCAAGCTTTGAAAACAGATTAAAATGATAAATTGGTTTGTGTTTATTACACAAAGGACTTATTATGCAAAGGACTTTTTCGATTGGGTCCTTTTTGTAGTTTATGGTCCTTAAACTGGAAACGGGCTCGACTTACTGCCGGCAATGCGGACCAAGCTCTGACACTGGTTGTACAGGGACCAAACAGCTCTGATCAGGGGGTCCGGTACCCCATACTCCCGGAGCACCGCCCACAGGATTCCCTGAGGGACACGGTCGAACGCCTTTTCCAAGTCCACAAAGCACATGTAGACCGGTTGGGCAAACTCCCATGCACCCTCCAGGATCCTGCTAAGGGTGTACAGCTGGTCCACTGTTCCGCGCCCCGGACGAAAACCACACTGTTCCTCCTGAATCTGAGGTTCGACTATCCGACAGACCCTCCTCTCCAGAACCCCCGAATAGACTTTTCCAGGGAAGCTGAGGAGTGTGATCCCTCTATAGTTGGAACACACCCTCCGGTCCCCCTTTTTAAAGAGGGGAATCACCACCCCGGTCTGCCAATCCAGAGGCACTGCCCCCGATGTCCATGCGATGTTGCAGAGATGTGTCGACCAAGACAGTTACAACATCCAGAGCCTTAAGGAACTCTGGGCAAATCTCATCCACCCCCGGGGCCCTGCCACCAAGGAGTTTTTGGACCACCTCGGTGACTTCAGTCCCAGAGATGGGAGAGCCCACCTCAGAGTCCCCAGGCTCTGCTTCCTCATTGGAAGGCATGTTAGTGGGATTGAGGAGGTCTTCGAAGTACTCCCCCCACCGACCCACAACGTCCCGAGTCGAGGTCAGCAGCACACCATCCCCACCATATACAGTGTTGACACTGCTTCCCCTTCCTGAGACGCCGGACAGTGGGACCAGAATCTCCTCGAAGCCGTCCGAAAGTCGTCCTCCATGGCCTCTCCAAACTCCTCCCATGCCCGAGTTTTTGCCTCAGCAACAACCGAAGCCGCATTTCGCTTGGCCTGCCGGTACTGACCAGCTGCCTCAGGCCGTGATCTTCAGCTCTCTCTGGAGCGGTTCGCAGCCGAGTGTGAAGCGGCTGGGATGAGAATCAGCACCTCCAAATCCAAGACCATGGTTCTCAGCCGGAAAACGGTGGAGTGCCCTCTCAGGGTTGGGGGAGAGATCCTGCCCCAAGTGGAGGAGTTCAAGTATCTCGGGGTCTTGTTCACGAGTGAGGGAAGAATGGATCGCGAGATTGACAGGCGGATCGGTGCGGCATCCGCAGTGATGCGGGCTCTGCATCGGTCTGTCGTGGTGAAAAAAGAGCTGAGCCGTAAGGCCAAGCTCTCAATTTACCAGTCGATCTACACTCCTACCCTCACCTATGGTCATGAGCTATGGGTAGTGACCGAAAGAACGAGATCGTGAATACAAGCGGCCAAAATGAGTTTCCTTCGCAGGGTGTCTGAGCTCCTCACCCTATCCTTAAGGGAAAGCCCAGTCATCCGGGAGGGGCTCAGAGTAGAGCCGCTGCTCCTCCGCATCGAGGAGTCAGAGGAGGTGGCTCTGGCATCTGATCAGGATGCCTCCCCGGTGAGGTGTTCCGGGCATGTCCAACCGGGAGGAGGCCCCGGGGAAGACCCAGGACACGCTGGAGGGACTGTCTCCCGGCTGGCCTGGGAAGGCCTTGGGATTCTCCCAGAAGAGCTGGAAGAAGTGGCCGGGGAGAGGGAAGTCTGGGCTTCTCTACTTAAGCTGCTACCCCCGTGACCCGACCTTGGGAAAGCGGAAGAGAATGGATGGTCCTTAAACTCATGCTTTACTCTCAATAATAATTCCACCTCATTTGTACAAGCAAATGTTTTTCATATCCACCACTACTGCTCTTGAAGTGTAAATGGTATCTGCAAACAAATGTCTAGCATGGAGAATGCAGACTCTTCCCGTTTCCATTCACGAATGTATATCCAGTGTAGATAAATAATTAAGTCAAATGGTTTCAGTCATATTGTGGATGGAGACACTTGTTTTGAGATGTTAAAACTAACATTTTTTTTTTAGACATTTTACAAGTCTCATTTTCACTTTTAATGTCACAACACAAAACACCACTTGTCTGCCATTAAAACATTGAATCTCATATTAAATCTTTTCAGGATGAAATGGAAATTGAAGGTTCTAGAGCTGGCTGAAGCCAAACATGTGTACAAGTTGGATGTGATTTAATCAAACATTAAACAAGCATATTTATACTTTAAAGCAGAGCGGGAGGGTGGTTTAATGGTGCAAAAAATTGTTAATGGAAAAAAGTGGGTGGGATTTGGAAGGAGAATACTCACAAAAATACTACTGACAGTCCAAAGCATCACATTTTTGCTTTACAAAACAAGCTGATGTTATGCATTAAGTGATGTGAACATGAATACTTTAAAATCACCTTTTAAAAATTGTGGGTGAATTTTTAAAGACATGTATAGCAGACAACTTAATTACACTGCACAGTTGTCATTTCTTATCCTGTATATGACTAATATTGAATATATTCAAATTTTGAATGTTTCAAATATTTGCATTTAGGTGGCATATTAAAATCTTATGGTTTACATCTAGTGTATACACCATAACCGTGGGGTAACAGAGAAATTTGTGTAGGCACCTTAAACTACTGTATACAAAAAAACAACCAGTTATTCTCAATTTTATTTGTTATTGAAAATAGTACATAAATTTCAATCTTTTCATCATTTACTGGTTTCCAGTTTATGCTACAGACAATGTCCAGTCCTACTGTAGCATTAGGGATTCAAAACATGCATACAAAATTTTAAAAAAACTTAAAAAAAAATCCATTGATAGCTGTTGGTAAACAATTTAAAAAGTCACAACTGCTTTATGTACGATTAGTTATTTTAGTTGTCTGCAACACAGTAGCATCATGAACAAAAACAAAAAAATTCCCTAATCAAAGGGCCCTATTATGATGAATAAAAATTAAATAAGACTCATACAGGTTGATATTCAAAAATCTGGCAACCTCCGGAGTGCCGGATTTTGGGTGGTAATATATACTGTATATATTTAACAGAAAATGACTCGCTGTACAGTCATTTAAAGAAAAAGATCAAAATCAGAAAACTATTAATCCCAAAGGAAATTACTTGTTACAACTTGACAAGGGACATGTTACACTAACAACAAGTATAAAGTAATCATGTAAATATAAAGAATAAATGTAAGTATCAAACTAGAGTGCAGAGTGTTGCACCTTAAGTTAATATTGCACATTGAGAACAAATAGTTATTCTCAGGTGAAGAGAAGACAATTTATTGCACAAGAACAGATAGTATGTTGCACATTAAGTACTTAAAATGTACCCGATGGCCAATAAAGAAAGAGGGTAATAGCTTAAAGTATGGGTTAGTGACTGGAAAAGGAGTAATAGTCTGATGGCTGTGGGGAGGAAGGATTTTCTGCAATGTTCAGTGGAGCACCTGCTGCTAGTCAGTCTACTGCTGAAAACGCTCCTCTGTCCAACCACAACACTATGAAGTGGGTGATTAGCATTTTCAATAATAGACCAAAGCCTAGACAATCTCTGATCGGTCAGTTTCCAAGCTGTCCAGTTTCGCTCCTACCAGAGGAAGCCTTCTGAATTAGTTTTAGTCTCCGGATGTCTGCCACTTTCATGCTGCTCCCCCAGCATGCCACAGCAAAGAAAAAGGCACTGGCAACCACACGGTCATAGAACATCTGCAACATAGTGCTGCCGACACTAAAAAGGTCTGAGCTTGCGTAGGAAACGCAGCCTACTTTGATCCTTCTTATATGGCCAGAGTTCCTGGACCAGTCTAGCTTATTACTCATATGCACCCCTAGATACTTGTACTCCTCAACTATCTCCACCTCCATACCCTTAGAGGTAAGTGGCTGGAGATCGATCTTCTTAAACTACCAGTTCTTTAGTTTTACTGGTGTTTATCTGCAGTTGATTCAGCTCACACCAGTCAACAAAATTGTCCAATACCTTCCTGTATTCCATCTCTTCTCCATGTTTGATACTACCAACTATTGCAGAGAATTTCTGAAGATGGCAGCCCTCTGTGTTGTAACTAAAATCTGTAGTGTACAGAGTGAAGAGGAATGGTGACAGAACTGTCCCTTGTGGAGCACCAGTGCCACACAGCATGGTATTGGACACAGAGCCATGTAGCTGCCCAAACTGTGGCCTTCCTGTCAGATAGTCCACGATCCACGAAACCAGGAGCATCCACCTGCATTTCAGATAGCTTAATCCCCAGTCTGGCTGGCGTTAAAGTCACATGGAAAAATCTAACATAATCCTGAGAGTTCCTCCTGGCTTGTCTAGGTGACTGTAGGCACGGTGCAGCAGGTACACGATTGCATCTTTGACTCCAATCCTCACCTGGTAGGCAAACTGGAGAGGGTCCAGTGCGGACAACCTGGGGGCAAAGTATTTCCAGGACTAGTCTCTCAAAGACTTTCATGTGTGCGGTGAGCGCCACTGGCCCGATATCAGAAGGGGCACTAGGATGTGCTCTCTTTGACACAGGAACCAGAGAAGATGTTTTCCATAGCACTAGCACTAACACTCAGACACAAGTTGAAAATCCTAAGTAGTACACCAGAGTTGAGGCACAGACTAAGCACTCATGGGCTGATGCCATAAGGGCCTGCTGCCTTGGTTCGCACAGACACGCCGTGATCACTTTTTTTTTTTAAAAAGCACTTCCACTTTGTGATTGACAACGCAGGATGTTTAATGCCAGCTTTCTTGAATCCATAATGGGGCTATACAGCAGCAAATAAATGATACAATGGAGAAGGAATGAGAAGGAATACCAGTTAGCAGGTGCAAGACAGACCCAACAACTGATTATCAACTACAGCACCAACACCACAAACGGCACCTCTGGTGCGCTAACATGGTAAATTTGAAAATGTGCTCAGAAACCCATGATGGCAATCTGAAGGAACCAGATTATCAATGGCTGGATTTTTGAATGTCAACCTATACTTAATTTAGAGATGTAGCTTTTAAAATGAATGCACTGTGCGACCAAGACTATTCAAATTCTCCCTTTGCATCTACTGTATAAAGTGTCTGAAGAGTTACTGAGGAAGTTAATTTTTAGAAGACATTGAGGGCCAAGTCTGAGACCACTTTAGAAAAGCGATCTTAGACATATTTTGAAAAATTGGTTAACCAAATTGACAGGGATAAGCATTTTGTGTTAATACTGCTGAAATAGGATGCAAACAAATCATGCCAATACAGAGAAATGTGGGAAATGTAAAGGTAAACCAAAAGTGCAAGTACAGTTAAGTCTAGGCAAGACTAACCAGTGTGTATATGTCATAGGAAAACTTGGAAGTGTAAGCTGAGGCTCAGAGAGAGAGAGAGAGAGAGAGAGAGAGAGAGAGAGACAGAGAGAGAGAGAGAGAGAGAGACCAGTTGAATCTTTTCTGCTTTTAACTACTGGTATTTAATGCCTGGTTTCTCTGTAAATACATTTAAGTTTAATCTGATTAATGTTTGAATATTTCCCCATTGAAACTTGCCTTATGGGATTCATTATTTCTCTTTTTTTTTTATATAAAGGGGGAGCAATCTGGCCTTGTTACAGTAGGTTTTTCATCTTTGTTCAGTTTTGCTTCTAAATTAGTGACGCAGATGCCACTAGTCTCAGCCATATTGCTCTGTTTGATTTGTGCAACCTTTTTAAAAGGTAGTTCAATACTAGCAAAATACCCATGCTTCGCAGCGGAGAGGTAGTGTTGAAGTTATGAAAAAGAAAAACTAAACATTTTAAAAACATCATAACATGATTGTCAAAGTAATTGTTTTATTACTGTTATGAGTGTTGCGGTCAAGGATTTGGTTATCATTTCTTTCAATCAGGTTCGTACTTGGAGGACGTGTTGTGTTCAAATTACAGTCAGTGTTTGTCAACCATTGTAAAGATAACAGGTTTCATTCATCGAAGTGTTCACTACCCAAATCGCTACTCGTGAATCCAAGATGTCTAACAGGCATTCCCAGTATTAACTTGCGGAATTGCCTGCGAGTATTTAGTGGCAGCATCTCTATTAACTTGTGGATTTGCCCGAGTGTATTTAGCAACAGCGTCTCTATGAACTTGTGGATTTTTCTGCGAGTATTTGGTGGCAGCGTCACAAAGAGGTTTGTCTAGCTGCATCAGAAAGTGTACCACAACGTCCGACATGCCTCCTTATTACTGTTTTCACAGCTTGGATTGCTGCTATCATAATCAGTTTGAGTTTCATGGTTTGTTTCAATTACGTTAGTATTTGCAGGACTTGTGTTGAAGTAACATTTGGCATTTGTCAAGCGGTTTCATAGTTAACTTCGAATCCAGCTTTTGAGTTGAAACATTCATAAACATCAAAGTGTCCACTACTCAAATCACCACCTGTGAATCTAAGATGTTTAAGAGGCATTGGCGGTTTTCCAAAGGTGTAAAATATTTGTCCATTTCAGTACACTTGAGACAACCGAACAATTAAGCGGCAGCCATCAACTCACATGCAGAAGCATAGATGAAGGGCTTAAGCATCTCACTCTTAATTATACTACACAGGAGCACTATATCTCCTGTATCGTCATCAGTACACACTTTGAACCTGTCCCAGTCATTCTATACATAAGACACAATGTTCCTCTGGATATCAAGAGTGAGCCTGATATGGCTGTGCAATATGTAACACAGAGAATGGAAAAGGCAGGTGCCATCTCCGGGCATGGAAACCACTTGGTAAGGGACAGTTCTTTGATCGATGATCATCTCAATAGACATGTTAATGGGGTACAGTTGGTTTACTGTTCAGGTACCCATTTCCTTTACTGTTCCAAGTCTAAAATACCTACACAATAACTATAATCTTAATAAACGAACAGCGGAGAAGACGTGGATTAAATAAAAAGGCCACAGTTATCAGCAGGTCAGTGAGGGCTTTGCCTTTTATTAGTATAGATGTCCTAGCTAAAGTTTAGCAGCTTCTGACTTTGCCAAGTGTATTCTTTTCAGGAGAGGTGCCCAAGACCAGGAATAGGCTCTTGGCCTCTGAAGGTATTCCTAAATTGCTTTCATCTGTAATCCAGCAGTGGCAGTGACACTTCCTTGGCCTCTGTTGTGTTTGAGAAATTAGTGTTAAATAGGTAAATATTATGGGGATTACATGTAAACCAAGGCTAATTTAAGAATTTCCAGTATTAAAATTAACCAATACTTGAACCACCTTAAAAAGTGTTGAAGACCCTTTCACACTAGAACACCTACATATTTACATAAATTTAATAAGCAGGACAGTCTTCACCTATATGCATAATAAATGTGTCACATGCAATGCTATAAAGTATTCAGCATCATTTATACCTTGGTGAGCAGAATATCCTTTGTAGCAGTAGGGGTTATTCTAGCACCTTCCATGCCCTTAGAGTAAAACGTCAATCTAACACTAATTTTAGGATGACGCAAAATAGAACTAACAATTCAAAATAAGTCAAACAGAAGTCCTTATAAACAGAATGCAACTGAAAAGGTTTCCTGGACAAAACAAACACTAAGAATACTGGCTCTTGGAGAAACTTGCACGCAGTGGAACAAGCAAATCAAAAGAAAAACTGGCATCATTAAACAATTGCAATGTAGTGGTTCCAAAACTAAAACTGGACAGAAAAGACATCAAAAAGGCATATTCTGCTCTAGGCATATTTTCTACTGTACTTTAATGCTGAAGGCATTTTTGGAATGCTTCTAGTTGTCCTTCCTAGTATTGGCTCTTGTGCAAATTGGGTGTTTTTACTGAATATAATGTCTTAACAACAAAAGTTTTTATACATTGACTATGCCATGAGAAAGTGAAGCTTCCAGAAACATGTCATCTACACTGAAGTAAAGGAACAGCACTATAAATGAAGTGGTTTTTACTTAAATATTTTGGTGTACTTCACATATTGGCAACAGGCTAAATGAATAGATAATGAAAAGGTGCAACGGTAGCCTTTACAGAACATCTAACATTCATTTTATAAATGGTATTACCAATATTAGTCTGATTATATTGTATTATGTTCAATAAAGCACATTTGTTCTGAATTATATTCACTTCAGTATGATTTTTTGGCTTATTCTGAAATGGTTCTACTCCAGAAGCTTTTAAACTTGCACAATCCTGCAACAAAATTTGTTTCAGGGTAACAACTTTTCATTTTGAATCTCTCAAAACTCACATTCATAGCAGCCATATCGTTTTCATAAGACTCTCTTATTTTCTTCATTACTTCTTCTTCTGCCTTTCCACAAGCCTCTATGCTACCCTTTACTGTGATTGTTCTTTCTGGATTATAAAGAGTGAGGTCCTGCAAACTGAAGACAAACAGCCATCATTAAGAATCTTAACAGACAGATACTGTCTGAAGGAGTATAGCCTTACGGAGAAATGGTGATTTTTGTGTCAGTGTCTTGTTCGATCTTCTTTAGATTTCTTCCTTCTTTTCCAATGAGTCTTCCAACAAAATTATTGTGTGCCAGAATTTTCAAAGGAATTTCTTCAGTGCTTTAAAAAAAAACAAAAACAAAAAAAAACACACCAAATTAACCAGCATGCGCACACATATACACACGCACATTTATATACATATACAGTACCAGACCAATACCTACAATTTTGTGTCCTGAGCCTCTTTTTGCATGATCTCCAGTATTGTTTTGCAAGCTGCTGAACAACCTTCTGGTGTAGAATGGATGGTTATTGGTTTTTCTGCAGCACCAGCATTTTCTTTGCGATGTATATCAATCCTAAAGGGCGAGGAGGGAGAAAGAAGTTTTAGGGTCCTTAAGATTCAGGAAGCTCAGTCTACAGTATGCAGGCTATGGGCATTGTTTTTGACTAATAAAACATCAACCTCACACAAGTGGGAAAAGCAGTGGCTTGTTTCATAAATGGTGTTCTCAAAAAGAACCATACAAAGCTCGAGTAAACAGTTTATGGACAATGCAGTATAATTAAAAATTTACTCATCAGTGTATGTCCAGGCTTCAGGCAATCAAAATTTCACATTGTTTGGGTCAAGCAAGTACCATACAAACCACCTTGGCTGTAACAGCTCAGCTATAAGAGCATATCTGGAAGGTTCTTTAGCCTTCAACTTTATACTGGATACAAGCAAATGGCAACAGTAAACTCTGCATTAAATAACACTTTAAAATTTAGTGTGAAACACCAGTGTAATGACTTGAAGCCACTTCCCAATCCTATGTTAAAATTTGCAGCAAATGCCAATTCATTACACAAGTATTGGTCCACCAAGCAAGCCGTCAATTAGAATACATTTTTGTTTAATCTGTTCAAAAATGCGCTATGGGGCCCAATGTACTAAAACCTCAGGTTTTAAAATCTCCAACTTGAAGAGCAAGTCGCTCACGACATATCTTTATACCAATACTATTCCGATTAATAAAAGAGCAAACATCTGAAAGCACTGAAACTTAACTTTATCAAAAAATTGCAAAGAACGTGTTTAGCTCCAGTAATTTCATGTGTTAAACTATTTGGCTCAAAACTGACCCACAAAGATCAGTTATGTTCTGCTAAAACAAGACCACGCTTCAAGCAGTTTGAACACTTAAATGCATCTTTGATTAGTTATGCTAATTGAGGACTGGAAAGTTATTTCTCGTGTGTTTGAAAAGACCTGTAAAATTAAGGTCTATAACTAGTTGCAAAAACTATCTTCAATTACTTTCATAATGTAAAAATAAAACCCTATTAAACTTCGTTCTTTTAAGTAAAATCAACATTTAAATGATTAACATAAATAACCTCTTGGAACACTTACAGTACGGTACATCCTGATCAAATGATAGAAAAGTGAAGTGTAGTTCAAATTCCACCCACCCCAAGAATGTAAAAACCTACCATATCCCCAAGGCATGGTTTTGGAATATATTTAACAAAAACATACCCACACACAACTTAATAATAATCTCAATTTTAAACTGGTCTTATTTTTTTTTTTTTTAAATTCTCGGCAATTTTACAACAGGAGAGCCTAGGAAAAAAGCTATACCACCTAGAGATTGTCAAAAAGACAAATACAGTGGGATGCAAAAGTTTGGGCAACCTTGTTAATAATCATTATTTTCCTGTACAAATCGTTGGTTGTTACGATAAAAAATGTCATCTAAATATATCATATAGGAGACACACACAGTGATATTTGAGAAGTGAAATGAAGTTTATTGGATTTACAGAAAGTGTGCAATAATTGTTCAAACAAAATCAGACAGGTGCATAAATTAGGGCACCGTTGTCATTTTATTGATTCCAAAACTTTTAGAACTAAATTATTGGAACTCAAATTGGCTTGGTAAGCTCAGTGACCCCTGACCTACATACACAGGTGAATCCTATAATGAGAAAGTATTTAAGGGGGTCAATTGTAAGTTTCCCTCCTCTAATTTTCTCTGAAGAGTAGCAACATGGGGGTCACAAAACTCTCAAATGACCTGAAGACAAAGATTGTTCATCATCATGGTTTAGGGGAAGGATACAGAAAGCTGTCTGTTTCCACAGTTAGGAACATAGAGGAAATGGAAGACCACAGGCTCAGTTCAAGTTAAGGCTCGAAGTGGCAGACCAAGAAAGATTTCGGATAGACAGAAACGACGAATGGTGAGAACAGTCAGAGTCAACCCACAGACCAGCACCAAAGACCTACAACATCATCTTGCAGCAGATGGAGTCACTGCATCGTTCAACCATTCGGCGCACTTTACACAACGAGATGCTGTATGCGAGAGTGATGCAAAGGAGGCCTTTTCTCCGCCCACAGCACAAACAGAGCCGCTTGAGGTATGCTCAAGCACATTTGGACAAGCCAGCTTCATTTTGGAATAAGGTGCTGTGGACTGATGAAACTAAAATTGAGTTATTTGGGCATAACAAGGGGCGTTCTGCATGGGAGGAAGAAGAACACAGCATTCCAAGAAAAACACCTGCTACCTACAGTAAAATATGGTGGTGGTTCCATTATGCTGTGTGGCCAGTGCAGGGACTGGAAATCTTGTCAAAGTTGAGGGACGCATGGATTCCACTCAGTATCAGCAGATTCTGGAGACCAATGTCCAGGAATCGGTGACAAAGCTGAAGCTGCGTCGGGGCTGGATCTTTCAACAAGACAACGACCCAAAACACTGCTCAAAATCCACTAAGGCATTCATGCAGAGGAACAAGTACAACATTCTGGAATGGCCATCTCAGTCCCCAGACCGGAATATAATTGAAAATCTGTGTGGAGTTAGAGAGCTGTCCATGCTTGGAAGCCATCAAACCTGAATGAACTAGATGTTTTGTAAAGAGGAATGGTCCAAAATACCTTCAACCACAATCCAGACTCTCATTGGAACCTACAGGAAGCATTTAGAGGCTGTAATTTCTGCAAAAGGCGGATCTACTAAATATTTCATTTCTTTTTTGTGGTGCCCAAATTTATACACCTGCCTGATTGAGCAATTATTGCACACTTTCTGTAAATCCAATAAACTTAATTTCACTTCTCAAATATCACTGTGTGCGTTTCCTATATGATATATTTAACTGACATTTTTTTATCGTAACCACCAACGATTTATACAGGAAAATAATGATTATTAACAAGGTTGCCCAAACTTTTGCATCCCACTGTATACCTACATATTGAAGTTTCATAATTATGAAATGTGGTGTACATTAACAAAAATCTCCCAGAGGAAATTAAGCTTTAATAAACTAAAGAGCCAGTGCTTAAAGTGGGCCCCAAAAGGCACCAGTTTAAGTTTAAAACTAAACTCTCAAAACTAAAAATTTCAATATCTTAAGATCAGACATTATGTGAAATAGTGTATTCAGATCATTAAAACTAATCTCCGTTAAAGAATTTCTTCCTTTGGGGCAGGATTTCCTAAAGCTCTGGAACACTTTAGTTTTAGCATCTCTAGCAGTTATTTTCACCTAAGTCTGTCATATGTCTAATGACCAAGAACAATGACAACACCAGACAAAAGCAGCATTCCTAGACCAATTTTATGTAGAGAGAATATCGATTTTATATAGGTTGCATTCTGTTAAAAGCATCAAGCAAAAAGCTTTTGCAGTTATTTCTGGTATAGTCCAAAAGACATACTGTACACGTACAAAACTAAAACAAACTTGCGCTTAACTTAAATTTACATTTCTACCACCCTTCAGCTCTATGGAGGAATATTTCGGACAAAATGAAATAAATAAATGCGTAAATAAATAAAAGTACTGTGAAATGTGAGCATAAATAAATAAGTGTCATGAAATGACAGCCTTAATAAATAAATATGTCATGAAATGAGCATAAATAAATAAATGTCACGAAATATGTTTTTCGTTGCTTATTTATTTATTTCATTTTGTCCATAACATTCCTGCAAACCGTCATGAAATACGGCTTGAAATAAAACTGTCAGTTTCACTCATCAAAGTTGAGAGGGTGGGCTCTAACACGCCCTCTAGTTACTGATTGGTGAATCGATAGCACAAGAATTAGAAAAATGCTTACTACTGCCGATTAAATGGATTCTGCGAAGATATTACGTATTTCAGAGAGAGAATTGAAGATTTATCGGAAGAAATTACAATGTTGGAGGCCCTTTTAGAACCGAGTATTTCACCCTTGTTTTACGAGTAGAAAGTCAGTTGCATATTCGCAGCTACTTTTTCAAACAACTGTACAGCTCTGATCAGTGGTAAAGTTGTTCAGTTCAAAATATTAGGTAGAGCTGCTTTGGGCATTCCATGTCAAAGTACCTAAACTAATACAGCCGTTGCAGCTTACCGTATATCAAACTGGCTCATTCGCCTTGTGATCGTCTTCTCTGATACATCATACAGATCTGCAATCTGTTGTACTTTTAAACCGCATAACAGAAGGTGTTCTATTGACTCAGCTGGAATGTCAAAGGATGGACGTCCAGAGCAGGGTACTGCATCACCTGAACTGGAGTGTAGTAGAGTCTGTTCCACCTGTTCTTCGATAATTTCAAAAACAGTTTCATCTATATCGGAGTCTAAAAGGGCTGCCAACATTCTAATTTCATCCGATAAATCTTCAATTCTCTCTCTGAAATACGTAATATCTTCGGCAGAATCCATTTCATCGGCAGTAGTAAGCATTTTTCTAATTAATTCTTGTGCTATCGATTCACCAATCGATAACTAGAGGGCGTGTTAGAGCCCACCCTCTCAACTTTGACGAGTGAAAGTGACAGTTTTATTTCAAGCCGTATTTCATGACGGTTTGCAGGAATGTTACGGACAAAATGAAATAAATAAATAAGCAACGAAAAACATTGTGACACATTTATTTATTTATGCTCTCATTTCACAGTACTTTTATTTATTTACGCATTTATTTATTTATTTATTTCATTTTGTCCGAAGTATTCCTCCATAATTAAACAGTCTTTCTTCACAACCTTTGACAGTGAAGAGTCCCTTCATTTAAAAAGCCTAAAACCTGTCAATTTTACAGACAGGTACAGTTCATTCAACTAGTCACCAGTGCTTCTACCCATTTCCAATTAGTAATAAAATTGGCAACTGCAGTAGATAAATTAAAATTGACATTTAAAAAAAAACAAAAAAACAAAACACCACAATTGTGTCCAAAACAGCAATGTACAGGTGGGACAACTGCATTACAAAATTTTTGCAGTAGCTCTATTACGGTTGAGTACATTTTGTAACTATGTGGGGAAAGTTTTAAAAATGCATTGAAGCTATGAGAATTCCAATTTAAAATAATCACTTCTGTTCTTTCAGACATTACAAAGGCTCTCTCTCTCTACATCTATATAAAAAATTCAGGGCACAACTAGAGAACACACATTTACACAGAAATAATCCCTTTTAACAGGACACTTGTATGACACTCCTAAACCCAGGCAACAATTACATTTCACTTAAGGAGAAAGTTATTTTAATGTTAACAGGAAAGAAGGTAAAAGACACAATGACATCTTGGCAGAACACCCAATGAAGACTATAGAGCAGAAACAGTCTCATTCTTACCTCTTCAGTGTAGAAAGAACTGAACTTTTAAAGAAATTGATGTAAACACTTTGCTCTGTAGTTTGTAGCCTCTGGTGGATCTCAGCCATTTTGGAAAGTTACTCTTGAAATGCAACTACCTAGCCATGACTACTCATGAAATTATCTACCAGTTTGCCAATAAGAAATTGGTGGAGGGTATTTGGGTAACAATTTGCAATTTAAAATTGACTAACCAATATTGGACTAGGTTTTACAGGATTTGGAGAGTTTGACTAAAATTGGTCTCTTAAAAATGCCTATCAAATTTGGAAACCTTGTGGTCAACCCTTATTTGTATCTCAAGGACCAAGTTACACACTACTAATACAGTGCATTATACAAGGCAACATTTCAGTATTACTGAACTATTGAGATTACCGCTCTACAAATTGTTCTTTGCTGCAAAATTTCTATTTTTCTAAATATTAAATGTTTTTGCACATGTACATTTTTTCACTCTGAGTGAAGCCAGGCAGAATAGCTAGTATACAATATGCACATACAGCATTAAGGATGACTGGCATTTGGGGATCTTTTGATCCGTGGAAAGAATCCACTGAAATTTCTGGCATGCGTTGGAATGGTTCTGTATAGTTTGTCAGAAGGAAGGAGTGAGCAGCGCAAAACGGTCGAGGTCTATAATAATCATGCCTTTCTGAAGAAAGGTGCATTACAAATGTCCTGAACAGAAGGCTGCTGGGAGACCTGTAAATCTGTAATCGTGAGATTAGACAAAAGAAATATAGGCTTCAGACATAAGTGTTAAGACTTAACCAAAATATGTAATCTCTGGCATAAAATGACAGTGGATTATGAATAGAGTATATTTAGCCTTACTGTTGAAACTATAAAACAGTTTTGTTTAGAACAGTACTGTTTAGAATCTGAACTTTGTATATTAAAGGTTTATGCATCCCTGCACTATCTGGTTTTTTCTTGTGGGTACCTTTATTCTGGTTTTGTATAGTTAGCACTGTTTATTCCAAAGATGTTCAGCGTTAGTCTTGCGATTGGTCAGCACCATAATGTGTGCCTTTCTCAAAAATGGGGCATAGCAAGTACTTTAATACATGGATTGAGAAAACAAATGTCTTCTGTAGTTTAAGAGAAAGCAAATCTAGACAGTACATGGAAAATGTATATAGTGATTTTAAATGACTGGTACTTGAGTTTCTCAAGGGTTAGGACTTTGCCTTCCCCAATCTAGTCTCTGCCGTTATGCATTTTTGCACCTTTAGTGTAGGAAGGAGAGAGAAAAATAAAAAAAAAAAAAATAAAAAAAAATTAAGACTTTAGGAGGTAGGACATTTAAATGTTCCATTCACTACAACTTTGGTACTTGTTTCTGAAAAGTCTGCTCATATTCTAAAGGTATCCTGGGTAAGACCCTGCCTTTAGTAACTTTTGGCACAATCTTGATTATCCAACTTCCTTCAACAACCACAATAGCTGCACACATTCCTGTATGAACCAATGAGGAGCTATAAGATTGAAGATGAGAAAAAACATATGACCAAAGACAGGCTATGGAGAGACTTCAGACAACTGCAGAGGTAACCTTAAAATGATCAACTTTACCATAAGGGGGTCAATATAAACTCCTGGACTCGATTTGTGGCAGCTCGTAAATCAGCCTACACAAAGCAGGTCATACGTTAGACTTAGTGATTACTAAAGGACTTAAAGTTGATATAAAGCAGGTCATTGATATCGGTCTATCAGACCATTTCCTTCTACTATTTAATATAGAAATAAAGATAGAAAACGCTCATGAGAAGCATTTTGTTAAAAAATGCTTCTTTGACTCATCAGCTTTAAAGCTTACAACTATTCTAAGCAATCAGTCCGTTTATAATGCCAACTATAATAGCGAGGATAATCGAAATAGTAAAGTGGAAAACTAATTCTAAAGTAAGAACTGCTGTTGACATAATTGCACCTGAAAAGACAGTTAAAAAATCCTCTAGTACTGTTATTCCATGGAAGACCCAAAGAGTGTCTGATTTAAAAAGAACATGTCGTAGAGCTGAGCGTAAATGGAGGAAAACTAAACTAACTATCCATTATGAGATATTGAAGGTTAAAATAACAGAATACAATAACACAGTCCGTCTTGAGAGGCTGCTATTTCTCTAATTATAAATAACTAGTAATCCCAGAGTCTTATTTTCAACAATTGATCGTCTGTTAAACCCAGGTAACACAAAGGAATGCCCCCAGAATACTTCCAGTGAAACCTGTGAGAACATTGCTGTATTTTTCACTCAAAAATGTATGATATATTAGAGATAACATAGTATATCTCCCCAACACTGCAGAACCTCCAAAGCCCCGGTACTCCATTATAAACAAATTAAATGCTTTCACCAGGATAGATTTACCTGAATTACATAGTATAATCTCTCAACTGAAACCCTCCACCTCGTCCTTGATCCAATACCAACCAGGTTTTTCAAAGAAATATCAGGCGTGCTAATTGACAATATTCTGGACATAGTTAGTCATTAGATACGGGGGTCTTTCCAGACTGTCTTAAGACTGCTGTAGTTAAACCCCTGCTCAAGAAAATAATCTTGACCCCTCTGCCTTTGAAAATTTTAGACCCATTTCTAACCTGCCCTTCTTAAGTAAAATTCTAGAGAAGGCAGTCATTATGCAGTTAAATGACCACCTCAATAAACATGCTATTCTTGATACATTTCAGTCAGGCTTCAGAACAAATCACAGCACAGAAACTGCACTTGTTAAAGTAGTAAATGACTTATGGGTAAATACAGACAGGGGCCATTTATCTGTTCTCATCCTCTTAGATCCGAGTGCTGCATTTGACACCATTGATCATATTGTTAGAAATCGCCTTAGTCAATGGGTGGGCCTTTCTGGCAGTGTCTTAAATTGGTTTGAATCCTACCTGGCAGGGAGAAAATTCTTTGCGAGTTGTGGTAATCAAATCTCAAAGACACATGATATCCGATATGGTGTTCCACAAGGCTCTATCCTGGGTCCGCTGTTTTCTCAATCTATATGCTTCCGTTAGGTCAGATTATCTCAGGTTACAACGTGAGCTACCACAGCTATGCTGATGACACACAGCTGTACTTATCTATAGCACCTGATGACTCCGACTCTTTCGATACACTAACACAATGTCTTACTGGTATTTCTGAATGGATGAATAGTAATTTTCTCAAACTAAATAAAGAGAAAACTGAAATTTTAGTAATTGGCAATAATGGATTCAGTGAGGTTATCAGAAATAAACTTGATGCACTAGGATTAAAAGTTAAGACGGAAGTAAAAAATTTAGGGGTAACCGTTGACTGTAATCTGAATTTTAAATCGCATATTCATCAGACCACTAGGACAGCATTTTTCACTTAAGAAACATAGCTAAAGTTAGACCTCTTATATCATTGAAAGATGCTGAGAAATTAATTCACGCTTTTGTTTTCAGTAGACTAGATTACTGTAACGCACTCCTCTCAGGACTACCCAAAAAAGACATAAATCATTTGCAACGAGTGCAGAATGCAGCTGCTAGAATCCTAACTGGGAAAAGAAAATCCGAACACATTTCTCCAGTTTTGATGTCACTACACTGGTTGCCTGTGTCATTCAGGATTGACTTTAAAATACTGCTTATGGTTTATAAAGCCTTAAATAATCGCTCCATTTTATATATCGGAATGCCTGACGCGTTATTCCAAATCGTAACCTTAGATCTTCAAATGAGTGTCTCCTTATAATTCCAAAAGCTAAACTTAAAAGAAGTGGTGAGGCGGCCTTCTGCTGTTATGCACCTAAAATCTGGAATAGCCTGCCAATAGGAATTCGCCAGGCAAATACAGTAGAGCACTTTAAAACACTGCTGAAAACACATTACTTTAACATGGCCTTTTATAACTTCACTTTAACTTAATACTGATACTCTGTATGTTCAATTCTTCATAATAACTATTCACAGTGGCTCCAAAATCCATACTGACCCCTACTCTCTCTTCTGTTTCTTTTTCCGGTTTCTTTGTGGTGGCGGCCTGGGCCACCACCACCTACTCAAAGCATCATGATGCACCAACATTGATGGACTGAAAGCCAGAAGTCTACGTGACCATCATCAGGTCCTTCCATGAAAACCCTAAATACAAAGAGGACTGTTTGACTTATGTTAGGTAGATTGCCCAGAGGGACTGGGCAGTCTCTTGGTCTGGAACCCTACAGATTTTATTTTTTCTCCAGCCTTTGGAGTTTTTTGTTTTTCTGTCCACCCTGGCCATCGGACCTTACTCTTATTCTATGTTAATTAATGTTGACTTATGTTTCTTTTATTGTCTTCTATTTTTCTATTCATTTTGTAAAGCACTTTGAGCTACATTTTTTTGTATGAATATGTGCTATATAAATAAATGATTGATTGAATATAAACTACTGTTTTATTTTTACATTTCAGATGTATTTTTGAAGCATTGTGGTAGAAAGTCTGCATCATAAGCAGCTTGATGCATTTACCCAATTTCATGTTGCTTCCTTTTTTACATAGCATTAATCTTTGAAATTGACAAGCAAACAGTCTATACACCTTCAGGAAAAAAAGTCAAGAATATAGAATAAAAATTGTGTTTAGTTCTTATAAGACAGTTCAAAAAATGAAATCGTGTTTGCCATAATCAAAACTTTTGCTGCCTCAAAGTGCACACATATATAAAGTTAAGGCTTTTGTTCCAAATGTGGGCCTGTGACTCCATTTTAAGCCTCAGACACCAATAATCCCCCCCCTTTAAATACCCTTTTTAAAAAGTTTACTACAGCAAATGTGATTGTGAACTAGTAACTCCAAGTCAAAAACTGGACTAGTTAAAAATTACCTAAAGCTTTAAAATTAGTTTTAAGCAATGGATTTTGCAAGCTTTATAGTACAATGGAGCTATTGACAGCAGTGGATTACACTAGGTTTGCTTTGCCACTATCTGAGCTGCTAGTAAAGAAAGACATTTTCAAACTGCACCCCAACCTGATTAGTTTCACTAGCAAAACTAGTGACTATTAAAAAAAAAAAAGGAAAGAAAGAAAGGACACACCCCACACAACTCAAAATTCACACTTTTGTTCCGTTTAGACTTGACCAGTGGCCTAGACTACAGTTTAGACGTCTGAACCATTAAAAACAGTGCTAAGCTACACCTAATTTCAAACAAACTCTTTAAATGGTTTTAAATTTGCATTATCCTTCATAATACACATGGAATTGAGTGCTGTACATTTACAGAAACAAATTTATTCTACACCAACTACAAACTTGAAAAAAATCTGTTAAAGGGGATTCTGCAAAAATTACCCTTTTTACAAAAACAAAACATGAGAAGTCTTGCCAAGAGCGACTAAAATATGTGTAGAGTCTCTTTACAGTGCAATGACACCTCTACTTTTGCATTGTAAACAAAAGGGTAAACTTGGCAGCTGTCTTTTGAACAGAAGAATTACATGTACATGTTAACAATAAAAGGTATGCATAATGTTTCATAAAACAGCATTTCTATGAGCACAGTCAAACCAAACCAACTGCAAGTCACTGCCCAAGGAAAGTCAAAACTAAGCTTGAGAGAAAACACACCACATAAACACAAAAAAAGTACCTTATACATACTTGGACTGTGTTTGTTTTGTGATGTTCCGGATTGTAGCTCCTTCTTTTCCAATGATAGCACCCACAAATTGGGTTGGAACCAGCATACGTAGAGGTACATCGGACTGCTGTTTGGGTCGACTGGTAGTGCCAGGTGAGCCTTGACGAGGTGGACCCCTTTGACCAAATGCACGCCTTGCTCCCTGGGGATGTTGCGGAGTGGGTTGCTGTGTAGCCATTTCATCAGGAATATAGGTAACCTTCAAGGAGTAGTTTTCTAGCTGATATCCATTTAACTTTTCAATTGCTCTTAATGTGCAAGCATAAAGAGATTAGAAAGAAATTAACAGTAACTGAAGCACTTTAAATCACTAACAGGACAGATCTGCCCCCAAGTAATTAAAATCCATAGGTATATTAAACAATTACGGGCATTTTGCAAAATGTACAAAATATTTTACATCATCAGAATGGGGAAATATTTTAGCTGGCCAAAATGGCTGCATGAAGCCACTATTTAATTCACAAACCTCTGATTTCATCATCATCTCTGCATTTGAAGTAGTGCCTTAAAATGTAGCATTTGTGTACTCTGCCTGCTAAAGCCCACCCTCTCAACTTTGAGGAATGAAAAACTATTTTAAGGGGGTAGAGAAAAAAAGCCACCAACTTGTACAACTCCCTGTAAATTCATCATCTCAAAATACCCTTGAGATGTAAAACACTCCAATATTTCTTCAATTTGTGGAAGGGATTTCTTGTACTCCTCGTTTGCTATTGTGTTAAGAGTGCCTTGTTACTTGTGATTTTTTTTTAAAGCCAAATTCAGGACAAAAACTTCACACCAAGCTTTCGGAAAGACCAGACTCGTGTCAGCTTTAGCGGAATTTAACTGGCAAAAGTATCAAGCTAATCCAAGAAACAATCATGTAACTTCTCAAATTCTAAGCCAAATATGTTGTACGGTTTCAAGGCAGTATGGTAGCATAGTGGTGCTACTCTACATGTCTAGTATCCAGAGTGAATCTTGCACCAAGTCGCTGTCCATATGAAACGTGCATTACTCTTCCCTAAATTGGCCACTGTGCAAGTTCCACAATAAACTGTAGCCCAGTCCAGAACTTAATTTCCAGAAAATGCCCTTGGTTATCACAACCCTGAACTGGATTAATTGCGCTTGAAAATAGTATTGTTGCTACAGAGAATCCATTAAGAGCCTAGCTATTGATCTTTCACTCACTCATTCTAAAAGTTAGCATTTCATATTATGAGTAACTTCAGTAGTAAAGCTCCGAATGTGTTGCTGCCATTTTAATTACTGGTTAATAAGCTAGCACAAACTATGCAACCATTTCACAACACCCAAGCAGATTGCCTTTTTGATTAAATCTGAATTTATTTTTCAGCAGGAAAAATTTTCAGAGATTGTTAACCCACATCTATGCTGGCTACTATTTAGTCCGATTAATTATATATATTATATATAAAAAACACCACACAAAAAACAAAACAAACAAACAAACAATCTACAGTTCTTCTCAATTTGCACAGGTTGCAAGCAAAAAAAGTTGCATGTTTTTGCAGATAAACTTAGAAATCCATAGGTTTCTTGTATAAATCTATCATGGGAGGAGTCAAATTTACAATTAAATTCCCCATAATAAACTATTAGTATGAAAATACATTAAAATGGGGACAAAAAAAAAAAAAAATCTTTGCAACTAGTACAATTCTTTGTAGGTGGTGACCAAGTTCTTTTAAAATGTACATCAAAGCCATACTCTTGGGAGAATACTTTATTTGTAGCCCACTTTGTGTGAAATCCAAGTACATTTTATATATAAAAAAAAAAATTAAATCTTGTTAGCCAGTGTTATGTAGTACTTGTTAGATTCTCTAACCATACAAAAACCAAATATGAACAGCTGCACTCTATCTACAATCTCATTAACCCCTGGATAAACTTACGACTAAAAAGACTAGTACAGTAAATCATGCAAGCATTCCATGAAGTGCCTGAAGTCTACAGAACAGAAAGTATAGTTCAGCCAAGAAACTCAACAGAATCCCCAAACCTGACCAAAAAGTGGATTCAAGTGAAACGGTTTGGTACTCACTGTCTGGTTTGGTCTTTAGCAGCATAGGTTACATTGACAACAGCCGTCTCTGTCTCTGTGTTCACTATAAAAGGTGAAAGCAATGTATTATTTCACATGTTAGTGCATGGACATTATATTCTGAAACTCCCTATTATACATACCTTGTTCACAGGTTTCCACTGAGCCATATTGCGCTAACAAACTATCCAAAACCTGTACAACATTTAAGAAAAAAAAAAAATTATATTGTAACATTCAAAAGTTAAGGATACTTCTGATAATCTTTCACCTCAACTAAAAGGGTTTTCAGAATGTTGGTATCTACTTGGTACTGAATGGTACTAGGTTTATTATAGTATCAATAGTACCAAATGAAAGTCAGTTCTGCACGTGACTGGAAGTAGATGAATGTGTTTTAAAGGCAAAATACAGGAGGAAAGCTATATGAAAATGGATCAGTGACATCAAGTCACTGCTGAAGTGTTCTGTTCAAGGCAGGAAAAATTAAGCATGCAAATAGAGTTTGAGATTTGTTAAAAACAGGTTTTTAGTTATTGCCACTTACTATCACATTGGGGGCTAGTTCAGATATAGATTCAGGGTATCTTAATGATGTGACCAATTGTATGGTCAAATTGAGAAATTAAATCGCTTTTAAATACAGTGTCCTACACAGTACCTTTTTGTATGTAAAAAGGCATGGAATTCATTCTCCAGTTAAATCAAGTATGTCCACAGATCTACATTCATCTATTTTCTAACTTATTTATACAGTTAGGGGTTGTGGGGGAAAACCTCACACGCATCCACCATTAGGCATACAGGACTGTGGGAGGAAACTGCAGAACAAGAATCAATGTAACCGGTTTTAAAATATTTCGATGAAGTAGCTATTTGGCAGTCAATACAAAATAAAAATTGGTTTTGAACCCAAAGCATTGTAAAGAAATGACAATTAGCAGGATCACTGAAAACATTTGCAAAGCTTCGATTTCTGAAAGAATATTTAATTAGAAGTACAAGAATTTAAGTGAAGCATCAAGTGGCTTTATGGTCATACCATCCATACACAGAATTGCAGCATACAAAAAGGCATGACAACGTTCCTCAGGATTACAATACAAAATAAACACAAGACTAAGACAGGTAAAGTATAATAGATAAGGGATAGTAATTTGAACAGTAAAAATTTTAAACAAAAATCCAGCAAGATGAAATGCAACAAAAAATTTAGCTCAAATTTAATCACTAACACACAATTATTCAATTAACACCAAATATTGCCTCAAAAAGCACAAACTTCCCATGTGAACTCTATTACAAATCTTTAGCAGCTGGCCAAATTTTTACTCAACTGAAATAAAATTCCAGTCAGCCTAATGCTATGCAATTGTGCCCTTGGCAGCCAAGTGACTTTTCATTCTCCACCACAATAGCCTTCCTGGAGGATTAATAAAATACCATCTACATGTCAATATCAATGGGTGTGCCCAGAATTTGGGTGTGGGGGCGGGGGTTCTTGAATGGATTGGAGAAACAACCTCTCCTGGGAAACAAATGTATGCTTGTCATAAAAAGCAAACCCCAAAACTTTTTGTAAAATGATCCAGCAACCAAAAGCCAAAACCACAAATAATCTAATTTCTATGCAATTAAATAACCAAGGGAGATTTACCCTGTTCAATGAAATGGCATCCGCAGTCCAAGCGCATAAGTGGTAATTACCCTGATGAATGAAGCAACCACCTTTATTTATATAGCACATTTTCATACAATGTAGCTCAAAGTACTTTACATGACGAGAAAGAAAAAAAAATTAAAAAAAGAAAAGAATTAAGAGAACACTAACAGAATAAAAGTAAGGTCCAATGGCCAGGGAAGACAAAAAAAACAAAAAAAAGCCGGACGGGGAAAACGCACACAAAAAGCCAGAGGTTCCAGGCCATGACTGCCCAGCCCCCTCTAAGCATTCTACCTAACAAATGATCAGTCGTTATTGTATTCAGGGTTCTCATGGAAGGACCCGACGGTCATGTGGACTTCTGGCCTTTAATCCATCAATGTAGGGACATCATGGTGCTTTGATTAGGTGGTGTTGGTGCAGATCGCCACCAAAGAAAACCGGAAAAAAAGAACCAGCAACCAAGTATCAGCACACTGCACTGTTAAGACTGATCATATCCACAGGAGCATTTTGGGGTCTTAATCCAGACTTGCTAGAATATGAGAGGTAAGTAAAACAATGTTAAACCTTTGTCGACAATCTTACGCAATCTCCTTAGAATTAACACAGAATTTCTAGCCCAAATCATGCCCATGGTGACATTTAATGATTCACTTTGTAGTGTAAAGCAGACAACTTTTAGGACAGTAATCTGATGCCATCTAGCAAAACACACAAACCCCCACACACCATTGTGCTGCAAAAAAAATATTTCAATGCATTTTCCCCTTTAGGTAACTTAACAGTCATGAGTGAGGCCGAGCTTTCAACCAAAACACAATGGGGTGTAAATGAGCAGCTTTTTTTTTTTTTTTTACTACCATTAGTTGAATCAAATAGTGATAACATCACACAAAAACTAAAGCATACAGCACTGTAGGACCACCAAAACTGCTGTGAAATGCATGGCTAATTTGGGACCGAGTAGCTCTGTGACAAGGAAAAAAAAAAAAATTCAGAAACTGTGCTTTAAGTTTTCAAAATTAAGGTTTTATTTGTTTAAAAACATTTGTCCCAACTTTAAAGCTTTGTGTTAAATCAAACTCTTTAGTTTCATTAAATTTTAGGACTTAACATCTTCAAGGTTTATTACACAATGTAAGCCTGTGTAAGTAAATTTGAGGTAATGCCAAAGCAGCCAAAGTAATCTTTGATAGATTACATTCAATGCACCATTAAAAAATACGAGACATGTGCTTTCACTTCTGGGTTATACTAATAGATGGCCTTAAAGCCAGAGAAATTCAATTCAGCGTTTGCAAAACCATATCTAGCAGTATAGCATGCTATTTTGCTTGTCCTGCTAACACTGTTCTAGCAATTATGCATTTCTAAAGCCACTACAAGCTGTGTACTGTTAAGCACTGAAACAAAGTGCATCTTCCCAATTAAATTTTATGTTGGCATTACCAAATGTAGCAATTCACGTCAGTCTAGACAAGCCAAATACCCACTTAGATTGAATCTTGCACTTAGTTGAAGCAAGTGTTTGCACCACCAGTCCTCCCACAGTTCTATATGCATAACTAGACACATGCAAGTCACACCCCTGCACTACATACACAGGTTAGAAAAAAAAAAGGACATGTTTAAAGAGATATCTTTTCATCTCCTCTTACAAATGTGTGACTAATTGAACAGTTACACCTCATTTGATCTCAAATCACGCACAGATCTTTAATTCATTTTCAACCACTTAAATGAAGTCAGGTCACAGAGGCAACCGTGTTTGTGTAGCCATAGCCACACTTGCCAGATCAAACAGATCCCAAGGTGTTCCCAGGCTATCTGGATGATATTCTCCCAGCTGGTTGTACCTGAAAGGCCTCCTGAGGGAGGCATCCGTATCAGATGCCCATATTGCCTCAACTGGCTCCACTTGATGCAGAGGCGTCAGTGGTTCTACTCCAAGCCTTTCCCTGATATGATTTACTGCAAGGAGAGCCCAGCATAAATCTGAATTAATTCCATAATAGAACAATGTGGGAATAATGCAAGCCTGAATGTACTTTTTAAAACCCACCCCATTACAAGTATGATTTCTGCACTCCTGTGCAAACCAAAAAAAAAACCCCACCACACACACACACACACACTTCCAGACATGACCTCTGCCTTTTTAACACGTTTCACTACAGTACGCCATTCTCATTTGTAGTGTTTACTCAGTTTCTAATTTGTATTGTGCCTTCTGGGTAACTTGTCCCGAAATAGTGGTTCTTGTGAGACATTCTTTAATGTGATAAATAACTCCACAAAAGGTTACAATGTTTTATTGAAGTCAATCTTTGAAATCTGCATTTTCCAACCATTAAGTTGGACTTGCACATTCCTGGTATTTTAGCTACTCAAATTGGACACAATAGGCACACTGAAAATTTACCTTTAAAACAATCACATAAGGCCAATTCACTATAAAAAAATTTGCATGCTAACTGCTACTACATCTCTGTACCAGTTCACCCATATGCTCACACACAAAACATTCAAGGTAATATTAAAATGAGCAAGGTCATTAAACACTGTATTAAACACAAGATGGTTATTTTTTGGAAAATTAGATGTTTCACTTAAGTGATTACTGGAACTCTAAATATTTTCCATGACAAGTACATTAAGCGAGGACTCCTTAATACTGAATTTTACATTTTCATGACTTTCCAGGACCTGTACGATGCCTGTACATACCTGGAACAGTGCAGTATTTGCCCAATACATTTTTATAAATAAGCGAAAGGACTTTTCTGCAGATCAAGCTGTAAATCAACCAAGACCTCCCTTCTCAAAAAAACTGCCAAATGAAAACGGTTTACAAAATAAAAGTTGAGTGAGAAGTCTAAAGTGGTAACTTAGAAAATGTGTATAGGATATGACTGCAGCAAAATACCAGTTATATACCAGCTACACCACAGATCTCTGCCAACCTCGGCTGGGATAAAGGTTTTAAACTTAGTAAACTGAAGGCGATCACAGTACTGATGTGGACACTACAAGCCATTTAAAAAGGGATGGGTAGTAAATAAATCATCCAATCCCAAGAAATTTGCTAAATAAGTAATGCCAATCATACTTCACTACCAAGAGCTGACAAATCTATGAGTGAAGAAAAAAAAAATCTATTTTGCCTGCTAAGGGTATCAAAGCACAGCATTGTGTTCCTCCCCTTAAGGTCTAGCACACTGTTCCAAAAAAGTTAGTGGACTTGAAGTCTACCATGTTAACCTAAACTGTCCCTTTTAGTGGCAAGCCATAATAAAACATTACTAGGATGTGAGAAGGATAAATATTGTACAATTTTTGTATAGCCCAAAAATCACACAAGTGCCGCAATGGGCTTTAACAGGCCCTGCCTCTTGACAGCCCACCAGCCTTGACTCTCCAAGACAAGGAAAAAAACTCCCAAAAAACCCAGTAAGGGGGGAGAGAAAAAAAAAAAAGGAAGAACCTTGGGAAAGGCATTTCAAAGAGAGACCCCTTTCCAGGTAGGTTGGGCGTGCAGTGGGTGTCAATACAACAGTACAGAAATCCACAATACACAAATTTAAAAGTACATTGCAGAATTTAACAGTAGATATCACATGATTTGGTACAGCTTAAGCCCTCAGACCTACAGTTTTTTTTGGGGGTGGGGGGCGCACATGCATTCTGGTATTGTGATCTCTAGTCTGGAACCCTATTTTCTTCCTAGAGGTTTAACAAATCTCTGTACTCAATATCTAATGCGTGCAGTTTATAATTGCATTCACCCATGATCTAACACATGATCAAGCAAGTAACCCAGGCCACTGAACGAAGACATTTTACAGATTGGAATACCTGGCCATCAACTGTTAAAGACTGTACTGGAGGATATTATGCTTCAATGTTACCGATGCCATGGGATGCCCAGAAATGGAAAGAAAGCCAGCTGACCCATGCCAGCTAAAATGAGCCATTTCTTTCGTCCCCAATGGTCCATAAAACTATGGTTTACAATAAGGAGAACCTTTAACCTTGACTAGTGTCCCTTTGTCTCGAGCCAACTGCACTGCACTTTAGAAACCCCTTGTAGTCCAATACCAGATATCATCCAACCATCTTTTCCATATTCCTCTTTTCTTTATCCCACTACTGTCTATCAATGTATCATTCTTCATTGAACAGTGACCAGACATCAAAAGTTTCCTCACTTTGATCCTGGCCTTTACAGTTACCCCCAAAAACACCCATTTCAAATGCATACAACTTGGTTTCAATCCAATAATCACATGCATATAGCAATAAAGACCTTGTGCACATTTATTATTCTCAGTCAGGCACTTAATGTTCACTCCCAACTCATGATCGGGCTTACAAAAGGCACTCCTTGTTATTCTATTGAAACAGAACTTTTGCTTCTTCCAAAAGGACCATTAACTGCCAAAAACTTAACATTTTCACCAGGAAAATTGAAAGTACCTAGTTAAGCAGTTGTTCAAGTATATTTGTGTTAATCTGTTGGAAATCTGCATTTGTAAAATCTTTATTACCGAGGCCATTTTCATGGAATAGCACTATACAGTAATACTGAAGAATACTAGATTGAAGCAGAACTTGTGTATATAGCGTTGTCTGCCAATAAAATCTGTTTCTTTGTAAATGAAATTTAACTTCAAATAGCGCGTTTCAAAGGAGATTTGTGAATTTTGATTTTAAGCCTCGATATTTTCCATAGAGGGAAAGACACCCTTGCAAACTTAACATTTGCTATCACAGTCCTTGAAATAGTGTAAAACAAAATCCCCTACATGCTTATTTATGTCAGATTTGTCATTTAACCTCCCAGAAATGGCTATTAGAGGGCTAGGACCACCTCTAAAGAATCAAAATACAAAAAAAAAAAAAAAACCCACACAAAACACCACCCACACACCACCATCAGTGATCACCAAACTGATTAGCAAACACTCTACAAGACTATTCCTGATCCTGATTTACCCCCCCTCCCCATTTTGTGAAAGTGAACACCAGTGTTGATGAACATAACATGCACAACTTTAAGTCCTTCTGATCACCTTATTGGTTTACACTTTATTGTAAGGGAAAGCGATACCTTACATAACTACACATCAAGAAAAACGGTCTCTCATACGTGAAAGTTGCCTTATACTGGCAAGTCAGGAGACAGTGTACCAGGGAGAGAGAAGGGAAAAAAAAAGGGGTTAGAAATAATGTCAATTAGCTATTGCTGACCCAAAACTAACTAGCACTTATAGTGCAAGAGGTCAACAAAAAGTTTGTCCATCTTTCCAAAAATGGAAACACATTGTTTAACTCCTCCCCTACCCCCACCTAAGATATGGAGTAGCTAACCATAAGAATTAAAAACACAAAAGTTATTCATCAAATATTCAGATTTCAGCATGGCCCCAATAACACCCATTTAATAATTCAAATATTAACGGCATTAAAATATTAACTACATAAAAATACGAATAATTCTTTGTATCAAATTTCTGTAGTTTGCACAAGAAACTGAAGGTCTGGTTTCTCTTGGTAGGAAAAGCTTCACTTTGCGTCTTGCCAGGTTTCAGGAGCGGTGCTTTAAAATTTTCAAAAATGAGATTTCAGTGGGTATCTGACAAAAAGTGCAACAAAATGAAAATGCAAACCGACACCAACCCAAATTTTTTAGTTATTGCTAGACTACCGAAACATTAAACACAGATGTAGCTGCCAATACAATTCACTCTCCTAGTGAGTGAACTGCCGGTCTACACAATAAGCACGAACATTCATCTGCCATTATCATGCAATGCACTTGCTTGATCACATTTGCAGGCAATATTTAAGCCAGAAGTGGGTGCTTATACATGCAAAATTTTAAACCATGAGGAGGGTGGAACAGGAACAGACCAACACTTAACTGCCACTATTGAAATATTTGACTTTGTAGGATAAGTGCAGTAACCTAATGCATACACAGTGTTTTTATAATATACTTGCAGATGAGCTTTTGAAAAGTTACCAAATGATTATGTAGTAAAGTTATCCTAGTTACAGTAACTGAAATTTTGGCCACATGGAATATACAACCTAGTTTTTAAACACACAAGATAAATGCATGCACTAATGTACTTAGATTTTTTAAATGAAAACCAAGATATGCCAAACTAAATCAAAAAATAATGCATGTATTGTTTATGGCAGAGCTTTTTTTTTTAAAAAATGGGTTTTTCAAATGTTAGTCAAAAGGAAATAAACTGCATTTATTAGACTTCATTCCTTATCTGGCTCCATGAATTAAGTGACACTTGTTTCATTAACAAATTTAACTTTCGACTTAGTAATAGGAAAACGTACTTGAAAGGAAAAAAAGTTCCATGGTAATTTGTCCAGTTTTTGGCAATGCTGCCAAGATGGTAAAAATGCTCTTCTTGGGTCCCAATTGTATCAATTCTGTTTACTCAGATTAAAAAGTTTAAAGAACCCCTAAACGACTAGATTAGAGAAGCTATGCTTTTGGGACACAAACACTTGACACAATCGGGAAAGTTTTTTCACATGTGACAACCACTTAGAGTATTCGGTGTACTCACCATAGCAGAATAAGTGGTATCAGTTAGAGATTTGAAATCTGCAACAGTGATGGAGGGTAGCTTAGCTGTTGCAGACGAGTACTTTTGATGAAACTGAAATCCTTACCTAGATTCCATTTTGCATTTCACGGTCAAAAAAGGCTATATACAGTGGTGTGAAAAACTATTTGCCCCCTTCCTGATTTCTTATTCTATTGCATGTTTGTCACACAAAATGTTTCTGATCAAAACACATTTAACCATTAGTCAAATAACACAAAAATGCAGTTTTTAAATGGTTTTTATTATTTAGGGAGAAAAAAAAAAAAACAAACCTGCATGGCCCTGTGTGAAAAAGTAATTGCCCCCTGAACCGAATAACTGGTTGGGCCACCCTTAGCAGCAATAACTGCATTAAAGCGTTTGCAATAACTTGCAATGAGTCTTTTACAGCGCTCTGGAGGAATTTTGGCTCACTCATCTTTGCAGAATTGTTGTAATTCAGCTTTATTTGAGGGTTTTCTAGCATGAACTGCCTTTTTAAGGTCATGCCATAGCATCTCAATTGGATTCAGGTCAGGACTTTGACTAGGCCACTCCAAAGTCTTCATTGTTTTTCTTCAGCCATTCAGAGGTGGATTTGCTGGTGTGTTTTGGGTCATTGTCCTGTTGCAGCACCCAAGACCGCTTCAGCTTGAGTTGACGAACAGATGGCCGGACATTCTCCTTCAGGATTTTTTGGTAGACAATACAATTCATGGTTCCATCTATCACAGCAAGCCTTCCAAGTCCTGAAGCAGCAAAACCACCCCAGACCACCACACTACCACCACCATATTTTACTGTTGGTATGATGTTTTTTTCTGAAATGCTGTGTTCCTTTTACGCCAGATGAAACGGGACAATTGCCTTCCAAACAGTTCAACTTTTGTCTCATCATTCCACAAGGTAATTTCCCAAAAGTCTTGGCAATCATTGAGAGGTTTCTTAGCAAAATTGAGACAAGCCCTAATGCTCTTTTTGCTTAACTGTGGTTTGTGTCTTGGAAATCTGCCATGCAGGCCGTTTTTGCCCAGTCTCTTTATGGTGGAGTTGTGAACACTGACCTTAATTGAGGCAAGTGAGGCCTGCAGTTCTTTAGACGTTGTCCTGGGATCTTTTGTGACCTCTCGGATGAGTCGTCTCTGCGCTCTTGGGGTAATTTTGGTCGGCCGGCCACTCCTGGGAAGGTTCACCACTGTTCCATGTTTTTGCCATTTGTGGATAATGGCTCTCACTGTGGTTAGCTGGAGTCCCAAAGCTTTAGAAATGGCTTTATAACCTTTACCAGACTGATAGATCTCAATTACTTCTGTTTTCATTTGTTCCTGAATTTCTTTGGATCTTGGCATGATGTCTAGCTTTTGAGGTGCTTTTGGTCTACTTCTGTGTCAGGCAGCTCCTATTTAAGTGATTTCTTGATTGAAACAGGTGTGGCAGTAATCAGGCCTGGGGGCGGCTACGGAAATTGAACTCAGGTGTGATGCACCACAATTAGGTTATTTTTGAACAAAGGAGCAATTACTTTTTCACACAGGGCCATGTAGGTTTGGATTTTTTCTCCCTAAATAATAAAAACCATCATTTTAAAACTGCATTTTGTGTTTACTTGTGTTATATTTGACTAATGGTGAAATGTGTTTGATGATCAGAAACATTGTGTGATAAACATGCAAAAGAATAAGAAATCAGGAAGGGGGCAAATAGTTTCACACCACTGTATATGAAAACTGGATAAAAAGGAACCAATATAAAACTGATTCTTTCCTCCAAATAGAATCCAAGCCCAACACACGATCTCCAGAGTTAAGCAGTTTTAAATATACTATAATCATTCAGGTTCATAATCCCACTGCTGCAATTTTTAAAGAGTGCAGTTAATAAAACCATTGCTAAATGTAAAACTAGATTTAAGTCAAACACATTCTCTACTTATTTCATTCACTGGAGTCTACACGGGAAAGCTATTCAATAAAAATTCTCAAAGTTCATGAGCGTACACACTTTGGGTGGGGTAAGAACACATTTAGGGCATATCTGAATAATTCACAGATTAGAATTTAGCGCTGCTTTACATTGCTTTCATTAAAATTGTACTGTGATTTTTATAAGCCAAGTATTCTGTGTGTATTCCAATTGAATTGCTCTACAAGTTGCACACTGGAGGTGCATTACATAGAACAGCTTGGAAAAAGTTAGTTCAGTGAATATATACACATTTAACACCTCAACCCCGCTTTAATTCAACCATCAATACACATTACTAGGTTTTATAGATCTCCTCCTCATTTACCCAACAGAACCAGCCTAAAATACTGGTATTTGTAGTCTCTTCTTTCATCAACAGTAGTCCATCAAGCAGTCCATCTAGGTCAAGGAAAAGGGACATCCTTTTCATCTACTAAAGCAGACTGTTCTACAATAGGTATACTCCATTTGACAGGTGAAGGCTTAAAATATATAATGACGAAAAGTGATAAAACATAACCACAGCATAGAATGCTCAAGTTTGCAAAACATAGCACTAATATAGTACATCCTTAGGGTTTTGGCCACAGTCACTTCCCTGATGCAATCAGAAGCTAGGACCCATCACTACCAGTCTGTTATATAAAAATGTGCCAAATGAATTTCATAGACATTAGTAAATGAAATACAGATTAATATTCAACTGATTAGAAGGAAAATAAAATTTGGAAAATGTTAGAGGAACTTGGTACATAATGTTTGGACCTAGAGACCGAGGAAAAACTAGCAGCCATAAATTAAAATGATAGCTGGGTAATTAGATCTGTGCAGCTATAAACATCTGGGGTAGGGGAAGACACACAGACATGTCCCAAGTTGCTTTATAAAGCGAGATCCAAGTACAGGTCACATTCATCCAGGAGCTGCAGTGTTGGATATTGAACTAGAATTTTTAAACACTAAACCTTTGTGATCATATTCATCTTTGACTGCCGAAACCAATTCAGAATAAGACCGTTAATTTTCATATGCAAGCATAATACAACTGTCTACATTGTACTGGGGGCGAGGATGGGGGAATTGGGAGAGAGAAATTAAAATTAAGATGCAACAAAAGCTAAATATTTCAATTCCAGTGTGTTCAATCAACAATGTAGCTTAAAACAAGATTAAAAATTGTAAGATAAAATGGAGCTGATCGTTATTCCTATCATTTACTGATATCTAACATCAGGGTCTCCATTACAACCACATTCGGAATTTGAAAAAGCAAGCTGGTCAGAAAGCTGCTGCTCATTAGAACTATGACTAAGCTTCATAGCCTTTAACTTTTATTCTCACACACATACAATAAAACTCCAAAAACACACTTTAAGGCCCCTTACCTCCCACTGCAGGTGTGGAGGAATGTTTCGGATCTGAATTTTGCGACTCCTGTGGGGAAGGAGTGGGAAAATGCAAGTTAAGTAGTACATAGGACAGTGCTATCCCTCTCTTTCACACACACAAATCATGAACTTTCCCACCCATTAAAAGAACTATTACTAGCTAACACGTTACACGGTTTAAGACTGCCAAACAAAAACACTGTTACCATGTCTAGAATTTCATAAAATTTATACCAATTCCATAAACACTTACCTTGAAAGCTCAATAACCCCAGAATAAAAAATTAAGCATAGTGAAAATTAGACAGCATACCCAAATACACATTTCATCTACACTGTTAAAGTTATTTGCAAAAAGGCAAGATAAGAATGTACAGGCTTAGGTTGTCACAAATATATATTTGCTACTAATTGATCTGTATACATGGCAACTATTAAGCAGTTTATTACCTTATTCCCCACAAACATGTACTACTTCCTTTGAGAGATAGGGCAGCATAGATGCAATTCAATGTATACTTGCAAGAAACAGTTTTACTGCACTAAACCAGATTTGCATGTTGGTGTAGTTAACATCCAAGAACACGTAGTGCACACCATAAACAGGTTAACTATTAAATCGAGTGGATTTGCATGCTAGATTAAAATAAAGGGCCTTTCTTAAAATACTTAATGACTTTAACCTATCTGGTTAGTTTCCAGTTTAAAAATGCCCATAGATGTACATAAAGATACTGGAGAGTTGGTGTTCCCATGAAGTTTGAGGATCATGCACTGTCTTATGATAGAATTGGGATTTTTCATTTATTTAATTTTTTTAAACAAAAACACAAAAGAATCATTGGCACAAAGGATTTTAAGATGCTCTGTATAGAGACTAAGAGCCTCACAGCCCATTATACAGCCTATTTACCACAACAACTGACCCCAAAATCAATCTCACACATTACACAAAAATTTGTTGACTCAAGTAAAAGCAGTTCTGATTAACATTTGTAATGTTCTGACACTTGATAATGAAACTACTGCAGATCATGTACTAGGGTCTCCACCCAAATAAATATTTAGATGTGTTACCAGAGGTAACCTGAACTGGTAGCACAAAAGATTCTAAAAATGCCAGAGATTTTCTGCATACAAATGTGAATAATGACCCAAGATTGGGAAGATCGTTCTTGGAGATCAAATAATTTGTAATGTGCGCATGTGAAGTACCACCCTCCCCCAGTGGCAGTTTTTAGTTTTGCCAACCCATTCTTACCAGAACAGGTTGTTCCACTTTTTTCTTTTTTTAAAAATAAAGTCTGAGTTTGTGTATATTAAAAACCCTATGGAATCATTTATATTACTGCTTTAATAACTTTACTCTAGTGAAGAGAAGTACTGTGTTTTACAATATATGGGAACACTTTTCTCCAAATATTAATTTCAAAGGTTATTGTACAAGGCTGCAATAGGATTTAGATTCTTATACAGATTAACATGTGAAACAAACTGTTTGACCTGCCTTATACAGTACATTTGTGTTTCTTCATTTGTGTCATTGGCTTTTGATGAATTAGTCTTTTGCTATGAATATTTACTTTATGCTTGTTCTTTCTAAAGAGGGGATGAAAGTATGCTTGCTCTGAAAAAGATCCGAGCATTCTAAGGAAGCACTTCAGTTAAATTTGAAAATTGTTTAAATTGTAAATGTCACAATTGGCATTTCATATCATGTACACTCCTGATAAAAGAATCAAGGCTTTGTAGTCATACCGATTGGAATATGTACAGGTTCAACCCGAGTAGTCATTTTCTAAGTGGCATCAGCACCACACAAATAGGACTGTAGGAGAAAACTGTACAGTAGCAGTGGTAACAAACTGAGGCAAATTAAAAATGAAGCAGCTATGTGGCTGGTCTACACTGGTGTAAATTGAGCCAATGCAAAATGAGTATTGTGTTAAACGGTATTTCAATGCTTTGAAGCATCTCTCTAGTAATATGAAATGTACTGTATTAACACCGACACATGCAGTTAAGAAATATGGACAAAAACATACCGAATACAAAAGCTACAACTTGTACTGGCTGGTTTATGAAGGAAAACTAATGTTAGTATAAGTCCTAACTTGACAACCACAGTGCAAGCACATACATCATAGATCTGAATTGTACAATGGAAAATATGTAATGCAGTCTGTTACAGTTAACTGATCACCAGTAATGCCAGTCAAGTAAATTCTGTATTTGTACACAGACTAAAAAAAAAATAAAAGTCTGATCATTCATATAAAAATGCTTTGAAACCAGCCCACAGGCTGTTGGGACAAATTTGAAAAAATTAAGCAGCGGGGCCTCATGCATAACACTGTGCATAGAATTCACACTAAAACATCACGTACGGACAAAAGCAGAAACATTTGTACACACAAAAAAAAAAATCCAGATGCATAAATCTGCATTTGCCAACTTCCACATTCTTGTGCTCCATAATTCCTGGTCCCCGTGAAAAGTCCCACAAAACACACAATAGTAAAACCCGGGGCTGGGGGCTGGGGAGGTACAAAAAAAAATTTGATTTCAGCGAATACCAAGTGGAGGCAAGAAAAATGTACTATTTGTTAGTTTAAACAGTGGCATAAACAAAAGGAAGTTGATCGAGTGACAGTGTTGGAAAAACTCAAATGCTCAAAGTTCAGTCATACAGTGCCCAAAATAAAACTCAGATATCAAAGTAGACGTGAAAAGGAGTATCGTAGCCCACCATCTGAGTGTCACATGAAAGCTTATGGTACAGAGATAAACACTAGCGCTCAATGTCAACTTTAAATTGTGAAATTTCCACTTTAATCACATAGTTTTTGTCATTAAAGTAGATCATAAACTTCATCTTAAAATAGTTTAATTTACTAGTTTCTCAAATCCCATCGTAACTGAAGTAACACGTTAATTGTTTTTTTTAGTATGTGTGAATCACTACGTGCTTCTTAAACGGGCTTTCTCTTCCTCTTACAGGACACAGAATCCATTACATTCATGATATTACAGGTCTAATTGATATATTTTGATGATAGGAATTAAAAGCATGTATTAAATATGGGAACACTGTGGGGCAATGATTGTTCATACCTCCCACAAGATACTTGCTGTGCCATGCAAGACCTTCAGCGAAATAGTACTGCTGCAATTCTTTCAAATGTACTAATCCAACCCCCCCCCAATTCCTGTCTTTCCCTTTTTTCTCCAAATACAGAACTGAATGTGTGGCAATTTGGGTAATAGACATTAAGCCAAGAACGCCAATTCTTCAAAACTTAAGGAACACTGAAATATCTTCGTAGTACATGTTTATTTATTCTATCCATCTATCCTTTCAGTGTCATGCCAACCCCACTTCAAGAATACGGCACGAGGCAGGAACAATCTGAACGGAGCACCAGCTCCTTGCTAGCGCTGCGACACTACATTTCATCTTAAATTATATGTAAATATACGCTTTATAAAGTAGTTCACGTTGTGCAATATTATAACTATTTCAAGTTTACAGTGAGGTAATTTAGTTGTATCTGGCCTGTTACCAAGATAGAGGGGGATATGACTTATAGCAGACTGCATTTCCTTTACTGCTGGCAAGAAACCTATTGTGCAAATAAAAGCATAGCGTTTGTGAACAATTGGGATGATTTTTGAGAAAGGCCTGAATTTTTCAAAACAGATGGTCTTCATCTTAACTGAAGGTGAACTTATTATCCCAAAATATGGCAGCAAAACTGCCTGGTTGACGGATTAGAGCACCATCCAGGCCAGAGTCATGTGATCTTAAAATACAGGCGGTTTCTCATCTGTTTATTATCCTCAAGCGGTTACCCATAATCCCTGTTGTGGGGCATCCAGTAAATTTAGTCTTGATGCAAACCTTAAAAATGACCTGATAACCAAAAAATAAGATGTATAATTAGACCCTCCACCAGGGGCATCTAATAGAAATTTACATTAAAACAAAAAACATATTGCCACTTCAGAAAGCAGCATGCAGTTTTAACTGCTGCTTATTGAACATTCGCTCTCTTGGCAATAAAGCCGTTTTGGTAAATATTACCGTAGATACTCGCGTACAAGTCGAAAAATGTATGCCTTAAAATTCATTCAAAACGGGGTTGACTTATCCATGGGGCAACAATTTTCCATAGAATCTGGGGAATGGCACTGTGTACAGTGCTTATTTAAACCAGTCAATCAAAAATCAGTGTTCAAAGTAAAACACTGCAGTGATTCAAAAGAACTTAAATAATCCATAAAGCAAACGTGGAGGTTTAAAAAAAAAAAAAAATAAAACAATTAAATTAAACAATCCTTTAAAAACCCGGCCTAGCACCCAAGCTTCCACCAGCTGCCTTCGAGTGCTTGTTCGCTCGCCCAAACGCACCGGTCTCTCTCTCTCTCTCCCCTGCTTTCTCCAGCAGCACTTTTTTTTTTTTTAACTCAGTTTTTCCTTCCTCTCTAACTGACTTGTGCTTCTCTTTATATGCAGAGGGGACATAGCAGCTGCAGCACATTAGCCACAGGAACAATCACGGATGTGGGCAGTTCCTCACCTGTGCACTAGGTGAGAAACGCCCACACCGCAGATTGTCCTGTGGCTCATTAAGTCGCGAGCGTGGCAATTTAAAAAAATAAAAACTGCCTTTGCTAAGAGCTGTTGACCCATAACACCACATAAGCCTTTGTTGGAATTTCAAGCATCGGCTGGCTGGTGTATGCAGTTTATGAACAGATATGGGCTGTGCCTTCGTCAGCGAACAAAGATCACGCAGAAGCTGCCAAAAGATCAAGAAAAGGTCAGTTTCTTTCATATATTTACAAATCAAAGACACGACTTTGATCTCAGTAACATTGGTAACATGGATAAAACGCCAATGACATTTGATATGCCGGAGAATCGAACTGTAGCAGATATTGGTGAGAAGACCGTACTTAAGACAACGGCCCATGAAAAAAACAGTTTTACCCTCGAGTTATACGCGGGTCATAAATTTTGTAATTTTCGGCTTAAAAATACACAAGACTTATCTGCGAGATCAACTAATACCCAAGTATCTACGGTATATTAAGTACAAAATCTGATCTGTGCCTTCTCACAGAAACCCGGCTTAGTAAATTGACACTGTTCCCCTACCCAAGGCATCACCAGATGGATACTTGTTCCTTAAGTCATAAGTCTAGAGATTCTGGTCGAGGAGGCGGCCTTGGAATAATTCATTGTAACCAAATGCAAATCACATCTAAAAATTTAGGCGACTTTACATCCTTTGAGGCATTCATTTTAAATATTAAAACGGATTCTAACAATTATAGTGCTAGTCTACAGACCACCAGGGACATATTCATTTTTCATGAATGAATGATCATGTAGTACTGATAGGGGATTTTAATGTACACATTGATGTGGAAACTGACACGAACACTAGAATTACCAGAGCCTACGAAAAAAAATGTGTAGATCTGGCCCACCTTAAATCTGTTCACACCTCACTGCCAGCGTCCTTTGTCCTCTAAAATGTGCCGATAAAGACAAGCTGCAAGCAGCCAGCTATTCCATCCCCCCACCGACTTAGAATGTGCTTCTCCTAGCTCTTGCCTTGATTGATTGATTATCTGGGAGTGGAGTTTTAGAGTGGAAATAGATTTGGAACGCACACATTTCATGTGTGTTCAGTTTCTACAGTAATCTGTGTAAACATATGTAAAACAAATGTCATTTTATTAGTAAATGACAAAATGTAGGCATAAGCTATATAATGCACTGAATAAGCTTCTGATCTAACTAACAACGCCAGCATACATTCACACCTGATCGGACACTGCTTGTTTTCAGATATTGCATGTACTGTGTGTTCAAACTGCTGCACTGAATAAGCTCACGCCTTCTGTAACAACGCCAGCGTATATTCAAACCCGATCGGACGCCGTTCGTTTTCAAATATTGCATTAGTGCAAAAACAGAAGCCCTCCCGCAAGAAACATCCACTCACATACAAGAATGCAGCAGCTGCACCTGGTGGGGAGGGCTTTGGTTTTCTCCATTCCGAGTTCACCTGTGTTATAGCGCGGTTTTATTTGAAAACAGCCTCAGGATTGGGGGTGTGTGTGTGTGTGTGTGTGTGTCTGGAGGCTTGAACAGCTGCACCAGGCGTAAAGGAGAAAGATGGAACCGTTTGAATACTGGACGAAGTCCGGCGTCATCCTGACAATCACCCGTCCTTCCAAAAAAACAGCACGGCTTACAGAGCTGCATTCTTGTACTATTGTTCACGTACTAAAGTGTCAGCAGGTATTTTTTGTGACATTACACATTTGTGAGCATACCCCTTGATGATCAAATAGAGGAAGCTCTGCAATTCACTTGTGACTTCATGCTGTAGGAACATAAAGTAAATAAATCAGCTGGAATGTTATTTATTTGGATCACAAAGACACGCTATAGCTATTTATCTATCCCCTTAGCTGATTATACAGTGCCTTTCCAGTTTATAGTGACTTCTATTATGCAGTGCTCTGTCTAGGTCTTATTGATCTTAAAAAAAATAACAGAGACACTTGTTCATGTTAATTGCAGCTCCAATTGTCAAATTTTAAAAAAGGAGCATCCCACATGAAAACGCGGATCTGACTGTGCATAACACTTTATATGGTGGAAACAACAAACCCCCAAGCGGGGAATCGAACTCTGGTCTAAGGCGCAACAGACCTGCTGCGCACCGATTGGCTGAGCAGTCTGTCAACTATCCTTGACTTAGTATCGCGATTGTGATTTAGAGAGATGTGAGGACAGTAACTTAGTCCTATAAATGTACACCGTGTGTCACAGATGCAAACCAAGTGTATGTGTGTACGCTCACTAATGAAAATGGCAAATATAGGAGCGAGTCGGGATTGAACCGGGTACTCGATTAAAAGTCAGCAAATCTTACCGCTACGCCACAGAAGTTGTTGTCTTTTCCTTGAACCTTTTGTGAAATGGTTTACTTGATCTTTGGAATTCAGGCTTCACATTATACACTTCATGTCTACATTACGTCAATTATGTTCCAAACTACAGTATATAGCATTTATAAAAAAAGGTGTCATTTTGCTTGACTTCTCACTCTATACAACTCCAAGCAACTGACACGCAGGCAAACAGACTTGAGCTGAGAAAACGGTGGGGTGGATGTGATAGACTGCTTGCTATTTGCTGCTTATCAACACATTTAAAAGGAGAAACGATGCTGACTGAGAGGCGAGAAGTGTTTTAAGGCGGGACGGATAGAGTTTTTTCGCATGCTCTGGTAATTCTAGTGTTAAGCATATGTGTTTTACTTTGACATTCTGTCAAAATCCTACTGAATTAACAAAGGTCCAACTCAATCATAACCACATATTAGATTTAACTTACAAAGCTGAAATTCAAAATTACTCCATTAAATTAAGTTATTTCCAATCACTACTTAGTTGATTTAGTCCTGCCCTTGCCAAAGCACTCAGATTAAAACAGACAGTGCGACATCTAGATTGTAATTGTTTCAGATTTATAGATACTTTGAGTAAGTCGACTGCAGTTGTGGAAAACAATTTAGATCAGCCAACATCACAATGTGACCTTGAGATGCTCTGGATACACTGGATCCCCTTAAAACAAAAGTGATCAAAGCACATAGCACAAGTGTTTTCATTAAACCAGGGAGAGTTTGTTACTGTCAAACTGGACCACAGATGGAGAACAAAGCAGCTACATGTCTTTCAAATTGCATGGACAGAGTGTTAATTTTTTTATACACACACTCTTTAAAGCTCACTCAGAATATTATACAATAGATAGCAATAATAAAAATCCTTGGGTACTGTTTAGAACAGTGGCTAAATTAACAAATGGAAATTCATATCTACAGTGCAAAACAGGTACAGCAGTACAGAGTTTATGAACATAAAAAACCACAAGATCCCAAATTTCAGCATCACAGTACAAACCAAATACAAGCTTAACAGACCCTGTCTCACATGGCATTCATCCATTCATTATCCAACCTGCTATATCCCAACTATAGGGTCATAGGGGTCTGCTGGAGCCAATCCCAGCCAACACAGGGTGCAAGGCAGGAAACAAACCCCGGGCAAGCGCGTGCGCACACACACACGCCCCACTATTCAGCACTATAGTAATTTTAATTCTGTAACCGAGGAGGAAGTCTTAACTTTAATTTCTAAGATTAAGCCCACTACTTGTTCCCTAGATCCAGTGCCAACAAAACTAGTAAAAAGTTAAATGGATGTTCTTGCAGCACCTATTCTAAACATTGAGTAGTTCATTATTGCATGGCATAGTACCTGATGCACTAAAAGTGTCAGTCATTAAACCATTAAAGTCAGACCTAGACCCACACATACTAAATTATAGGCCTATTTCAAAATTTACCCTCTCTAAAATACTAGAAAAAAAGTAGTCGCCAATCAGCTTCAGTCACACCTTATGCATTACAATTTGAGAAATTCCAGTCAGGTTTCTGCACTGGTCATAGTACAGAAACAGCACTAATGCGAGTTGTAAACGACATTGATATCCTCCGATGAAGGAAACTCCACTGTAATTATGTTGTTAGACTTAAGTACAGCATTGACCATTCTATTTTACTGCACAGGCTAGAAAATGTTGGGCTTCCAGGCACGGTGCTCGCTTGGTTTAGTTCTTATTTATCAAATCGATTCCAATATGTACAGAAATGTGCTGACAGTACTCCATTATACACAGATGTGAGATATGGTGTCCGCAGGGCTCAGTACTGGGACCTTTACTATTCTCAACTTGCATGCTTCCACTGGGATCTCATTAGCAAACAATGTTAATTTTCACTCTTATGCAGAGGACACCCAGCTACACCTTTCATTTAGATCAAATGAAGTTTCTCAGATGTTGTCTTTAATTAGTTGCGTTAGTGAATTAAAGGAGTGGATGGATGAGAACTGCTTTTCTTTGAACACAGATAAAACAGATGTCCATTGTTGGAGGGAATGATGTTGATCACAACAATATTCTGTCATTGTTTAGCACAGTTGGAATCACCATTAATTTTACTGAATCAGCCCATAATCTAGGAGTTCTGACTCTAGCATGTCATTTAAAGCACAAAGTTACAAAGGTGTCCAAATAAGGATTCATCCATCTTAAAAATGTTGGGAAATAGACGCTTTCTAAATAAACTGGATTCTGAGAAATTAATTCATGCATTTCTTTCTAGTAGGATTGACTACTGCAATGTGGTGTTCACTGGATGTTCAAACTGTTCTTTACACAGCCTGCAGTTAATCCAAAATGCTGCTGCAAGAATTACAAGAACAAGAAAATACAAACTCCTCCTGTTCTTAAATACTTACACTGGCTCCCGGTGAAGTTTAGGGCAGTTTTCAAAATCCTCCTTTTAACATATAAAGCATTAAATGGCTGATGTCCAGCTTACTGATCTGAACTTATGACTTACAAACCAGAGCACACATTAAAGATCTCAAGATGCCGGTCTGCTTAGGATTCCAAGAATTAAAACAGTGGGAGGTTCAGCTTTTAGTTAAAGGGCCCCTAAACTGTGGAATGGTCTGCCTGCTACTATAAGAGGTGCCCCATCGGTCTCAGCTTTTAAATCCCAGCTGAAGATTCACTACTTCAGTTTAACATATCCTGACTAGAGCTGCTGATTAACTGTACAGACTGCATCTGTTAGTTATCAGCACTAAAACATAAGTAACATTAGTTATAATTGGATACCAACCCTCACCTATTTCGTTTCACTTCTCAGTACTCAAATGCGGCACTTGGTGCCACGGCCCACCTGCCAAGTTTTTTGACTGCCTAAGGTAGTCATTCCTGATGAAAGGAACCCCAAACCACCAATTCCTCCGGTCCTCCTTCAGATTAGCGCTATTTCAGCTGTAGAATGGCCAAATGGGAGAGGCAGGTTGATGGAGGAGGTATCCAGGGGCCTCATGTATAATTGGTGTGTATGCCTAGAAATGTTGTGTATGAACGTTTCCACGTTCAAATCGCGATGTATAAAACCAAAACTGTGTAAAGCTACGCAAATTTTCCACGGTAACTCATACCCTGTCTTACACAAGTTCTCAGCTCCATCAGTCCATCAACTGCTCCTTGTGGAACTGTTTGTACTTAAGTACAATTACCTCACTATAAACTTGCGATAGTTATATTACACAACCTGCACCACTTTAAAGTGTGTATTTACATATAACATCATTAAGATGAAATGCAGCAAAATGTTTATGATACAGAAAAAAAAAAACAAAAACCCCACACTAACTTCATTTAAATAATCTATATTGTTAAAGGACATGGTGTCGCTACCCTAGCAAGGCTTTGGCGCCCTGTTCACTGATTTTTCCTGCCTCGCATGGTATGCTTCACTGGGACTGGCATGAAGGATAGAACAAACATGTACTACGAAGATATTTCAATGTTCCATAAAAGTTTTGAAGAATCGGCGTTCTAAGCTTACAGATGGCTTAACGTCTATTACAGAGCTGATTGTGAGGCGATTGGATATTTGGAGAAAAAAGTAAGGACAGGAACTGGAGGTTAGTACGTTTGAGACAGTATTGCTGCAATAAATTTCATCGAAGGTCGCACACAATCACTGCGGCACCGTGTTCCCATGTTTAACAACAGGTTTTAACTCCTATCAAAATTATAAAAAGTACCATATCTTCTAATAGTGGCCGGCTTCTTATTGACGCCCGTTTCCAATAAATGCCGGGTTTGAAGAGAAGTCGCAACAAATAGACGCCGTTCTCCAATAGTAGCCTGTCTCCTTTAACACTAGAATTACCAGAGCCTACGAAAAAACTCGTAATTCCGTCCCACCTTAAATTGCTTTTTAAATCCCTTCACACCTCTCCGCCAGTGTCCTTTGTCTTCTAAATGTGCTGATAAAGAGAAGCTAGGAGCAGCCAGCTATTCCATCCCCCCACCAACTAGAACGTGCACGACCTTCTCTCAGCTCATGCCTAGATTGGGTATCTGGGAGTGAAGTGGAGTTTGAGTGGAAATAACAGATCGTTATTTGGAACACACGCATTTCATGTCTGTTCCATTTCTACAGTAATCTGTGTCAACACATTGTTAAAACAAATGTTTTTTTATATTCTAGTAGTAGATGACAAAATGTAGGCATAAACTATATAAAGTATGAAGCCTGAAGTCCAAATAGCAAAGAAACATTTTCATAAAAGGTTCAAATATAAACACAATTGCGCTTTTATTCAAAAATATAACTGCAGAAACAAAAAGCCGCCTTAACATGCGACATTGACAGCAGTTTATTGTAATTGCCTCCGTGGTTCAATAGAATCAGTTCTTGCCTTGGAATCAAAAGGTCGCGAGTTCGATCCTGCACCACTCCGTTTTGAGAAATAAACTGCTCTTAGTCTTACTATTTTAGAATAAAAGCATACATTTGATTTCCGTCTGCAACAGCCGGTGCAATTTATGATCCTTGTAAAGGTTAGCTTTTTTTTTTTTAATTCACTTTTCATTCTCTCAGTCGCGTTCAGGATCAATCCATACAACCCCATCCGACAGGGCTGTTTTCACATAAAGATGCGCTATAGCTCTGCAGTGTACCACGATGCATACTAACGCACCCCCAGAGCCGGGTTCTGACACACAAACGTTGGCGAAGCTGCCTCCTTCGTATCTCACCGTCACTTGATTTTCTTTTTATTCAGTTTTGAGTGTTCCTGCCAGTCCCCGCATGTTGCTGTATGCTGTTTCTTTTGTACTCCAGGACATGCAGAGGAGAGAATGGTAAAGAGCAGTAACTTCGGCGCTATATGCAATCAGACACTCCCCATCTGCCCGTTGTTATACTTTTCAATATTTCTTATACTGCTCAAATGGGCATGCTCAAAAAATACACGTGTAATGCCACGAAAAGTGCATGCAGACACTTTATTTCACAAACAAAACAAGTACACTTTTATTCAAGACTACCTGTATAACCGAAGAACAAAGAAAGCAAGTTACAGTAGGCGATTGATACGACAGCTTGCATGGTGCCATGCTAAGTAGTGCAGATTTTCATTCCGTGCTATATAAAAATCGCCACATTCAAATATTAACAGTTCCCACACACCCAAGGACCGTCCTTCCTACATTTATGACACGTGTACTTGTTGCAGTGCACACACCTCTCTGTGCTATGGTTTCTATTACACTGAATGAGCACCGGACACTGTACTTTCTTCCCTGGGTGAAGGTCCCGCATCAAAGAATTTCGTTCCTGCATAAATTCACACCCGATCTGACGCTGTTCGTTTTCAAATATTGGATTAGTGCAATGATATTTTCACATGTATTGTCTCTTTCAGGTGTGTAATAGAAACCATAGCATAGAGAGAAGTGTGTACATTGCTTCTTACAGGAAAAGGCGATGGAAAAAGTGCACTTGAATAAAAGTGCACTTTTGATATACTTTAACACCAACATATGTTCCTGTGTTTGAACGACACGGGCAGATGGGGAGTGTCCGATTATTGCATATAGCGCCGAAGTTACTGCTCTTTACCATTCTCTCCTCTGCATGTCCTGGAGTACAAAAGAAACAGCATACAGCAACATGCGGGGACTGGCAGGAACACTCAATAAAACGAAAATCAAGTGACGGTGAGATACGAAGGAGGCAGCTTCGCCAGCGTTTGTGTCTCAGAACCCGGTTGGCGGTATGGGGCGTTAGTATGCATCGTGGTACACTGCAGAGCTATAGCACGTCTTTAGTGAAAACAGTCGTGTCAGATGGGGTTGTATGGATTGATTCTGAACGCAAATTAAAAAAAAAAAAAAAAAAGCTAACCTTCACAAGGATCATAAATTGCACCGGCTGTTGCAGACTGAAATCAAATGTATGCTTTTATTCTAAAATAGTAAGACTAAGAGCAGTTTACCTCTCAAAACGGAGTAGTGCAGAATCGAACTCGCGACCTTTTGATTCCAAGGCGAGAACTGATTCGATTACACCACGGAGGAAGTTAACAACCTGCTGTCAATGTCGCATGTTAAGGCGGCTTTGTTTTTGCAGTTATATTTTTGAATAAAAGCGCAATTGTTTTGTTATATTTGAACCTTATGAAAATGTTTCTTTGCTATTTGGACTTCAGGCTTCATACATTATATAGTTTATGCCTACATTTTGTCATCTACTACTAGAATATAAAAAACGTTTCTGTTTTAACAATGTGTTGACACAGATTACTGTAGAAACGGAACAGACATGAAATGCGTGTGTTCCAAATAATCTATTATTTCCACTCTAAAACTCCACTTCACTCCCAGATACCCAATCAAGGCATGAGCTGAGAAAAGCTCGTGCACGTTCTAAATTGGTGGGGGGATGGAATAGCCGGCTGCTCCTAGCTTCTCTTTATCAGCACATTTAGAAGACAAAGGACGCTGGCGGAGAGGTGTGAAGGGATTTAAAAAGCAATTTAAGGTGGGACGGAATTACGAGTTTTTTCGTAGGCTCTGGTAATTCTAGTGTTAAGCGCCAGTCTGTAGTAAACGCCGATCTCCAATGGCCGACCACCTTTTTCGTACGCCAATCCTCTTTTCGTACCACCTGGGCTACCGTCCTCCTGCAGTGAATCATATGGTAAGTACCTTTTCGTGTCAAAAATGTTTTGTCGTCAGATTCTATCGAGGAAGGGAGAAAGTCAAAAAGAAATGTGTACATTTTGCCCTTTCGTCTCCACGTCAATCATAACTCCACAGGGAGGGCAGAGGTGGTGGGAAGAACATGAAAATGCCATCTTCGACATGTTAATCCTCTCCTTTGACCAGGGAGGAAGGGGCTGTATTGTGGGTGGGCAGTCAGTACATGATCACGTGAAAAACTCTGCACCCTCTTCCTCGGTGACCTGTTAACCTTTACCTCCACGGACACTTTTGCCTTCGGAAGGGTTGTGCGGGTGTCTGTTCGTGTCACTGTGTTCTTGTGGCCCGTGTTTGTAGTGTGAGCGATGGGAAGGAAACGGTCATTTGATTTAGCATTCAGACTCCACGCGGTAACATATGCAAAAGAACATTCAGGCGAAGAAGCTGCACGACATTTTGGGGTGGATCCAAAATGTATTTGAGAAAGGCGCAAGCAGATGACCGATAGAGAAAACGGCAGAAGAAAAAGGTGCCGGAAGTAAACGATCGTGTGGAGGAACTAAAAGTGAGCGAAGAATTAGATGAACTGGTGTGAACATGGATTATTGAACAAAGACTGAAAGGCGCGCGTGTCTCCAGGAAAATGGTCCGCACGAAAGCAAAGAGGATTTTTGATACAGAGATTGATGATGCTTCAAAAGGAAAAGAAACGTTTGTAGCCAGTGCTGGCTGGCTTGACAAATTTATGAAACGCTATCATTTAAATCGCCCCGTCGGAAGACATCGCTGGCGCAGAAGGATCCAGAACAAGTTGACAAGCTTGTCTCTTTTGTGATGTGGGTTGCCAATCAGCTAACTGCAGATGGAGTTAAGGACGGCGAAATCATTGGAATGGACGAGACATCTGCTTGGTTCGACATGCCTGGGGTTACAACAGTCGAACCAACTGGCAATAGGAGTGTTACATTAAAAACTGGTAATGAGAAATCTCATTTCACTGTCACATTGGCCACAAAAGCAGACGGCACAAAATTGAAGCCGTTTATTGTATTTCGGGGTGCAAAGCGAGAAGTGGCAAGACTACAGGATGTCCAAGAAGCTGTGGTAGCGACCTCAACAAACGGATGGATGAATCAGGAATTAATGTGGTTGCAGAAAGTTTGCGGTGTTTTCTGTTTCCGAAAGACTTCTTGTCTGGGACGCTTACCGCTGTCACATCAGTGAGGAAACAAAACAAGAGCTGAAGAAATATAAAATGTCAAACAGCAGTTATCCCTGGTGGTTGCACCAAGTACGTCCAGCCTGCCGATGTTCTTTGGAACAAGCCCCCCAAAGACAAGCTTCGAGAGTTGTATAATTGGATGGCAGGGGAAGGGGTTTACAGCTGGTGGAAATTTGAAAGCGCCGGCACTACGTTTGTTAGTAACGTGGGTAATATCAGCTTGGCAAGAAATCACCCCAGAAAGAAAATCCTTCAAGGATTGTGGAATCATCAATGCATGTGATGGATCTGAGGACCATCTTATCCACTGCTTTAAGGAGGGCCAGCCATGCCATGCTGGGAGTGCAAAACTGATTACTGCACGACAACAAGCAATGGGAGTACCTGCATTGCCATTACAAGAGGAAGATGAAGAACTCGCAAATAACGAAGCAATCATTACCTATTCAGACGATGAGTAGATGGTAAGTACTGTACTTTATTGCATCTTATCCAGTCTCATGTCGTAATGTATACAGTACGTATATGCACGAGTTTGGAGCTTATTGCATTTCCTTATGTTCCGCAGGGGACTTGTCGGGCGGATGAGCACTTTCATGTGAAATTTGGACTGGTGGCATCATTGGCAAGAAAGTTGTCTACTGTACCTGTTTTTCATGCTTACGGTAGTACCGTATACTGCTGTACTGATAATTTCATTAAATCCTGAAATGTTCATCCGGTGTTACCTACATTTTGTGACCGTAAATACGGTACCATACCGTATTTTACTGCCAAATGAACCCCGTTTACCCATCACCATTCCGTCTGCGAGGCAAATAGCTGGTCTCCAACAACCGCCAGTCTCTTAAATGCTGGACCGTCTGAATAATTTTTTGACCACACACCAGGGCTACTATTGGAAGATATGCGGTATACATGTCAGTATTTTCATTATTCAGACAGCTGTAATAATACAAATTAATGGATTCTATGTCCTGTCAAAGGAAGACAATGCATGGAAGCACGTAGTGATTCACACACAGAGCATAAATGCTTTGTTTTGTATTTGATCCAACGTGCTACTTTAATTACGATGGGATTTGAGAAACTAGTAACTTAAACGATTAAGATGAAGTTTGATGTCCTACTTTAATGACAAAAGTGATTAAAGTGGAAATTGATTAACATTTCGTGTAGCCTCCCCACCATGTGCCTCGTTTTTCTCTGTACCCTTATAAGCTTTCATCACACTCAGACGGTGGGCTACGACTTGCCTTTTCACGGCAACTGACATGACAACTTTATTTTTGGGCACCATGCGACTGTGAACTTGAGCTTCCGAATTTTGACACGCTATGTCACTTGATCAACTTCCCTTGTTTATACCACTGTTTCCTCGTTCTGCCATTGCCTTTTCACAGAAGGCTGAGCTGAAGGGCTATTTATATTGATTTGCATATTCAAAGAGGCATAATTCTTGGAGGAGTTTGGGCGGGACAGCAGGCACGTGCGTTTCTTCCATTACATAAATCCCGATCAGCGTGAAAAGTATGTGGAAGTTTTAGTATGCACCGATTCCTGCATCTGGATTTTTCTGTGCATACGCACATTCCTGCATTTGTGCTTATACCATGTTATAGTGCGAGTTCTACACCCCTGAACTCTAAACAAATCCAAATCATATTATGCGATATCTACTGCTAAATTCTGCTCCATACATCCATAATTTTTATACTGTATTGAGGATTTGTTCTGTGTATTGTATTGACCCCCTTCTTGACACCCACTGCACGCCAGCCTACCTGGAAAGGGGTCTCTGAATTGTCTTTCCCAGAGTTTCTTCCATTTTTATCACTACAAGGGCCTTGGGGGTAGTTTTTCCTTGTCTTCTTAGAGCCAGGGGGGCTGTCAAGAGACAGGACCTGTTAAAGCTGCTATACAAAAGAGAAAAAATTGTATATTGCAATTGTACTAATAAATACAAACAGTTCTACAAAGAGCACTTGGACCGATTGCGTTTATAGCTTAGGGTGAAATGATTTCTAAGCTGCAAGGTCAGTACAGCAAAGGCTCTGAAGTGTTTGTTGCATGAGAGCAGTTCAAATAGGCAGCGTGTGCTAGATGCTGTATACTGATAATTTCCAATCAGCCGGCGTAGAGCTGTGATTCCACACTCCGATATAGGGATATAAATACTCCGAGTGGTGCCGCGAGAGTACTATGGAAAAAGATGATCTGCTGTGGCAACCCCTAATGGGAGCAGATGAAAGGTCCAGTGAGTGTAACACTAAAGCAGCTATAGTATTTTAAATAGGTTTGGCTATTCCGTGGACCATTCTATTGTTAGAGTAATTATCATATACCTGAAATTAACATATTTTAGTTTAAGGTATATGATAAAGCCACGTCAGTGATGTGGATCTAACAAAGGGAAACCACACTGGAACAAAAGCACTGCTTTGAAGCTTGGTACCAGCAGTTTGTAAAACCGAGTGGAGAACTTGAGTAGCCAGGGTTTGAGCTACCGTGAAAATGTGAGTGGCTTTACGACAAGTTTAGGTTTTATACATCGCGATCGGAGCGTGGAAACTGAAGTACGCAACATTTTTGTGCGTATGCACATTTTAAAACACAAGGCCCCAGGTGTGTGTGAAATTTGAAATTGTAATCAATTTGACAGGTTTATCCTTTAGTTTTTACCAGCTAATGATTCAAACAAATCTCAGAAACCTAACATTTGCTATTACAACTGACAATCTAGATTTTAAGCATGTAACTTTAGACTTGGCTTTAATGAAAATATCTTAAATTTTGGAATACAAGTGTAATATTTGAATTTTTGTATTGCTTTCATTTTTTTTTTTTAGGTCTGAAAATAATTCTTAAGTTTACAAGGAAGAAGTCATGTTGTCCATGCTAAGACTCAAACTCTGATGAAAGAATAGGAGAATATCACACATTAAAATTATGTCTTGCATTGCAAGTTGCTTTTTAGTATTCCCACCACTAATTTAAACAGGTGAGCAATTGATACATATTTTACAACTTGTGGTTACTATTAGAATATAAAAATTAAAGAAAAGGTACATTATCCACTTGAATATTTACTTTAATAAGCCATTGAAAGGGCTTTCTATTTTTGCCATGGTATCAAATAGGTATGGAGTTTCATGGAATTTCACTGGTATCAAAGGCAAAAAGTCTACTATTGTGACGTCCCTAGAGAGTAGACCATTAGAAAGAACACTCATTCAAAAACTATTTTATATATACACAAATTCAACAACATGGACACTCCTTTGGAAACTAAAGGTAAATTTAAGCAACATTAAACGTTTTTCCTCCCACCCAGAGAGAAAAATCAGAAATAAGGAAAGAATTACCAAGCAATGTGGTAAACAGTGGTAATTTAGGTAAAAGCCTGTTTTGTAATTATAGTAGTTTGAGTGGCTTCTCAAGTTAAAAGGTCTAGATCATTATACCAGTAACACACTAAAGTCACTCTTATACAGTCATATGAAAAAAGTTTGGGAACCCCTCTCAGCCTGCATAAATTTACTTTTTTTTGGAAAAAAAAAAAAAAAAAAAGGAGGTGGGTATGTCTTTCATTTCCTAGGAACATCCGAGCACTGGGGTGTTTTCCAAACAACGATTTTTAGTGAAGCAGTATTTAGTTGTATGAAATTAAATATGAAAAACTGGCTGTACAAAAATTTGGGTACCCTTGTAAATTTTGCTGATTTGAATGCATGCAACTGCTCAATATGGATTACTTGCAACACTAAATTGGATGGATTAGCTCGTTAAGCCTTTTACACTTCATAGACGTGTGTCCAATCATGAGAAGGTATTTAAAAATGGTTAAATGGCAAGTGGTGCTTCCCTTTGACTCTCCTCTGAAGAGCAACAGCATGGGATCCTCAAAGCAACTCAAGATCTGAAAAAGATTGTTTAGTATCATGGTTTAGCAGAAGGCTACAAAAAGCTCTCAGATGTTTAAAATGGTCAGTTTCAACTGTAAGGAATGTAATCAGGAAATGGAAGGCCACAGGAACAGTTGTGGTTAAACTCTGGTCTGGGAGGCCAAGAAAAAAAAAAAAAAACCACACCACACAGTAGTGGCATATGCGCAGGATTGTGAGAATGGTTACAAACAACCCACAGATCACCTACAAAGACCTGCAAGAACATCTTGCTGCAGATGGTGCATCTGTAAATCGTTCTACAATTAAGTGCAATTTGCACAAAGAACATCTGTATGGCAGGGTAATGAGAAAGAAGCCCTTTCTGCACTCATGCCACAAACAGTCACTTGTATGCAAATGCTCATTTAGACAAGCCAGGTTCATTTTGGAAATAAGTGCTTTGGACTGATAAGACACAAATGAGTTATTTTGTCATAATGTGCTTCACATGGCGGAGGAACAATGCATTCCAAGAAAAACACCTGCTACCTACTGTCAAATTTGGTGGAGGTTCCATCATGCTGTGGGGCTAGTTCAGGGACTGGGGCCCTTTTTAAAGTCGAGGGTCAGATGAATTCAACCCAATATCAAAATAATTCAGGATAATGTTCAAGCATCAGTCAAAGTTATGCAGGGGTTGGATATTCCAACAAGATAGTGACCCAAAACAGTTCAAAATCTACAAAGGCATTCATGCAGAGGTAGACGTACAATGTTCTGGAATGGCTGTCACAATCCCCTGACTTCAAATCACCCCATAGATTTGATGATATTCAAGCAGGCGGTCCATGCTCGACAGCCATCAAATTTAACTGAAGTGGAGAGATTTTGTATGGAAGAATGGTGAAAAATACCTCCATCCAGAATCCAGACACTCAAAGGCTATAGGGGGCGTCTAGAGGTGGTTATATAGTATTGATGTAATCTGTTGGGGTGCTCAAATTTATGAACCAGTCTAATTGTTATGATGCATATTGCATATTTTCTGTTAATCCAATAAACAGAATGTCACTGCCAAAATACTACTGTTTCCATAAGGCATGTCATATTAAAAGGAAGTTGCTACTTTGAAAGCTCAGCCAATGAAAAATCTAAAGAATTAACAGGGGTTCCCAAAACTTTGATATGACTAGCAAGTCCTACTATTCAAAAAAGCTTAGGCATAAAGAAATGTGAAATCTACTACTCATTCCACTGTACCATCCTTTGGGTTATAACAAAATTAAAACCATTTACAATACAAGTTTGGGGGACAACTGCACCTGAAGTGAAGGAGCATGCTTTAGGCCACTAAACCTTCCGTAACAATACAATCAATCAATCTCATGCTATTGTAAAAGAACTGTCAAATCGGCATCTGTTTAGCCACTTTTCAAACAGGCCCACCTACAGTATATGATCCATTCATGAAAATGAGGCAATGGAGAAAAAGTATTCACAAGGATGTTTAAATGAAAGTTTAACACTACAGACCTTTTACAATTATGAAAAATATGAAGTTGCTCTGTTGAAAGATTTACTTTAGCCAAAGGACTTCACTTAGCCCTTCAACAACAAAAAAAAAAAGTTGCACCCCAAACCCTTCACGGAGGGCACTTTTCAGAATGGTAGGCAGGTGGGGATTTACAGTGGTGCAGAGAAAGGAGAGAAACTGAGCTGTGAGAGTATTACAACAAAGTATTTTCATGGACCCAACAGTTTCCCCATATGACACGAGTCTATAGAAATCTTATGAAGTAAATTCAGCAGATACTTTCATTACAACAAAGTGACCTTGAAATGTCTTAATGAATCATTCACATAGTTCTGTTGTCGCAGCTCAGTTGTGCACAATAATGCCCAAACAGAAACATTGTAAAAAACATTTCTCATTGGTCACCCTCCTATAGAAACAACAGACACGAAAAAAACGATAACAGTGTTGATGTGCAATCTGTTGGAATGACAATGTAATGCATGTCTGTTATATGCAAAAAAGAAAAATCTCGGGTTGCAAATGTATGCAAACTGCTGCATTTGAAGATGCCGAAAAAGCCATTTTTATGCTGTTCAGCGATACTAGTTCAAGAAACATTCCCATTAATGCGGCCCTCATTCAAGAAAATGTGAGGTTTCTAAACTCTTGGGACCTCCCCCAAACTGAGCACACCGAAGAGTGTCCCAAAGTGCAATAACCTTGTCTGTGGAAGACGCTCTGCTGCGGCTGTTCACCAAAGCAAACAGAAAAGATCTCGATGGGTGATGCAAGGAACATTGCACATGCAGGAAACAGGATTACTTGGCCAGTAACTTCGTCACAACCGTGTCTGTATGGAAGAGAGGCAGATCCCACTACAATAACTGTGCTGTTCTGGTTTCGCTACGTTACGGAGATGCAGTGAAGAAGGATTCGGCTTCCAATTGATATGTGCTCTCCACAACATGCGTCGACATTTAGATAATGTTTGCGTTGAATTCCTCCCACCCAATTGCACAGCAGGGCTTCAGCATCATTCACACCCTGAAAGTGTATTATCACAAGGAAATGCGGAGAAATTATCAGCATAACTTAGACAGGACAAGATTAAAATTAACATGAAAAAAAGCTATTTAAATGATTGCAAACACCAGGACACACATTAAATATAGAAACAAAATCATTAAATTTTTTAGGTCCCTGGCAGTTCATTGTAATGGAATTTTACCTGTATTTGTACTACAGGCATAATTTGGCACCCCACCTTTACCAACTCTGCAGACCCAGTACCCAGCCAGGCTGGAGGAGCCGGAGGACGAAAAAACTGAGGCAGCAGTGGAGCAGCAGCACATGGGACAGAGGCAGAAGATACCCGTTCAAGTTGGCAGATAGTGGCTGCATTCAAAGCCAAACTTGATTTATGGGGCCAACGAGTAAACATTGGAATTTGATATGTTTTAAACGTTAGAGGTTGTTGGACACCAAGCCAGGGCCTCCTTTCTCCCAGCTGGTGTATTATCACCTATCTCAGCTTTCAATAGAGTTTGAGCATTATTCCCAACCACAAGAGACCCCCGAAATGGGAAAGAATGGATCTGTGACCCATTTGTGAATAAGCCAGGTGAATCAACTTTAATCAGTGCTAAGAGGATCAACTGAGGTTGCAAATGGTGGCCTTAAAAGTACGTTTGAGAACTTAATTTCCATACATTTTGGATTAAAGTCAAGGCGGAATACAGTATCTTGGTTACCACAAAAGCATTGAAAAGTCCGCTTTCATTTCCAACATCCTCTCTTTGTGAGGCAGCGTTTCCTACAGTGACGGCAACCAAAACAAGATTACGGAGTAGGCTGAACATAAGCAACACACTTCACATGTCACCATCTTCCATCGTCCCCAGATAGGATCGTCTGGTTCCAAGAAAACAAGCTCAGGGCTCCCAACGATTCTGCATTCTGGCAAGTTGTACAATTTCTATTAGGATAGTATAACTTAATAAAAATGTAATGTATATTCTGTATAAAAAAGGCCCTACGAACCTGCCCCGAATGACCCCCCCCAGGTCCCTGAAAAAAATTTGCTTCTATAAAAGTGGTCCTTGGTGACAAAATGGTTGGGGACCACTGCTCTACACTATTGATGAAAATCTATCAAGTTTCAACTCTTCCAGAAGAGGATTTGGTAAGGTGAATAAATTCCCTCCCCAACACAAACATAGCCATAGAAAACATTTGAATAATGGAAAAACTGCCTTATATATTTTTTTTAGTTTTAAACACAAGGAGAAAAGCTAGCCATCATGTAGGACTGGGCAATATGGTAGCAAAATCAAAAAAATTCTTGAAGGGGGCTAGGAGCAAACCTTACACTTGTATCTTTAGTTTGCATTATGCATCTTCAGAGAAAGTATGAGACAAAGCATGAAAAATACCAGTCATTGAGGCGTTCTTTTATACACATACACACTTCACTCTTCTTCCCTGGGGCCTCTACACTTTCACTTCGATGCCTTCCCAGTTCTCTAGTTTACTCACTTATCTTTTATACCTTAGACAAGTCTTCCACTACAACAGGTGACCTCCGTTTCTTCAAATAAAGCTAAGCTTGCACAGCACACCAAACAAGCCTCCAGATTCACCTGCCTGTAGAGGGGTCACTTCCTCCAAGTACACTCTGATAGCCCTTCCACCACCTATTAGACAGCCTGCTTGTTCTCCCCCACTGTATCCTAAACACACATACAGGGTAAGGAAGCACGGAGAGCTCCAGTATATTCTTCCCCTGGCTTCAGACATGGCACACACTGCCATGTCCACACTGAAATCCACAAGGTCTAACTGGACACACATCAGTAGGAGCACTACTTGTGCAGTCCATGCCGAGGCAGAGCCAAGCCTTTGTCACTCCAGGCTTTTGCACACTGGTTCCATGAAGGTTTTTTTTTTAAAATGGTGAAAAACTGGATGTAATGGTGCTTAATATCTTTTGGTCAACATATGACCTTTCATACACATGACCAGCTAAACAATTTAAAAGCAACAAAAAAAAACCCACGCTAATCATACTACAGGCTGTGTATATACATGCACTTTTATTTGAAGCCTATTACAAATCTGGCAGCTATTCAGATTCTCAGCACCTTTTTTTTTTTTTTTTGAAAATTAAAATGTTTGCAGTTTACAGTATTTTAAATTTAGCCAACCAGCCTGTATAGCGAGGGCCATGTAAAATGCAAGAGGATATTGCCAGCACAATTGAATCGTACAAAACAGTAGACAGAAAAAGACCCTTAGTGGAGCTTCTTAGCACAGAGTTGGAATGAGCCAGTGGCTAAATGTGCTTCAGTGCCATGTACAGGGGATTTTTCCATGATGGCATTCAATTTTGCCACCATGCTCTTCTCCACAACAGCTTCCATTGTCCAGGATTCACTTGTGATGGAATGGGCATTCCCGATAGGTTTGTCGACGAGTCTCCTTAGGAAGTAGTTTGCTCTGGCACTTCTCATACAGCACTGAAGTGTTGTCAGACCAGTCCAGTTTATTCATGAATTTCCAGGTACTTCTAGGTCTGCACCATTCCCATATCTGCCCCCAGAATTGTGACTGGTCGCAGAGGATTCTTGGCAAGCCAGAAGTCCACCTGCTCGTGCCTATTACTGATGGTATAGAACTGGAAATACCCCAGTTCTCACTTTAAAGACTTTTTCTTTTAAACCCTGGGCATCTAATCAGCCACTCTACTATAGTACAAGAGTGTGGGTGCTTTACAAAAAAAAAAAAAAAAAAAAAAAAAAAAAAAAAAGGGGAACAAAATACTAACAACATTTTTCAGTGTGCTCAGACAAGAAATGCTTAGGTCATTCACTTGACAAAAACAAATCCACAAGTCAAGAACCACTAGTCTATAAAAGAGCAACACCGAGAACAACATTAAGTGTCTAATTCCATTTCTAAAATTACAGTAAAGCTCTGACCAACAATTTAATTCGTAATGAATGGACACATGACAACCGCTACTCACAAGATGTACCATAAACTGCAAAAGGTTCTTAAGAATTTAAATTTCAAAGCTCTTTGCCTATATGCAGCAGTTCATTTATAAAAAAAAAAAATTATGGCCTTGCACAAGTCAAAAGCAAAATGATCATTAAAGTTTAACCAACTGAATTTTCACAAATGCTATCTGTGAATTACCTCAGCATGGAAGAATCTGCAGACACCCATCATCCCAATCTATGGCTAAGTAATATTCGGTTAGATGAAAACGAGAATTATTTTATTTTAAAATTTTCTTGATCATCATGTGGTGCTTTGTTCTTGTGATAAAGTATTAGTCAAGGGCAGCAGGGAAATTTAAACACCTCTCCTTTAGTATTGCAAAGCTTTCACCCATCACGCTTAAACACTTAAGTCACACCTCTGCAAAACCATAGAGTGAGATGTAATGTTGATTTACAGATGAGATGTACAACATACGCAAGATTTATATTACATATTCAGGCTGAAATGCCAAACAAGGGCTGCATAAATACAGTGGAATGCTCAGCAAAGAAACATACGGTCAGATATGCGAACAGTTATTTTTAATTCTGTTTCATCTACTCTGCAATTTGTTTATTGTATATATTGGCTTACTTTCGTTTTAAAAGCGGCACACAAGTAATGCAGCTTTTAAAAAAAAAAAAAGCATATTACAGCAGGTGGTTTCAGGTTGGTACAGCTTACAGAATGTCCACCTGTAAATTCACCGACAGAAATGTTGGCAGTGTCAACAACAAAAGACAGCTCTACGTTAAAAATAAAGTTTAAGATTAAGTATAAAAAGGAGGTACATTAAATTTACTCCAAAAGTTTATTCAAAAATCCCCTTTATCCAGGTTCCAATGAATTAAACCAAGTTCTGTTAGAATGCAGGTCTCTATTTCAGCCCATGCACAAATAAAATTTGTGTCTACCCAACCAAGACGGATGCCAAGAAAAAATTGTGCAAAACACAAACAAGGGAAGAGCTGGTACTTTGTATGGGATTACGTTGGCTAGCCAGCTAGAAGCAGAAGTGAAGATTAACTTCTATTGCATATCAGGACGTAAAAATCCCTAAACCTGTGGTGAAAGGGTAAGATCAGGTATGTTGACACTGACAAGGGTGGATTTTTTTTAAATATAAAAGGAGGGAACCTACAGTTCAAAAGTTCCCTTTCTCAAAAAGATACACCGTACCAAGAGAAGGCTTAATGGGTCTCCAGCCTTAAATTACTGCACAAGTCAATTACACCAACTCTAGAAGGTTTAGCACAGGACTGCCTTACCTGACAAAGACTACTGAAAAGAAGCAGCCCCAAAATGCCATCAGTATTATTTGGGTTTGAACACTTCTTTCCATGATAATCTTTAAAGCTGTATTCTACTCATTCACCAATACACTATACTTTCCACTCAGTGTCCACCTCAACTTTTGCACAAGTGAACAGTCAGATAACGTGAGAGATAACACCAGAGTATCTCAGAAATATGTACTTTAACAGGCATACTCAATTTACATTTTGGCATAATGAGCCAGCAGAGGATTGATTTGGATTGGCATAAAAGTATTTAAATGTATATTTTACTAGTGGCCTTTATAGGTTTCACCATACTATTCAACTGGACAGGAAATGTTAGGTTAAAAAGCAGCTAAAGATAACCATTTAAACATAGGAATACCATGTTTTGATATTCAATTATTTGTACATCCTGAACTTGGGTTACTTGCTTTAAAAAATGTAAAACTTTAGTGGATCTTTGACTGTGCATTGTATTTTAATTGAAATGTTCATATTGGAGTACAAACACCATTACTGTATACTGCAGCAATTATCACTATTGGCCTAAATAATTTTCTCACCTTAAGTATTTTTGACATTATGGTCAAACCCAATGGAAGATCCACGTTGTTCTTTACCCATGGTGACTCTTCTGGTCAGACAGTGTCTCTGCATGCGTGCCAGAAGTTTCTTCTTGAATTGTGTCTTTAGCACTCTGGCAAAATGGGGTGTTAGTACAGAGGATCCCAAAGCCAAAGACTTAATAGACTAGCCAAAAACAATTTGTTAAAAATTTCCTGGTTTACCAATATGCTGTGCCTCTATTTATACTCGTATTCCTGTTTTAGTTGACAGAAAATGTAGTGGCTACCTTGAAGTCTGATAAATGTCTAGTAACAGGTGTATATTCATACAGTTGTTGGTCATTATCTCAGTTGCCAAAAGGTCTTCAAAATTTACATTTTAGCTACTTTTATTATTTTTTTGAACACTAAATTTTCAACTCTGACAAACCATAATCCTTTCTGCTTTCTTCAGAGTGTAAAATAAAAATTTAAGCTTAGCCATCAGAAAATGACTAACAAAAATCAATAGACTGATTTTTAAAATGCATTGTGAGAACATCTTTGACCATGTCACTACATCTCCCCAGACCCATATTTTTCACAAAGGTGCCACATGTCCACACTAATCAGAACACAGAATGGTAACAAATCAAAATGGAAACCTAGAAAAACACATGAAAAAGAAACAACCCTGAAAGACCACCTTCACAAAATTAATACCTAATAACCCTGTCTTGTGTCCCTTGTATTGCTAACATTACCATTTTGTATAGTATTAAAGCAATCGGATTCTAACTAGTCTACATATAACCAAAATTAATTTGATATAATAATGTTTAATATTTTAAAGGATAAAACCAACCAAAACCATGCAACTGAGTCAACCTATCAATTTACAAAGTAAGATGCCCATTCCTAATAGGACTCCTCTAGAGCACACAAAACCAACACACTCACTCCATTTTAGAATATACAAGAACTTATTTAAAACTATTCAGGTGAAATCAGTATGTACGAAACCCTGGAATAAAATGCTTGTTGTAGCATGTGGCAGAAAAGGATGAAGTCACTGAAATCCTGTGATTGTAATTCTTAAAAAAAAAAAAAATAATAATAAAAAATAAAATACACCAAGTCTTAAAAAGCATTCTCCTTAACTTTACTATACTTAATTTGGACAGCTGGGAACTGAATTACTAATCCACGCGAGACCCTGAATTGAAGTAAACCAACTCTTTCCGTATCACGTGGAGGCCAAAAGGAAATGGAGACTCCCATTCCATCTCCAACACATCCCCAAAGAATCCAGAAATGAGAATGCTTAACTACAGGGTGGTCCAGATCTAAAATTATGCAACTCTTAAATGCAATGCAGGTAAATACAATTTCAGGTGATTGGCGCTACATGTCCGGTCAAAATTTTGTTGATTTGGGAGATCGTGTTCCTATGCACTACAGGCGGTCCAAAATCCTCCAACAATATGCGTTGCACGTTGTTATATCGTAATGAAAATTGCATAATTAGATCTGGACCACCCTATACTTTATTTTAAGCAAAGCACAGACTCCACCAACATCAAGATCTGATTAAAACAGTTGATTACAAGAGTAATGCATTTCAATTTCACAATTACTGTTTAATAACCTTAAAAACCAGTAACAAATGGTTCTAGCTCAAAACAAAAATTAGCAAGGTACTTTACAGTTGTGAATTCCATTTACAAAATATATACTGCTTTTCTCGAAGTCTATTTTTGAACAACTTAATTAAAAAAAATACGGTGGGCATGCTTTACGCCAGAGTATTTCTTAAATTATCTTAAACTGCTGAACTATTTTAAAAGCATGCGTAAAACGCAGAAATTTAAACAGCAGAAGATCGCGCACATCTTAATTGCAAATTCTGAATTTAGTGTTTGAAATACGAGCTTTAACTAGGGAAAAAATGCCACGTCAGACGAAAAATGGTATAATATAGCGATCAAATGTTCTATCCCATTCCTACACAAGTTTAAAGAAATTTGCAACATGACATATTGATGCATATGCTGATACTGCAGTCGTACAAACTTCGATAAATGCATAAAATAGGAACCAAATATAATGTGAAAAAAATATGAAAATACTCAAAGTAGAATTAAAATACACCTAAACGTGATCTATCAAAACAAATGACTGCTGCAGGATGTCAAAATAAACAATCCACACCGAGGCTGTAGAGGTGGTTACCACGATTCGGCCGATATTCTTCAGAATGGTTTTGAAATCTGCTCACGTGCCTGCATGCACTAATACAAAACATTCCACTTCCTGCTAACGCCTAAAAACATTACTGCAAAAACCAATGCAGAGCAGCATTAATCCTTGCTTCAAATTTGGATTCCAGACCTATCCTTAAAATCGGCCTAGGGGGCAAAACACACACACACACACACCATACTACTTAATGGAGTCGTCAAGGCCCAGTGTGTCGCTTATAGTAGCAAATGGAGAGGTAGAACTACTATAAAATGAAAAACACATACACTGGAAAGAGCGTTGTTAAAAAAAAAAAAAACACCCCACACACAACTATACATTCCATAGTGGAAAAACGTTACCTTTGTCTCTTTGGGACAGAATGCTCCACTTCTAATAGTTTTCCATGAAGCTCCACTTTACCTGTAAACAAGAAAAATTATAAGGCCCAGCTATCGACTTTGATTAGCTCCCTCCATCAATTTCCCACACTTAAGACCAAAAGCAAATGGTCCTGCGGAGCACAGTTTTAAGCGATTTTTTGCAAGCGAGAGCGCAGCGCCTGACGCACGAGATGTACGCGTGTGGTCCAACATGAAGCCGTACGGGCTTTCAAGCACGATGGCCATGGACACAAAACGCTCCCTGCGCCAAAGTGCGGTGCGCATAAATGCGAGATATATATATATATATATATATATATATATATATATATATATATATATATATATATATATATATGGTGGGGCGCCCAGCATTAAATTTATGCTGTATATGCATATGCATGGCATGGAACAACCTTTTGCCGTTAATTTGCTATTTAGGTGTGCTCCAAATGTGAGGCCCATGATCGGGATGAAGATTTTAAATGAATCAAAACAAGATACACTAATCAATTCAGCTTCTTTCACGTACTTGTACTTTCAAATGACTGGGGTCCTGCAACTGATAATCAGTTGTTTGGGTTAATATTTACAACCAACGTGCTATGCAAATGACAAATTTAACCTACAGGCCACATGTATTGGTAGACGTAAATAAAATATGCCCTCACTAGTGGTGGTCACGCAAGCTATGTGGGAGCCGTACTTGTAAAAAATTCACATGTCTACGTTACACGAGAAGCTATTTCTCCGGGTTATGATGGCTCGGGGACCGGTAGCGGAGGAAATGAGTGTCGATTTGGGAAGAGATAGGTCTAGTACTTTGACCTTACCAAATGCACGCGATTCATTTTCGTTTGACAGTGAGCCTTCTGGCAGCGCGCACCCGGCCTCGGATTTGATAGTAGACACGAAACTAGGCAAACCTAACGTTCACCACCTAGTTTAAATCACAATTTATTTAAAAAATAAATAAAAATACCAGAGTTATCCTGATGTTCCCACAAAATGTTCGTAAGCACTTACCTGAGAGTTTATCGATGGCCTTCATTGCCCAATTCTCGTCTGGGCAGTCTACAAACGCGTAACCAGTTTTAACAAGAAACTGGCCGCTGAAAGGGATCTTCCATTCTTTGAAGAGACTTTCTAACTCCACCGGACTCGCGTCTTCCGTCAAATTACCGATATACAGCTTATTCATGGCGATTACCCCGATCAAAGGAGAGAGGGGGGGAAAGACTGCAAAACCCTTGCAGAAAATAAGCTGTTAGACGCGCTCTCTCCGATCTTTAAGTCAGTGTGACCGAATAGTGCTATGGTGTCCCCCTCCCTTCCTTTCGTTTTCGCAAAAAAAAAAAAAAAGTTAACCTAAGATCATTCTAACCCGGAGCATAGCTGGTTTAGTCTAAAAGGACGGAAAATCTACTTTTTTGTGTTTTATTATTTTTATTCCTTTTTTGCCCCCCTCCGTTTTTTCCCTCTTCCCCAACCCCTTTAGCAGGCAAATTGTGAAAATGTCACACTTCGTTAATGTTGGCACCGCCCCTAAATAATATCTAGAGGAAAAAAATCACTTGAATATTCCGGCTTTTTTGAATGAGCCACGTGTTCAAACTTCAAATCAACTTCTCACGTGAGAAATCCTAGTTCCTCAATTAGGTAGCAGATTGGGGGATAATGGCACGGGAGTTGGGTGGGGACTGAGAGGAGGAGGAAGAAGGAGGAGGAGGAGGATAGTTGTAATGATGATGACGGTCAGTAAGGGTAAGGAAGGAGATTTGTGCTAGTGACGTGAGTCTTTTAAGGACCTCAAGTTCGCTGCGGTATCATCACTTGGATGTGATTTGAGCGTGTTACTCTGTATGGTGAGGCACCCATTGGTTCTGGGATATGAAAAGAAAAAAAATCCCTGTGTAGTATTCGTCAAACTAGAGGGGCTTCTGTAAAATGTAACTGCAAGCTTTTAGTGACAGGATACGGGCAGCCTTTATGAATTACCGTTATCCAGTATATGAATCTAAGTACACACACTTATACTTGTCTACGCATATTAATTTAGTATACGTGCTAACTGAATGATCACTAAGTCCCCCGCCACTCTTTTTCGTTCGTCTCCATATTAACCTAGCTTTTTTCCCATTATATACTATACAAACAAGGTGTATGGATGAATGAATAATTTTCCATTTTATTTTAATACAACTTCCAAGTCTTATTATCAAATGAGGACGCTAAAAGGAAAGCGAACCTTTTTGCTTTCTAACCCTGTTGTTCTATACGGTTCTTTCTGGTAAAGTGCCGCGACTGAGAACAGTGGGAGGGGTTGATTGGCTTGGCTTGCGGGTACGCAGTACTGAGAGGGTAAAACGAGCCACTCAGTGTAGTGCACGTGTTTTAGATATCAGACTTATGAGCAAGCATACTGGCAAAGGAGAGGTCTGTCACTGCGCAGTGTGCATCTTCGTTTTACTGCGTTCACATCGAACTAAATACGGAAACTCTACTACTACTACCGTGAAAAAACGGTGTTTTCTCTTCATGCACCATTTTGTAAAATTTTTGGGGCAAGGATATTTCTACTCCTAACATGTAAACAGGCGATGATGGCATAAATCACTATATAGAAGTTATTTAAATGTACACATTTTTTTTGTTAAATACACAATACAGAACTTAAAACGTTTAATACAATTCATTTGGTGAAGGTTGTAATTTCTGACAAAGAAATGTACTAGGCTGCACACAAAAATTGAATACGGTGAAATTTAGAAATGTATTTTGATGTAATATGAAAAGGTGTTGCTAAGAAAATTTTGAAACGTGACCAATTTATATAGTTATAAAATTTTGCTTGTTAAACTTTCATTATTGTATTTGTATTTTTCTTATTGTCTTAATTAGTTTTCATGAAGCAAAGCTCTTCAGTTAAAACTTAATTTTTACTAAAAATGTTGGTAAATGCACAGATAAGCCTATATGAAGATGTTTTAGTACAGGTTCATTTAAAATACGACTATAAAACTGTGATTTGCTATAAAATGTGTCACATCATACAACTGTACTTTTAGATTTTTGTCACTAGTCTGTAACACTTTTCTGAAACCTTGTCATCACATGTATTTGATTGCTTTAGCAATGTTATGTTTGGTTTATCATGGCCTAAATCAACTACCATTAAATGTATTGTTGAAGGAGAATGAAACAGTTTAATTGTGCTAAATTACGTAGATTATTTGTTGCTGTGGTTATATAAAAAGCTCCCAGAGTGTTAAAGTTGAACTTAAAAAATGTACTCCAGCAAAACAACAATTCATATAATTCTTTCACATTTTAATTTTATCCTTCTAAAAAAACAATATTTTACTGCATCCAGAAAATTTTTAAAATTGACTGATAAATCTGTATAAAGAATTCTGAAATATAAGATTATTAAAATGGTTAAAGTTTAATTTATGTAAGCCCTGTTTAATGGATTTTAAAGCAATAGTAAAATTATCTCTTTAGAGGACAACATTAGTGTACATCCATCCATTATCCACCTCGCTATATCCTAACTACAGGGTCACGGAGGTCTGCTGGAGCCAATCTCAGCCAACACAGGGTGCAAGGCAGGAAACAAACCCCGGGAAGGGCGCCAGCCCACCACAGGGCACGCACACACACACACCCAAACACCAAGGACAATTTAGAATTGCCAATGCCTGCACGGGGAGAATATGCAAACTCCACGTAGGGTTGACCCGGGAAGTGTCTTCTAACTGCGAGGCAGCAGCACCACCCACTGCGCCACTGTGCTGCCCATTAGTGTACATTTTTTGTGGAATTTATATTAATACACTGAAAAAAAAGTGACACTGTCTCATTCCACTATTATCTGATTAAGAAAAAGCCAACATATGTAATGCATGTTTTTTGTGTTAATACTGTGTATGAACATTACACTTTTTTCTCTGTAATTTAAATAGTATTCATCTTTTAAAATGATCTATACAAGCTTTAATAGTACAATACAGAAAACATGAATATCCTTTATATGCACAAATAAGGTAAATGGTGTACATAAAATGAGTATAATATCATGGGTAGAAAAATAAAACATACTGATCAATCTAATGTGCTTTGGAATTGTAAATGTATAGCTATAAATGCTTGAAAAACCAAAGCAAGAAAAATGTCTGTATAACTGCTTTCTAACTGCATGCATATAGTAGAGTGTACAGTGAAGGAGCAAGCAATAATAATAATACAGAAATGTTAACACTAAATTAAAATAACAAAGTTGAAAATCAAATTTAACATTTAAACAATAACAGTGAGAGAGTTCATCTACAAAATTATACCGGTGTAAACCTTGCATGAATCATTCAACAATATCTTGGACAAAAACAGGAAAATGTCCTAAAGAATTTAACTACTATATTAATTCAGAATATTTTTAAGCTCTCTGTTCAACAGAAGATAGCAAATTTATGACAAAAATACTACAATGAGAAGAATGAAAAGATGTTTTTCTTCTTTCAAAGGACCCTTGAGTACTGCCTGAACCACCCTGTCAGAGTCATGTGCTCCTGTGACTTGTACACTAAAAATTTGGCTGCTGAAAGTAATCATGTGATCTGCCATGACACACTGTGAAAGTTGTCCCAAGTAATTATAACAGTAACCATTTCCACACTTCTGGGAAAAATAAGAGAGACTTTTAGTAATGTTCCAGGTCTAGCCAAAGACAATATAATTATAGTTCACACTTGACTGTAGTGTTGAGTTTATTAAGTTTACAGTAAAAGACATTAGACATTTGGGAATAACTTTTTGTTATGTATATAGCATTAACAGTATGCACCATGACAAGATTATAATCACATATTAAGCTTGCAAGTAAGACAATTAATATTAAAACTGTTGTACAGGAAGAAAATGCAAGATTCTTTAAACAGACCTGAAAACAAGACAAACAAAGAACAACAGGCATGGGAACATTCCTAAAATTATTGATTAAATGTGATTCTTTCTTAGATAAATTAATTCAGCTAGAAGTTACGCTCATATATTACTTACTTTGGATGGAGTGTAAAATATACATGCATTTTTGAAAAGATATTAAGATTTTAAATTAAATTATTTTGGGTTTTATGTTCATGACTATGAATGGAAATAACAGGATTATTTAACAAAAAAGTCAAACGGAAAATTGAATATGTTAAAATGTAATGATTCAAAGATGGAAACACTTGCATAGCTTAGATTGTCGTAACATTGAACAAAAAATGGTTTGTCTAATCAGAGAAGTTGCAGTACATGTCTCTTACTACATGTTTAATATTCACTCACCATCACTGTTAATATTTGATCATTGTTGAAATCACCTTTTAGATAAAAGCCTTTAACACCAGACATATTGTAATGTATTCAATGCTTTAGTTGACATATAGATTTTCATTTCCAGTTAAAATTATAATTATATTGTACTTTCTTTAAGTGAAATAGCAAAAAAATGTAGATGAAACTAAATTGTACAATGCTGAAAGTACCATGAACAAGCAAAAGACCAGAATTTTAGCAAAGAATGACATAAAACTGTTTTTACTGAAAAACTGAAAGGTAAGTAAGGGCATTTTAGATTATTATCATCATTTTGTCAAATGAATTGTTTACATTTCAAAGCATTATGTACTGTATTAATATCTAGTTAAAGCAATTTGCCATTAGTGTCAGAATTATCATTTTCTAGGAATAATGAAATTACATGTTCATTTTTCCAACACTAAAAAATGACAATACGCTTACTTGAAATATAGGATGGACCAGATCTAATTATGCAATTTTCATTATGCTATAACTTATTAAGTTTATTACATAGAAAATCACACGAAAAATCCCGGACCATCGAAAAGTGTGCGAATTGACGACATGAAGAATCGTCTTCGCGACGAACTGGAATTGTCCCTGCATGAACCAAAGTCATCCAGACGATCTGGATCTGCATAATTAGATCTGGACCACCCTGTATCAGTTGCATACAGTCTGAGTATTTTGTAAATGATACATTGCAAGTTATACAATTTACTATAATGAAATAGTTTCTTCATTGTTCAAAGCAAGTTTTTAATAGTAAAATTTAAATAAACTAGTTTCAAATGTAAAAGACTTGGTAATTGTGGAAATGCAATGGAATAGAAATTAGCATTCATTTTTTTGTAACTGTATATTTTATATGAATTTCAGTAAAGTCATCTTAACATTTCAAAGATGGCCTCGCATTTTATAAAATATTTCATATGTCAACAATTTTCTCCTTTTGATATTAGTATGCTCATAGCAATTGGGGTTACTGAAAACTCATACAGCTATCTACTTTAAAACACGTAGATATAGTGCCACTTGATATATGTTTTGATTCATGTCTGCTCACTTTTCTTAATTTTGTCACATACTGAACATTTTTAACACAAGTGAAGTACTCTGAAAACGGCACATTTCACCAAAGAAAATGCAACTGCTTTGTTATATGGGTATGATGGGACATTTTTTTGTAATCAAACCTACCGCTCATGTTGCCTCTTTGTGCTTTTCACGAGTATTATCACATTCAACAACAGAATCAAACCGATTAGGCTTCCGTTCTTGTTGCAGCTGTTGTTTACTTACCAGTTTGAATTTAACACACAAGCTCTGCAAACCAGATGGACCCTCCACGCCGTACCAGCAACAAAGGCAGCACGAGGGGGCGGGGCGTACACTACTATTTCTTTGCAGCGTTTACTACCTAGAACTCTATGATTGGTGAATGAAGCTGGACCAATCCCGACCTCGTGGGGCCCCAGCTCGCAATAGAACGCTCGCGTCCATTCATTGGCTCCTTTGCACATTCCTTTCTTAACGTTTTAGGGCGCGAAAAGACTTGCGGTGCATATAGACACGGGGAGGGGGAGGGGGCGTGGGCGTGTATTCGCGTGCGTCCTTGTCTTAAATGTCTCTGCGAAGTCAGGTATTCTATATGCTACATCATTTTATAGGAACAGTAAGCATCACCATGCTTGTGGTTTTGCCCTTTTTTAATAACAGAGTATTTCAAAAGTTAGTTTACGGAAGCCCTCATTACGAATTCTTTATATATTGTTGAAATAAGTGAATGTAGAATATGTAGAGCTGTTTATTTACAGCGCGTGAAACACCCTGCAGAAATGGAAGCAATTTGGTGATTATTTATGATGCAATGAGTGAATGTGTATGTGACAACAATTTAAAAGCTGTACAGAAACGCCAGGATTAACCAAATACAAAGTTCCTTCAGTTTACTCAGATCTAAAATCCAGACAGGCATTCAAGCAAACTGATTTATTTATTAACAAAAAGAATAAAAATCGAAATTCCACTACCGTATGAACATCGTGTTGCTTGCTCTCGAAGGTGAAACAATCGAACACCTTACAGCTTATGATTTTATAGTATAATTGTGATTTTAGCCTTTTTAAATATCTTTTTCACCATGTGTTCATAAAAATGTAAGAAGTGAAACGAACAGCAACTAAACGAAACACGTTATGTGTCTGAAATAAAATTACGTTGTTTCGATCCTTTTGTTGAAAACAACTAGCAATAAAAGCAAGTATGTAACAGATAATTGCAGAGATACATACCGCTGTCGGCAGTCAGGTAAAAAAAAAAAGATTTATTTTCGAAAACAAATCAAGATTTCGTAGATCTGTAGACTGAAGAGACAAAGTGCCCCCACCCACTCATTCAGTCCATAGGAAAAGAGCGCCCATAGCCATATTGTATAGGGGCAGACTGGAAGGAAGCCGTGTGCATCACACACCTCGCCTCATGTCCGGCGTCTCACATTAACAGAAAAATACACCATTAAAAAATGGTTAGTGGGTCATACGAGTTTATGTTTTCCGCCACTATTTACCACTCTACCTAGTTCACATGTATATAAAAAGGATTCAATTTTAAAGGTAATAATTAGCCTTTTGGGGAGGGGGCGAGGAGATGGAATGTAAATGTTGCAGTCCTGCTTTTGTTGTATTCTTTTTAATTACAGTCGGTTTGTTTTTGAGTAAGTGACCTGCTTTTTCCAAGTTTTTTTTTTAATTATTCTTTTAAAATGCGATCTCCTTAAGTTTATATTTAAAGTGTATTGTGGGCTGAGCTTACATACAGTATTATCAGTTGTGTAAACATACATAATCAAATGCTTTAAATAAACACTTCATTACTGTCGTGCCGACTTTGTTAAATAATTAAATGCTTTAGATTGTTCAAACAAGCCAGTGGGGGTGTAGATGAGTGAGACTCCCCCTCGAACATACGGGAAGCACATTTGTGTTCGAGCTTTGAATAATTTGGGTATAAAATTGTTGATAAACGTGTGCAGTAGGGTTATTCTTTACTGTGCACTAAGAGAGAGAGAGAGAGAGAGAGAGCTACAGATGTGCGCGTGTGTTCATTTTAAGTTTGTTTACCATCATTTATTCTTTTGTGCATTGTTGGTTTCTTACTCGATTTAACGTTTTAGTTCATAATTTGAAAGACTGTTATGTTTCACGCTGTCAAAAAATGTAAAAATCGTTAGAAGGAAAATACATTCATTTTACCGTTTTATACCACACGTTTTGTATTGGAAGGAAAATAGATTTTTTAATTCATAAATTGTGCTTTCAAAAGTTCACTCAATCTGACCATTACAACTTTGTAAATTGCAGTTAGTGCATGCAATAATTGATCTCCAACGATTTGTTCAGAGCATAATCAAAAATACGTTCCCACGCTATAAATGTGCAGCTTTGAAATTACAAAATGCAATATATCCGCTGGTGTTAATTTAACATGGCGATTTTACTATCGAGTTACCCTACGGTAAAACGGTTGTTTTCACAATAGCTGGAGGATAACACAATTTAAAACAGAACAATACGTTTAGTTATTCATAGACATCTGATGAATTAAACACAGAAAAACATTTGGAAAATTGGTCACGATTTGTCTGAGCAATTTGCCTAAGTAAAGACAACTTGGAACTGTTTCACTGTGACTAATATTATAGCTTTCTCTGTTACGTAAGGTTTTGCTTAGCTAGGATATCTATAACAAGAAATTGAAATGCTTCAGAAAATGGTAATTGTGTTTCAAAATATGACGGATTTTATTGAAATGGCTAGTCATAGATGGTCCTTCTTGAAAAACGGTTAGACGGTTTCATGGCTGAGTGGTTACAGGAAGCATGGGGTGGTTCTTTTTATCTGTAAATGCTGACGTGAATCCTATATAGTTGCATAATGTAGAGGACAAGAAAATGACATAAAAATATATATATAATAAAAATTGGCTGATCATATAGTTTTATTTATTCTTTTCAAAGTGAACCACCAACTTGAAAAGTTTAGATTATCTTTATCCCCAACAAATTGTTATTTTTGTTAATGATTTTTAGATAAGAAAACATTAGAATTTTGTGTAGACTCTTTTTTGGAATTTTAGAGTAAAAGCATGTCAAATATATAAAAATAAATAATTAATGTACAGTATATTTGTTGTTGGTACTGATGCCAGCTTATTAAAAAAAACAGATTATGTAGTTATTAAAACATAATTAGTCTTTTTTGTCCTCGATTTCTAAACTTTTAAATGTTTGACCTATTATGTTATTTAACTTGTAATACAATTTCTCAAATATGCATGGTACTTACTCGTTAAAGAAGATTTTTTTTGCTAGAAACATATCGAAACATGTTGATTTGCACAAAAAAAAATATTCGGAAAGTTTTAGGTTTATAGAAGACACTCCTCTTGTAAATCCTAAATTTTTTAAACTTTTTTTTGTAATTTTGCATTAAATATAACACCTTTTTTTAAACCGTGCCTGATTTTTATTAAATTAGAAAATGGCAGAAACAAAGTTTGTTTACTATTATACAAGTTTAAAAATAACTTACTTATGTAGCAAATAAAATATGGCACTTGTGTCTCTTCTCCAGCAGTCAATAGTTCTGTAAATCTTAAGAAATTTTCACAGTTGATTCTGTTAATTCCAATTTGTATAGTTTGTATTTGTGTAATGCATTCATCTGTATTTCTAAATAATGCTTATGTTTCATTTATAATAGGTAGTAGTGATGCAGTATATTTCATTTTTTTGTAAAGACTTGCATTTCTTGCCAGTTCTCTGTGATCAAGAAATGACAGTAATAATGTAACCCTCTTCTGTTTGACATTAAGTATATAGTATTATTGGTATACTTAATTAATTTTCAATTATAACTTGATTGTGAAGAAATCAATTGGATTAAAATATGATGTTTATATTTTGTTTAGCAATTTTAAAATGTTAAATGTAGTATACCTCATGTTGAAAGTTATGCAATACCAATGCAGATGTGTAAAACCTTTTCAAATGATTCTATTTGTATGAAAGTTATATTTTTTAATTGAGCTACTAAACTTGTAATTGTTTAAAATATTATACATGTTCAGGATAGAAACAGAGACAGGATGCTAAATAAGTTTGCTAATAATGAATACTTCATTTGCAACAGTCTACCCATAATTAAAGCTATTAACAGCATATTTTGTTTTTATTCCATTGAAGTGTCTTGAAAATATATATTTTACTTTATACACTTCAACAGTTTAACAGTTAAAATCTGCATTAAACAAGAATTTTACTGAAGCTGTAGATCACATTTTATTTTTGAAATCTACATCATCAATAAGTTACATCATACAACTATTCTAACAATGTACAATATTGAAATAAACATTCTTGGGTGATTTCTTTTTAATGCATATTTTCTTTCAGGACATAGTTCCTGCTAAGTTAATAAAACAATCAGATCTGGACATCAGTTAATAATTGTTCTTTGTATAGTTTCCAAGAAAAATATATTTATGTAATGATGAAAGCATTTTGTAAAAAAGTGATTTTTTATTTGCTGTATTTGAATGACTTTCCACTTAAGATTCTTTTTTAAACTCTATAATATTTTAGTGATGCCTTTCCAAATAACATATTCACTTTACCAGAGTCAGTGTGTTCACTGTATGTCGTTGGGATATGACTTAATTTTATTGTAATAAACTTAGTTTTAAAGAATAGATTTCATTTTGGTGACTCATTTTATTTGGCATGCTTTATTTGCACTTTCAGGCAAACAATGGACTAGATTTTGTACTATTTGTAAATGTGACATGTTTGTATTCTTTTTCACATCACAAATTATATATAAAATATAAAATTATGTTGAATTCTGCAGAAGAGAAGTACAAAAGGTATTAATATATAAAATCTGCAGTATTTACATCTTCTAGCCATTGTAAACCTATTACACAATTATCTAACTAAAATGTTTGTTTCACAAATTGTAAATAATAAAAAAGGTTTAGGAAATTATACATATGTAAGTTTTGTACAGTATGTGCAGTCATAGTCCAGTGTAGATTTTTTATGTTTACTTTGATAAATAAAAAGAATATTTTAACATATTTTGTCCTTGTTTTATTTGCCTTTACTTTCTTGTAATATATTTATGAATAACATAGAAAACTTAAATCGTTATGCTAATCAATAGTAGTGATACCTAAAACATATTAGTCCTTTTTTCTGGTACTTACAGTTCTTACAAGTTGTTAGCATGCCTTTATCCACATGATATTTTGTTTTTCAGGATTTAGTTATGCCTTTCCTCCTATTCCATATTTGCTTAAAGTTTTTATATTCTTTTTTTTGTGTGACCAATCATTTGTAGGTAGTTACATTTAATGTAATATTTATTTCAAAAATAAAACTGATAACTATATTAATAGAAGACTTCAGGCTATTTTAGCTAACTTAAAAGTAAATCACTGTTAAAGATTGCGTGTATGTCCATGTTTATTGTATTGTTCATACTGTACTAAATATATTACAGCTTTTATACACTTTTGCTGTTGTTAATTTATTCTGAACAAGAGGAATCCTCAGTTAAAAAAAGTATCATCAGGATCATTCCTTAACTAGTTGGGAATCTGTGAGCACCAGCACATCACAAAGTAAACTTTGAAAAACAACAGGTACAAATGTTAATTTTCAAAAGGCCCATTATCTACAGCAGCTTTAGCAGCTTTACAATTCTTCTATTCTATATGTGGAATCTAGAAGTTGTAAATTAATAGAGACTTCATATACAGTATTTCTGAGGTATGTAAGAAAAAAATATTCCAGCTAATTGTTTTTATTCTGATATGATATGACTTGTGATATCTTTCTGTTGTCGTAAAAAGATGCATTTATTATTAAATCTTTGCCTCTTTAAACTAAGCTATTATAATTTTGTTTTCAGTACAGGATGTTATAGATCATAATAGTTTTCTATATATTACTTAAGTCTATGAATATAAACATAATAATACAATATCTTTTGTTGTTTTTACATTCTGCCTTTTTATCTATTGTAATGTTGTCTAGATAACTGAATTATATAGTTTATTGTGTCTTTACTGATCCTTGTCATGTGAACTTCATTTTATATCGCACAAGTTTAAAATATAAGTTTAACATTATCATTACACATTAAACAGCAGCAAGGGTTCAGTATTCTACTGTAAAAGTTAAATTATTAATGTTTAAGCGATAGGTTTATGTAAACATAATATTTAGTATATTAAAAACTACTGGTATTAATTATTTTGGAATGATTATGACTTATTTTCTTTCTGGACAAAATGGCTGTGTGAGAAAATTGAAATAATTTGTTGTTGTCAAAGATTTGTAAATAGCATTTTTTTGCTGAAGTTTATGTACAAAAGTAAATTCTAAATAGAATTAATTTTGCCATTTAAGTTTCAGTTGGGATATCGCTATACAGGGTAACATGAGACATATATTGTAAATCGTCCTTATAAATCAAAAAAAGGCATTTTACTTTTAGGGTTTTCTACTGGTTAATGTCTTTTTACCATACTGTAAGTATCCAATATTTTATTAGGATGTTTGCAGAATGTTTTACAAAATGCTGAAAATAAAAATATTTCACACCTTTATTTCTAATCCATACTACTATTGTCTGTTGTTCCCTTTGCATATGTAAGTTTTTCTTCACAATAAATCCTTGTGAAATTTGTTCTTCATAATAAAAAAATAGTTTGTTGATTAAGACATACCATCACAAACTAAAATGTCAACTTACCACTCATATATATAATTTATACACCTGCCTCAGATATAGATGTTCTGATTTAAAGAATAGAACAAGTAAAGCATCACAAACAGCTGAATGATGTTTAATTTGTGCCTTTAAAACAATTGTTCAAATTATTTCAATTTGTGTCCTCATCTTTGTATTTCTTATACTCTACTCTTTAAAACTATTTAAGATTTGTATTTTTACAATGTATATAATTTGTTTACTCTTAGAAATTAGATAAAGATTTCATTTAAACCCATATGCCGTTATGGCTTTCTGTTGTATAAAGTAGTGTTGTAGTGTTTACTGCAAAAATAGCACCATTCTATTTTTTTCATACTTCTGTATTTGACTTGATATTTCCTATATTTACTGTTAGATATGCTGAAGATAAATGTGCTAAGAAGATCTATAATTTAAATCCAGTGCATAAATCATATATAACCATATATAATTTATTGTAATCAAATAAACAAAGATGGCAAAATGTGGACCATAATAGTATGGTAAATAAGGTAAATGACAGATTTCATTTAAGAAGAACAATAGAGGTGAAACTTTCATTTACAGTATGTTATGTTAGGCACATCGTGAATAATTAGTAAATGTAGCAAACTGAAGTTTTGAAAGTAAGGAGGAATGTAGTAGGATATTTCAAACTGGAAGTGCATAATATGGCAGATAGTATACATTAATTTTGATTGTTTTATTTAAACGCAAGGATACTTACTTTGCCTCAAAAAGAGGCTAAGCAAATTTCTCTTGTATAATCTCGTGATTTACATTATTTGCAATAAGTTGTGATTTTTTTTTTGTTCATTGTTCTTATCTTATGTATCACTTAATAGTATACATTGTCCATTAAATCATCTTTTGTTTGCTGTGTTTTGATTGTTTTCTGTCAGTGAAATACGCATTTTCTGTCTATCATGTTTGTTGCCAAGGATTCCGTTTTTATTGAATATTACATTATCATTACTCGTCAACATGTTATGAGAAATAAAAACTGTTTATAATATGCTGATTGTAAATATTTTAATGTTATAATTTAAGTCACTGAAATGATTAAAAAGCACATATTTTTCTGTCTGCGGTGGGTTGGCACCCTGCCCGGGATTGGTTCCTGCCTTGTGCCCTGTGTTCGCTGGGATTGGCTCCAGCAGACCCCCGTGACCCTGTGTTCGGATTCAGCGGTTTGGAAAATGGATGGATGGATATTTTTCTGTTTATTATACCATTTCTGCTGACTTTGTCGGTACATTCAAACAGATTACAGATGACCGTTAATGATCCTTTTAAAGCAGTACATTTTATAATTCCTCTTGAATACATAAAGAGAATTGTTATTGCATTGTTTCCTGGTTCTTGGCTGCTTAAATACTATTTTCAGGTGTTCTTTTTTCATTATGAGTTTTCTATTTCTAACTGTACAAGTTATGACATTTAAAATTATTCCAGCATTAAATTTATATATTACATATATGGTTTGGGGATTGACTAGTATCATAAAGTACTGGTATTATATAGATAATCAGTGGCTATTTAATGGCAAAACTACATAATTACAAACAAAAAAAAAAAGATTAATCAAATGCATTAGTGCAAAACACATAATCTATATTATGTATTTAATCAGTAATTTGATGTGAATGCTTGGAGCAGTTTACAATCTTGGTATCTTTTAATTTGTTACAAAGAAGCCAACTGTGAAACTGAAAACTTCTAGGATTCACATATAGTTATTAAATTCCAGTAGTTCTTGAGTATATCCTTAGTCATTCTGTATTCAGTGCATTATTAATTGTGACTCAATAAATGTTATTTTTCAGTTTTCTGTGTCAAGTAATGAACTAGTGAAATGACTGTAAAAATAAATTGTCAAGTATCAGGTATCTCATCTGTAGTGTGCACATAAACCTTTTTGGTTGTTACCTGAAGTCTTTCATTCACCAGAAGAGTTTTCTAGTAAACATTTATGAACATGTGAAGCAGCAGTCTCTCAAAACATAGAAGGAATCTTGTTATCTGAGTAAAACACATTTTTCTTTTTTGTTATTGTTCTTGTAGTTAGTTCTTCCCAGGATCTCAAAGGTTTGCCTCATTCTCTAAGTTCTTCCCATATCCCAAAGATGTACATGTTATGTTGATTGGTTGGCTTAGTTTTTATGGGAATTGCTGACATCTCTTCCAGCCTTGGAGCTTCTCCTGTTTCCAGACATACTGGGAAAGGCTTAGAGTCCCTACAACCCTGTACAGGCATGCACATTTTCAGAAAGTGATGGTGTATGATATGGACATTCAGTTTCTTACTATAGTCCCTTTAGGATGTAATTACAAACAAAAAAACATTGTTACTGACTGATAAATCTGTTTGTTCAAATGTCTCACTACTAAGCAGACCTGTTAAGTCCAGTGAGGATGATTAGCATCTTCTTACACTGACCTTCTTACTGATCCAAAACTCTGTTACAGTACTATCAGCAAGAGGTCTTTCAGCTTTGTCGCTTTTCTTCCCAGGTATTCTTCCGTAACATTACTGAATATCTGACTTTTTATTCTGGTATTTTAAAGCATCTTCTTTCATTTACAAGTTTCAAGAGTCCATGCTTTTCCATGTGATACCAATGGCAACGCTATACTTGACACAGACTTTGACTGGTAGCAGTGAAGGCTCAACCCAAATATATACATTTTTCATGTGCTATATCTTTTTTTAAAATTAGTCATGCACTGGGGTATTATAATGTTATATTCTAACTGTATTTTTTATGAAACTCCTTTTGATGGTCTGCTCTTTTATTTGAACATTGTATTTTTTTATTTGAATGTGTACGTGTATTTCAGTAATCGGTCTGTGTGGTACTTTATTGTAATCTTTAACTGTACAATATACAATCATAATATTGTGTGCTGCTAATAGAATTATGTAAAAGATTAAATCTACTTTGCAGGTAGTAGCGAAATATGGACTTTATCTGATTGTGTCTATCTTGAGCACTATAAACTGTTTTACACTTCATTAGTTAAGATCATAGTTAAATCGTAATTGTAAATAAAACAGAGAATAGCAATATTAAAAAATGTTCAAATGTATTAAATAAATGCTGTTCCTAAAATGAAAATACCACATTATGTTCTTGAACTAAATCTGACATTTATTGTGTGATTTGCAGCCAGGCTATCACTGAAATCAGCACAACATGTGTCATAAAATTGGACCATATAACTTTTTGAAAAGGGTAATTCCACTCTGCAATATTTCTGTTGCATTGTCCATTTTCAAATTATATTTACAGCCAAAACATTTGCATGGTTGTGAGAAGTTATAAGCAAGTTGTATGTCAGTTGCTCAAGCTTCATTTTAGGTGAATGTTATTTTGATGCCAATTTCCATTCTATGACATTATACTGAAATAAAATAATGCACAAAGGTTACAAAGTATAGTGACAGCAGGTCTTCATCTTGTGAGTTGTAAGGTGCCGCTTTACAGATTTTTCTAAGAAATATTGTGGATTTATACAATTGAAAGTAGTTTAACATGTTACAGAAAGTAAAGTTAATGAAGTGACTCATTAGTAAATATACTGAAATGTAATTTTAAGGTGAACAGAGTATACAGTTGAAGTCAGATATAATTTAATGCTTAAAGGATAATCAAAAACCTTTGAGCCCAACCTCAAAAGGAGTATTACGATGGTGCAGTGAGTGGTCAAAAATTAGCTCCTGTGCGCTTAAATATGTGAATTACAACTTCTAGCAATTGTGGGTTATAACGTATGCTTCTTCAGAAGAAAAAACATCAACATGTGTATACCAAGAACTGCAGAATCAACCACAATGCTGTGTTTTCATTGATTTTTTTTAATTGTAGAGAATATACTTGTGAGACTGTGAGTTAAGATGTACCAGAACAGCCTCTTCATAAATCTCTGTTCAAGACATAGGATGCAGTATTCCAACATGGCAGAAAGTCTTTCGAAAATAAACCAAGGTCTAGTTGGCCTTTGACATTGCTGACTGAAGAAAATTCTCTTAGGATAAAGTGTCTCATAATGGATAATTATAGAGTGATGATGTGTACGATAGCGGACACTATACAGTATATTAGTTATGGATCAGTCGAATCTATTCTTCATTAAAAAAAAAAAAAAACAACAACAAGGTCTCCACATGTTGGGTGATTCTTCAGTACCCAAGGACCTCAAGTTCTAATCCATTTCTGGCAAGATCTTGTGGATAATTTTTATGATGTTGTTATTGTAGTCCATATTGGTTGCAATAAAAGACCCACATAATCATTTAGTGTTATATTGAATTTCTTTGGCTTTTGTGGCAGTTAATCAAGGAAATGCAAGTATGACAGTCATCTCTGTTCTGCTTCGTGACACTGCCCCTTCTCGCACACTATGTTTGGCAAAGACTGCATTGTGAACACTCGTTTGAGACTTGTGTGACTACCATCTGTTTCCCAATCAGAAGGGCTACCTTTGTGAGACATGCAGGATCACAAAAAACATCAAGTCCACAAATGGGGCAAAATTTTTTATTTCCATGGCATAAAAAAGCTTTGTGAATGTTATAACTGTATTAGTGCTCACAGGGATAACTTATTTTGTTTTAGTTGTGTTTCTCTTAAGAGGTCAGGTTGAAAGCAATTTAATGTGTAACATCTTTAAATGTGTGCAAAAAAATGGGATACAATGTCTGTTAGTTGTTAAGAAAGGAATGGCAAATAATTTGGGTATTCATCAGTGTTTAAAGTTCACCAGTGAACTAGGTGAACATATGCAGTTATGTGTTCACTTCCCATCGTATTTCCAAAATGTTTCACAAGTTATAACATGAAGAGTTTCTTGTATTCAAACACAGAATGGTGACTGGGTTAGTTAGTGCCGCACTGCTATATAAATCATGCCTGGGTCTCATCTTTCTCCCCCTCCTCCTCCTCCTCCTATGCCTGCGGCTAGGACATAAATTGTCACTAGGCAGAAGTGGCTAACAGAGGGATGGACAAAGATATATAGAAAAGTATTTGTTTTAATTGTCCACGTTTAAAGGAAATTTAATACAAAATAAAAACTCTGAACTTGTTAAACATGCATTTTTATTCTTAAAAAATTACATGTCTGCTTAGCATGGACAATTTCGAAAATGCTTGCTTTGACTGTAGTTTAATAATGCTCAAATGTATTCACCTTTTCACTTTAAATCTACAGTAAAGCAGAGTTTTTTAAGTAAAACATGTACATTAATAATTCATTATTTTAGAAACCATTAATATAAATGTGCTTTTTTCTCATTAGAATTTATCATAGAAACAATCCATAAACAATCCTTTGAAAGTAGGAAATCAACATATTGATCCTGCCTCCCAAAAATTACTTACTTTTTCCTATTTCTTGTCTATTTTGGTCTCTTTGGTTTAATTAGCACACTTTTTCCTTCATGTAAATTAACTTTCAAGACAGCTACTGTGCATGTTAGTTTTAACTCTTATCTACAGAATACAGTGCACAATTCACTAAACATGTGCATGTGATGAAAGAAATAATGCAGTTGCTTGTTTAGTTTTGTAAACTTCCATCCATTATCTGTATCAGCTTCTTCCATTATATGGCTTTAGGAACATAGAATTTATTCTAATATCATGAGGCACTAGGACCTACCCCTAAATGGAATGCCAGTAAGCCACAGGGCACACTCAGCCTCACAAATACACCTCCATTAACTCATCTTCAGCCAGTTTAGATTAGGGAATACATGTGATTGTCTTTGGAATGTGAAAAACACTAACTCCACGCACACACAGATCAAAAAGACATTTAGAGTCCACCAAACCAAGGCCTGGGATATGAGCACAAGTTCTGGGGGCTTTTAAGAAGTGGCAGCGCTATTGACTGCATCATGCTGTCCTCCTTTGAGTAAGCAGACATTCAGAGTGCAGTGAAACAGAAACCTGAGATTTAATTGCACCCTGAGCACTCTGTAAAGTCTGCATGTTCTTCCTGCTTCTGCAGTACTTGAACACAAGTGAACTTGAGATTTAAATGCACCTCCAGCAATCTGATATCAGGATATTCTTCCTGTGTCTTTTTTTTTTTTTGTCAAGTTATTCTGGCCTCTGTCCAATTTCATCTTTATTAAATAAACTGGTGACTCTAAACTGTGTGTATGTTGTGTGTGTCCTGTGATGGACTTGCACCTTATGTAAAGTTAGTTCCCATTTTGCACCCACTGCTGTTGGTATTAATACAAATGTCCTATAACCCAAAACTGGTTGAGCAGGGTGGATAAAGGATAGGTGGAAGGATGTGTTTCATCATCAGTAATTTAACCAGTAGCACTTAGATGATGCCTTCAAATCAAAAATGTAAATAATCAACTAATCCACCACTCAATTATTTATTTGCTTGAGACTCCACACAACTTTGGAAAGAACATGCTTGTTTCACGTAGACAGAACAAGGAGTAGGATTTAAAAGCAGAAATACAATGCTGGGAAAAATGAATGAATCACAACAGAGGTAAAAGAAAAAATACTCAAACAAAGTTTTAACTGATGAATACCTTTATGTGAAGCTTGTTGTACAGCTATTGATATCAAAATGAACATCATGAAGGATTAACTAAATTAACATTATATGATGTAAATATTTTTGTAACATCTGTTTTCTTCTCATGCAAAGAATAGTGCTTATGTGTAATATATCATGAAAAGAGTGATGTCTTACCTTTTGTTTGAAAATTATTTCTGGATGAAATACTATTGAAATTTCCTGCAAAAATAAACCAGCAATTTGATGTGAAAAAATATGTAATTGACCTGATTTTAAACAATTTGTTTACTGTACATTGTATTTTAGTATTTTGTTCTGATTTTTTTTCTTGATTTTTATCATCACTACGTTTAAACACATTTACAAACTGTATCACTGCTGTTTTGATAGAGAAAATAGTATGTGAAAATAAATTTCACACTTGGAAAAAATGGAAGGAAACACAGTGTTTAAGCTTTTTAATGTGAAATGTGGATCCAGCTTTACCTTTCTCTTTTAATTTTGTAGATGTATCCAAGACATTTTCAAGCTTGTCCTGTAAGTGTGACCTGGAAAAACTCTTGGTTTCTACTGGGAGAGCATCCTTGCTGCCAAAATATAAAAGACAATTATTTTCTCTTGGGTAAATAGTCAATATTATTTTATATTTATAGTACAATTATTGAATATATTGTCTGTAATTATAACAAACTTATTTATATCAGTCATAGTACAATTTTTGGTTAATATTTTTTGCAAATTCAGAACAGAAAAAGCTTCCTATACTGGCACATTCAGAAATGTATATTGTTTCACACAGTAGACTATTTTCAATAGAGTTTCTATATTGCATACTGTGCTTTACAGTAACAATTAAAAATGACATGGCTACAGGTTATTATACCATTTCACTGCAAAAGTGAGTCTGGCTATGAAATTGGATAGTGTCGTCACTTACTGATGACTTGTGCAAATTAAAAGTGTCTCTCTGTTGCCTTTTTCCTTTCTAGTAGCTTATAGGAGCCACAACTTCATTTTGTAGCATTACTCTCATAGTCACCTATTTGCTCTTCAATAACTCTTCTTAACAAAGAAATTTCTGAAAAGTAATAAAAACATCAAAGCTGCAGGCTGACAAACAACTTTGTCCACAGTCCCAACTCCTAACAACAACATGACAAATCATATACTATTGTATATGAACCTGCAAAAATACTTTGTTTTTGTTTTAATACTGCACAGCGGAAAAAGTAAATCAGTCATGATAATTTTTTTTTTTCAGTTGTAGGTAGCACTGACATTATGTCATTAAAATTATATCAAATATATTGGATTTTGCAGTGTTTTAGAATGTGTAAGTTTTGATCTTTCTCATATTCAAGATAAAGACAATATGCATTCTGCATTAAAATAGAGACACACTTGTATTGCATTTTAAGTAGATAGGTAGAACAGTACAAATGGGGAACTTTAGCTGTTAACAGAAGCCCAGTAAATATTAAAACAGATAACAACCCCCTAATATTCATACCTGAATTAGTAAAAGAAATAAAACTTCTAACTAGACTTAACAATAAAAGAGCCCTGACAGTCACAGTGTGGCTGTAATTATGAAGGAGCCCTGCTATCATTTCTTGACATTTCTGATGAGTAATTCATCCAGGCAGTGTACCATAGTGGTTAAGGATTTGGACTTCAAACCCTGAGGTTGTGGGTTCACATTCTGCTACTGACACTGTGTGACCATGAGCCATGTACTTCACCTGCCTGTGCTCCAATTAGATAAAAAAAAAAATCAAAAACATGTGACTAATTGTGTCTCAAATGTTGTACATTGAATTGGATAAAGTCATCAGCCAAATAAGTGAACAAATAAATGTACAGAATTGTTCATAATGACCATCAGTTTTGTATTCACTCTCTCCTTTGCAGCTGCCTCCAGAAGGTCCAGAGTGTGCCCCATAACTGACCCTACCTTCTTAATCAGCTTATTATTTCCATGGGTGTTTCCGGAAGTGATGGTACAGGCCCAGCATACCACATTGCTGGCAATTGCACAGGCCAAAACAGAGTTGTAGAATATGTAAATGTTCTCACTTTAAAGGATCATGGTTTCCTAAGAAGAGATGACTGTCCTTTCTTATACAGTATAGTGTTATGAGCCCAGTCCAGCCTGTCACTGATGTGGAACCCCAAGTACCTGTAGTATTGCTGCACTTCTACATCCACTCCCTGAACAGTGCATAACATAGAGGCTTTTTGTTGTGATGAAAGTCAATGACCAGTTCCATGGTTTTGCTGATATTCTGTTGTAGACAAATTGTTCTGCTTCATGAAAAAAAGTTCTCCACCTGACTCCTATACTCTTGTCTCATACCCTGTATCATTAAAACCATTAATGCAGAATCATCTGAGAATTTCTGAAAGTGACATGACTTAGCGTTAAATTTAGAGTATGAGGTGCACAAGGTGACCTGAAAAGGAGGCAGTGTTGTCCTTTGTGGTGCTCCAGTGTTGATCATATCAGAGATACAGTCAAACCACCATCTAAAAGTCAGATAGTCCATTATCAAGGACTCCATAGGCTCATCAGTCTGCATCTCTGAGTTTACCCCTTAACAGGGATGGCTGGATGGTACTAAAGGCAATGGAGAAATGAAAAAAAAAACAAAACATAATTCAGTACTGACAGCTTTGTCAGGATGGGAATAAACTTTATGGAGCAGATAGATAATTGCATCTTCCACTCCAGTCTTTGTCAAATAGGCAAACTGAAGTGTGTTCAGGTAATCTACCACAAGAGGATTCCTATGGTCCAGGATCGGCTTCTCAATTGCCTTCATGATGTTGGCACTTGTCTGTAGTCATTAAGGGAGGAGGCATCTATCCTCTTTGGAACTGGGACAGTACTGTATGTTTTCCACAACAGCAACACTTTATGGAGCTTTAATGATAGACAGAACAGGTAACAGAATATACCATAAAGTTGATCAGGACAGGCATATCATGCTCTTTCACTGTCACTTCCACTGACCAGGACTTCTTGTGATTAAAAAATGCATTGGCAAGTAATAACCATTTATTCCATTCCCTAGAATTTGCTTCCAAACCAGCTGCAGACCGTCGTCCAAGATCAAGGGAAATGCAATAATTTTCTACAGAAACAGACCACAATGCTCTTGGGCAACCCCTGCTTTCACTACATCCTTCAGCCATGTCTTTCTCTTAATGGGGTAGGTGTCTATACAAAATGGTGCTGCACTTGCCATCTGCTAAAGGAAAAAAGACTTGGCAATTACCTATTAAATGAGTTTACCTGCAGCCTAGTAGCTTCTCTTTCTGAGAGTGGATTCCAAACAGAATTCCTGCCAAGATCCCTTTGACAAAAGCAAGTGTTACAAATCCCCACCATCACCCCTAATGACTTCCGTTTGTGCCTTTCCTTGTTTCATCGTCGCTTTTTCTTCATCTACACAAGACCACCCAGACAATAAAAATATTTTATATCTTGTCTTTTCACGCGGATGTTATTGTATTGTAACCCAATTGTACACATAAAATATGTATTTGGAGGGAGTATCCTGTATCATGTCAACTTTCCTTTTAAGGTGAATATTAATGCATTCATGCAGTCTAACTCTGATATTCCAGTTTATACTTTAAAAGGATGATGTTTTTATTTTGGAAAATTCTAGCCTAACCACAGGAAAACTAGATTAAACTCTTCCGTGGCTCCTTTGCTGATGCTGCATACTGGATTCATGTGGGTACTTTTATGTCTCCTTTTAATCATAAGTCATGAAATTTTGCTGTGCTGCCCAAACAGGTTCAACATTTCCACAATAATTAGCGCCAATTTTGAGTCAGTGTATTTTTGTAGATAATCCCATGAGATGTTAGGGTTTGCACAAAATGAGTATAACCTGTAATGTATGGATTGGCAAGTGAGTGCTGTTTTGATTGATTCTTAAGAGAAGATTTCTTCTAAGCCACAAACTCTTTGTAAAAGCATAATTCAGCAACTGTAATTTAATGAATTATATGAAATCCACTATGTGCAACTAGTTAATTCAATTAATATCAAAACATTTTACAGGAAAACATTGGTACATTTATTAGCGTGGCCCTAGATTAGCTGTAATTGCACTGTTTTTATATTTATTGCTGCCAATTGTCCTTTCAGTTTAATTATATTGTTCTAGTGCAAGGCCAAATGAAATCACATTTTGAGGGTGAAAACTATGAATGCTCAAGTCAAGTGTATTTACTGCACGATAGTGCGCCGTTACTGGTACTGTAAATAACAGTTAAAAAAAAAATGATAACGCAATGTTTGTTTTGATTTATTCACAAACTTGGACAGTCAGGAAGTGTATGACACAGACCGTTATACTGTTGCGGTAAAGATGTCATGTGTTGCACACTCTCAGTCATCTTGCTCAGCAATACCCTGGGAACCATGCATCACAAATAGAAAACAATGGCAACACCCATAATAAAACAAAATGGCACAGCAGGAAGATATATTTCAAATGTCATGTCATCAAAAACATTCTAAATAAAAAAATATGTTCTGGAGTGTGTTTCCTGAAAACAGTTGATCTTAGCAAATAACAAACAAGATAGTGAACATCATAGGTAAAGAACAAGTGAAGTTTGTGTTCTTTTCAAAAAGCCCTTCACTATCCGACATTTAATGAACTTGTTTGTTACTTCTTTATTGGCTTCTTTACAGGGTTCATGTTGGAAGAGCATAGACTGTTGACTGTTATTTTACCGGTCAAATATCTGTTATATTATCACATCAGATATATGCAAATATTAAACAGAGAGTAATAAAAGTCAAATAAAGTAAGCCAAATAAAGACCAAATTAATTTAACTATATTGTTGAAAATCTATAAATGATCTCAAAATGTGATTTTCGCTTTCTTGTGAGAAAGAACAATGGCGAGCAGTGATAGGAAAAGGAAGCAACATTTCACAAAAGAGCAGTTAAAACAACTTATGGAGGATGTGGCAAAAAATAAAAAGTGCTGTTTTCCAAGGCTTGTGGAGGCCACCAGGAACTTGCGGAGGTACGGGAATTGCTTCTTCCACATGCCCAACATGCGGCATGTGCTTTGGTGTGTGGTGTTCCAATGCTCTTCAGCCACAGTTTGGGGATTAAACACTGGAGTCAGTGGGTATTTGCAAAGAGAATACCCACTATCTCCCTGTAACCAGCCACCAGCAAACACATTACCCTTTGCCATCTGACAAATTTCAGAGTTAGACCGAATCAATCAAATTGTATTAGTCACATATAGCTATACAAATTACAATTTGAGGATTTGCACTCTCCAAGGAGATGCTGAACTCCAAGAAGAATGTAAAAAGACAATAAACAGTAAATCTTTAACTCAACAAATGTCAATATGCACAATGACATTATCCATCTTCTAACCCACTGAATCTGAACACAGGGGTCTGCTGGAGCCAATCCCAGCCAACACAGGGCAGGAACCAATCCTGGGCAGGGTGCCAACCCACTGCAGGGCACACACTAGGGCCAATTTAGAATCACCAATCCACCTAACCTGCATGTCTTTGGATTGTGGGAGGAAACCGGAGCAAACCCACAGAGAACATGCAAACTCCACACAGGGAGGACCTGGGAAGCGAACTCGGGTCTCCTAACTGTGAGGCAGCAGCGCTACCACTACACCACCGTGCCGCCACAATTACATTATATTAATAATATAAAAATATGTAATCAAACAATATGGAGTTTATAGAGTATAACAATAGAACATCAAGTAGCTTTATGCACTGCCCTCATTTAGGATGCGGATAGACTCTGAACAGAAACTCCTCTTCATCTTCCCTAAACTGGTCTTCAGGTACTGGTGGTGCTTCTCTGAATGCAGCATGGAGAGAGTGGTCTGAACAAGGTCTGAACAAGCATATGGAGTAAACTTCACAAGAAGCCTTTACAAAGCCAGCAATGCACATTCCTAGAGCGCAAAACTCTTCCCAGTATCCTCTTTTATTTCCCTAACCTCTCCCATCACATGATTGCAGCATGATTAGCATTGTCCTGAAACAGATACAGTACAGGAGAGAGATAAACAGCAAGCCACATCTACACAACATCCACATCTGGACCAATGGATGAAAACTTGAAAATAAATCCAATGAGCGGGTCTTACAGATACAGTTAGGCAATGACTGGCAGTCTCTTTGAGATCCATCCACCAGTTCTTATCTGCGGCATGATGGTAATTAAACCCTTGGAATTTCTCCCAAACATCCTTTAAATAATGACATTCAGTTTTTGTTGTTGAAATTGATTTACACCACTAAAAAATGCTATTTTAAACCACAACTAGTTTTAACTGTTTAGCAAAAAGCAGGACTAAGTTAAAGCAGGACTATGTCCATTTATAAGCAAGACGAGAACATGCTCTTGCACTTGGGCACATGACTTTTATTCTCCATCTCTGTGCCTTATCTATTCTGCTGTAAGTTGTGCTTTTTCAAATTCTATTTCTGTAATATTTTGAATATATATAGTAATAAATATTGTTAGTGAATACAGTTAGAAATAACATTAGGAGTAGTATACATCATCAATAAATCTGTTGTAAAAAAAACTTGATATAGATAATATGTTTCTTCTTGATGCTAAGGTTGTCTTTCGATTTTATTATATGACTGCGCTACCTGTCAAAAATAGGTTGAAATCTAAATAATGTAGACTTCAATGTTAATGCTTGCAGGACACCATGTATTTGAATGTATTTTGTAATGCATGTGGTAATAAAATGCATTGCATTTGTCATTTCAGTAGATGACATATCACACACATTTGTAGTAATAAAATGTGTTGTATTTGTCATTCGAACAGATGGTGCATCAAAAAGATTTGTAGTACTAAAATGCATTAAAACAATGTTATGTGCCATCTGTCAGAATGACAAATTCAATGAATTTTACTAGTGCAAATGTTTATGATGTACCATCTATTGAAATTACAGGGACATAGCAAGCCGGAAAGACATGCAGAAACACAGATGCACTTACCCTTTAATTAAGTTGGATTAGAAAAAAAGTGTGTGGAATGCAGCCTATGTGGCTTATCTGATAAGATGATTGAAAGCAGACCATGTAACATCTAGGGACATCTCTCGAAGGTACCATCTGGACACCCAAGTTATGAACAAAAGACCATAATATCAAGGATGAGTAACATTGATGGACAGAACTTTGCACCAGTGGTCAACCAAGACGATGGTCTTATGTGCACGCAAGAAGCCAATGGTAAGACTTTTATTCCTTCCTTTAAAAACTCTTGTAAGATCCTAACTAATTGGTTCCATTTATTAGATCAATGGTTGACTTGGCCATAACATCTGCTGCATAGTAGAGACCCCAGTGCTTAGGGTGTAACCGCAATTTAGTTGTAGTGATTCCTTCTACTCCAAAAGCATAACCAGGGCTGGACCGAAAGAAAAATGGAATGTCATTTGGAACAGAAGTTGGACAAGGGGAACCATTAGTCCAGATCTTCTTAAGATAGCAAATGTCCAAGCTAAGGAATAGGCCATGCATTCATCTTGCTGAAAACTGACTGATAACCAGTTGTTTATAGAAGTAATTTTGCTAGCAACTGTGGTCGAAATCTAACATCTTATTAAAGAAAAAAACATCTTCTAACAGGACAATTCAGTAATCAGGCTGGAGGAAAGCTGTTCATTGTATCTTTTAATTACTCCTCGGCAAAATACCTTGGAGGGAGCATTGTTCAAAAGCAGTCCATCACAGTATGGTCAGAATGGTCAGAGAAACAAAGGATAGAGGTTAATTTTATAAACTGTTAAATTTACATATAGTGTCAATCAATGCATACATTTTACGCTGGTTGGTTCATTGGTTTACACTCAAATGATTTATATAAAATAAAAGTCTGTTATATTATATTCCAGTTCTTCTTATACCTTTGAGTTGTGCCATCACCGTTGAAATTTCTGTGCATATAAGAATTGTCCATTCTTGCTGCTTATAGTACATGTGCTGATTTCTTAGTCATCCTTCAGTACATTTTGTATATTACGTCAGTCTTTCTTCTGGTACATTCATTATTTACTTGATCATCTCAGTATTGTTCCTAAACCAAATCTTATATTTACAGTGGTGTGAAAAACTATTTGCCCCCTTCCTGATTTCTTATTCTTTTGCATGTTTGTCACACAAAATGTTTCTGATCATCAAACTCATTTAACCATTAGTCAAATATAACACAAGTAAACACAAAATGCAGTTTTTAAATGATGGTTTTTATTATTTAGGGAGAACAAAAATCCAAACCTACATGGCCCAGTGTGAAAAAGTAATTTCCCCCTTGTTAAAAAATAACCTAACTGTGGTGTATCACACCTGAGTTCAATTTCCGTAGTCACCCCAGGCCTGATTACTGCCACACCTGTTTCAATCAAAAAATCACTTAAATAGGAGCTGCCTGACACAGAGAAGTAGACCAAAAGCACCTCAAAAGCTAGACATCATGCCAAGATCCAAAGAAATTCAGGAACAAATGAGAAAAGAAGTAATTGAGATCTATCAGTCTGGTAAAGGTTATAAAGCCATTTCTAAAGCTTTGGGACTCTAGCGAACCACAGTGAGAGCCATTATCCACAAAAGGCAAAAACATGGAACAGTGGTGAACCTTCCCAGTAGTGGCCGGCCGACCAAAATTACCCCAAGAGTGCAGAGACGACTCATCCGAGAGGTCACAAAAGACCCCAGGACAACGTCTAAAGAACTGCAGGCCTCACTTGCCTCAATTAAGGTCAGTGTTCACGACTCCACCATAAGAAAGAGACTGGGCAAAAACGGCCTGCATGGCAGATTTCCAAGACGCAAACCACTGTTAAGCAAAAAGAGCATTAGGGCTCGTCTCAATTTTGTTAAGAAACATCTCAATGATTGCCAAGACTTTTGGGAAAATACCTTGTGGACTGATGAGACAAAAGTTGAACTTTTTGGAAGGCAAATGTCCCGTTACATCTGGCGTAAAAGGAACACAGCATTTCAGAAAAAGAACATCATACCAACAGTAAAATATGGTGGTGGTAGTGTGATGGTCTGGGGTTGTTTTGCTGCTTCAGGACCTGGAAGGCTTGCTGTGATAGATGGAACCATGAATTCTACTGTCTACCAAAAAATCCTGAAGGAGAATGTCCGGCCATCTGTCATCTCAAGCTGAAGCGATCTTGGGTGCTGCAACAGGACAATGACCCAAAACACACCAGCAAATCCACCTCTGAATGGCTGAAGAAAAACAAAATGAAGACTTTGGAGTGGCCTAGTCAAAGTCCTGGGGCCTCATGTATAACGCCGTGCGTAGAACTCGCACTATAACATGGCGTAAGCACAAAAGCCGAAATGTGCTTACGCACAGAAAAATCCAGATGCAGGAATCTGTGCGTACTCCAACTTCCACGTTCTTCCGCTACATAAATCCCGATCAGCGTGAAAACTAACGCTCGTGCACGCGCATTATGTAACGCCCCAAATCCTCCCAGAATTACGCCTCTTTGAATATGCAAATCAATATAAATCGCCCTTAAGCTCAGCCTTCTGTGAAAAGACAATGGGAAAAGCACGGGGGAAAATATAACGATTTCAGCGAATACCAAGTGGAGGCAAAGGAAAAATATACTATTTGTTTAATTAAACCGTGGTACAATCAACAAAAGGAAGTTGATCGAGTGCCATAGCGTGTTGGAGAAACTTGAAAGCTCAGATATCAGTTGCCGTGAAAAGGCGAGTCGTAGCCTACCGTCTGAGTGTCATATGAAAGCTTTTTAGGGTACAGAGAAAAAAAGGGCACAGTGGGGAAAAAAAGCACGAAATGTCAACTTCAATCTTGAAATTTCCACTTTAATCACGTAGTTTATTTTGTCATTAAAGTAGAACATCATAAACATCTTAAAATCATTTACTTAACCAGTTTCTCAAATCACATTGTAATTAAAGTAGCACGTTAAATGCTTTGTTTTGTATTTGATCTTCTATGTGTGTGAATCACTACATGCTTCTTAAACCGGCTCTCTTCCTCCGACTGTACACAGAATCCATTACATTCGTGATATTACAGTTCTCTGAATAACTAAAATACTGAGATGTATACGTGATATCATTAAGAGTTAAAGCACGTTATTAAACATGGGTTTTACAGCGCAGCGATTGTGCACGACCATCGATGAAATTATTTATTGCAGCAGTAAATCAGGGGCGGCTCTAGGTTTGTGGTGGCACTGGGCAGAAAAAGAATCGGTGGCTCCTTCGCCGCCAATGTCAGTGAGGTAGCTTATGCACGGCGGATGGCCACGTCCGTTGCAGACACTAGCCGCCTCGTGCTCATGACACAAGCATTTAACTTTTGTCGAAATTTGCCGCTGCATTTTTAGCTGTGTCGTTATTTTCTCTTTCTGTTTTATATTCAATATGTATTGGCGTGGCCGCCCATGCAGTTCTTGCTTTTCTTTCTCCAAGTAACCGATTGCCACACAATCAGCTCTGTAATAGATGTTAAGCCATCTGTAAACTTAGAGCACTGATTCTTTAAAAAGTTTAAGGAACATTGAAATATTTTTGTAGTACATGTTTAATTATTCTATCCTTCACGCCAGTCCCAGTGAAGAATATAGATTATTTAAATAAAGTTAAAGTTTTACCTGTATAATATAATAAACCTATTTTGCTGCATTTCATCTTAAAAATGATATTGTCATCATATGTAAATACGCACTTTATGAAGTGGCTCAGGTTGTGCAATATTATAACTGTAGTACAAGTTTACAGTGAGGTAATTGTACTTATAAGTACAAACAGTTCTACAAGGAGCAGTGATTGAGTGCGTTTATAGTTCTTGGGATGAAACTGTTTCTGAACCGCGAGGTCCGTACAGGAAAGGCTTTAAAACGTTTTGCCGTGGCTGAGGTAGCGTGTGCCTGATGCTGTATACCGATAATTCTCTTTCCGAACAACTGCTGCTGTGATTCACACTCAGATACAGTGATATAAATACTCCGAGTGGTGCAGTGAGAGAAATATGGAAAAATATGATCCACTGTGGCAACTCCTAACGGGAGCAGCTGAAAGAAGAAGGTGCAGTGAGAGTAACAACGCTAAAGCAGTTATAGTATTTGGAATACTATGGCTATTCCCTGGACCATTATATTGTTACAAGTTAATTACAATCAGATACGTTACACTAATAAACAATATGCGGTTAGTTTCAGTGTATTTATAAAGCCGCGTCAGGAAAATAATGAGTAACCACACAGGAACAGTAGCACTGCTTTGACGCTGGGTGCCGCCAGTCTGCAAAACCGAGCGGAGAACTTGCGTACGACAAGGTATGAGGTACCGTGGAAAAGTGTGTGGCTTTACACCAAGTGTAGGTTTTATACATCGCGATTTGAACGTGGAAAAGTTCTTACGCAACATTTCTGTGCGTACGCACCGTTTATACATGAGGCCCCTGACCTGAATCCAATTGAGATGCTATGGCATGACCTTAATAAGGCGGTTCATGCTAGAAAACCCTCAAATAAAGCTGAATTACAACAATTCTGCAAAGATGAGTGGGCCAAAATTCCTCCAGAGCCCTGTAAAAGACTCATTGCAAGTTATCGCAAACGCTTGATTGCAGTTATTGCTACTAAGGGTGGCCCAACCAGTTATTAGGTTCAGGGGGCAATTACTTTTTCACACAGGGCCATGTAGGTTTGGATTTTTTCTCCCTAAATAATAAAAACCATCATTTAATAACTGCATTTTGTGTTTACTTGTGTTATATTTGACTAATGGTTAAATGTATTTGATGATCAGAAACATTTTGTGTGACAAACATGCAAAAGAATAGGAAATCAGGAAGGGGGCAAATAGTTTTTCACACCACTGTAAGTGTACATTTTGTTGTTCACTTGATCTTTATCTTGTTTCTGACATTTATTAACCCTTTATGCTATTTCTTAAATATGAATGCTGTGTTACCCTAAAATTATTCTTCCACACAACCAAATACATTGTGTGTGTAAAAACATCAAAGAAAATTTACAGTAGTAGAAGGTGCGATCAAAGATTAAAAGGAGACGAGCTCCTAAAACAAATAAAGAAAAGTCTGCTGAAAAATTCTTCAGAATGTCTGGAGAAGGCTGAGCAAGAAGGGAGCAAAGTATCTCTTAACTCAAATTGTAAGTACAAATACTTTTATTCAGAGAACTTATCACATTCTATGAGTAATAGTGCAAGGCTATCTGTGAGCAAATAAACACCACAGTGCAAACATGAGAAGCTTGAAAACTAGCTAAAGAAATTATCTATGTTGAACACATGAATTGAGTGATTAGAATTCATGAGTTATGCGCCTTTTTCTATGGGAGAGGAAAAAGTTCATCTAAGCTTTTGTAATTTTATTTTTTCTGTTGTTTATTATTGTCTTTCCTCAATAGAAAACTATTTACACGCATACAGGTAAAATTCCGTTACAATGAATATCTTTACAATGAAATTTTCATTACGACGAAGTATTTTTATGTTCCCGACAGTTTCCCCATATGACACGAGTCTATAGAAATCTCATTACAACAAAGTACATTCAGCAGATACTTTCATTACAACGAAGTGCCCAAAAGACATTGAAATGCCTGAATAAATCATCCACAGAGCAGATAGTCCTGTGGTCGCAGCTCAGTTGTGCACAACAATCTCCAAACAGAAACATTGTAAAAAAATGTCTTTCTTCGAACTTTGCTCGTACTGATTTTTTGCTGTTTTTGTTTTCGGTGGTTTTCAGTGATACCTTTTGCTTATTGTTCGTCAACATTTGAAAAACATCCATTGGAATTTAACTCATTGTCACACTCCTACAGAAATGGCAGACATGATAAAATGATAACAGTTCATATTAGAAAAAAAACGTAACATTTTTGCAGCTGTCGATTGCAGCAAAAAGAAAATTAACGTTGCCAGCGAATTCGGAATTTCGCCATTGACACTGTCAACTTTCTTGAAAGACCGAGCAAAAAAAGAAGAAAAATCTAGGGTCACCAACGTATGTGAACTGCTGCATTGGAAGACATTGAAAAAGCCGTTTTTATGTGGTTCAGTGATGTTCGTTCAAGAAACATTCCTATTAATGTGGCACTCATTCAAAAAAATGTCAGGTTTCTAAACTCTCTTGGGACCTCACCAACTAGACAACACACCGAAGAGCATCCTGAAGTGCGATCACTGTGTCTGTGGAAGACTGTTTATCATCTGTTGCCGGGGCAACTGCAGGGTCACAGCTCTGGTGCGTCTCTCCGCCAAAGTAAACAGAAAAGATCTCGATGGGTGATGCAAAGCACATTGTAAATGCAGGTAACAGAATTACTTGGCCACTAACCTGGCCAAAACCCTGCCTGACTGCTGTGTCTATATATAGGAGAGTATCAGACCCCATTACAATAAATAATCCTGCTGTTCCTGTTTCAAGCTGAATTAAGCTGGTTTTGCTAAAGTACGGAGACTCAGCCTCGTGTTTAGGGGACTTATAGCATGACCCTGATCTTTTAGGATTCGCTTCTGTGGCGCCTCACTGCACCGCTGTGAGCCTGCTGTTGCCCTGCCTTGGCAATGGACAAGATCTTACACAGATGCGGTAATTGTGCTTCGGGATGCACTTCAGAGTGACGTTCCCGTTGGGTGTGGGGTGGGGGGATCCCAAAAGCGTTCAGAAACCTCACAATATGCAGAAGAAGAAAGGATGATTTGGCTTCTGATTGATAACTATGCTGCCCACAACATGCTTCTACATTTAGATAGTGTTCGCATTGAATTCCTCCCACCCAATTGCACAGCAGTGCTCCAGCCATTGGATTTTGGCATCATTCGCACCCTGAAAGTGTATTATCGCAAGAAATTGCTGAGAAAAATTCTCATCAGCATAATTTGTAGACAGGAGAAGATTAAAATAAACGCAAAAGAAGCTATTGAAATGATTGCAGACGCCTGGATGCAAGTTAAAGAAAGCACTATAGCTACAAATACAGAATCTCATTACATCGATATTTTCATTGCAACGAAATATTTTTTAGGCCCCTGAAAGTTCATTGTAAGGGAATTTTACCTGTATGTATATATATATATATATATACTGTATATACTGTCACATGTGTGCACATTGTGGACAGCTTAAAGGCATGAATAGTGGTAATTTCCCTCCAAAATACAGCATGGTGCTGTTTACTAACACCTTATTGCTTTACCACCCTTAACATCACTTCTGATATCCACTCACCTGTACCCACCTCTTCTTGCCGGAAGTCCTTATCAGCGGAAGCTCCATCATCTTAAAACAGTCAACTTTGAGCCTTTCAATGCATTTATAACTCGCATTTTGTTTGAACTATAAGTGGTTTACCTATAGGTTCCCCAACACTTTATAGTTGTCTGTGATATCTCTTACTATATATATACAGTACATCTCTCTATTATGATAAAAAAAAATCATGGGTCGAGACACTTTAACGTCCCGCGTGACAAGGAACTTTTCTGCTTCTTTTCTGCTCCCTGGTTCATACCTGAACTTCGGCTTTTGAAAGCCAAAAGCTGGCAACTTGAACAGTTATATAAAAAAACTGGACTCTTTGTTCACAAGGAGATGTACAAAAGCCATCTACTTTATTACAAGGACTGTATTGCCCAAACTAAATCTAACTATTATACTCCTATTATTTCTTCCAATGAAGGAAACACCAAGTCATTGTTTTTACTACTTAATAATATCACACAACCCCCAAGTTCTTTACCTTCTCACCTTTACTCAACTGAATTTTGCAATTCTCTTATGCCCTTTTTTAATGAAAAAATCCAGAAGATTCATCAGTCTACTTCATTTGATTTTCACCTACCAATTCACTCATTTTCCTCTTTTCAGCTTCCTACTTTCTCAGAAATCTCAGATCTTCTCTGTAAGTCTAAGCCTTACACATGTCAACTGGACCCCCTCCCTACAGTTCTAGTCAAAGCCTGCCTTCCCTCTCTGGCCCCCCTTATCTCTGCTATAATCCACTCTTCTGTCATTACTGGAACTGTTCCTTCATTTTTTAAAACTGCTGCAAAATACTGAAAAAACCTGGTGCCGATCCAACTAATTTCAGTAATTTTTGTCCAATTTCTAATCTACCCTTCATTTCCAAAATTCTTGAAAAAATAGTGGCTATTCAACTTTTAATTTATCTCAAAATAATCTGTATGAACAGTTCCAGTCTGGTTTTCGCCTCCTCCAGAACAGTACAGTACAGAAACGGCACTTATAAAAATTACTAATGACCTCCTTATGGCAGCTGATTCTGGTTTACTTACTATTCTCATCCTCCTTGATCTGAGTGCAGCCTTTGACACTATTTGTCACACTACTCTTCTCAATAGATTATCTTCGATTGGCATTACCCACACTCCACTAGATTGGTTCAGATCCTACCTCTCAGGCCGCACTTAGTTTGTTCAGCTTAAAACTTTCACATCCCAACCCACCGCTGTTACTTCAGGTGTGCATCAGGGGTCTGTCCTAGGGCCCCTCCTTTTCATTATTTACGTCCTTCCCCTTGGCAATATCTTTCGTAAATATAACATTAGCTTCCACTGTTATACTGATGACACCCAGCTCTATCTCACTAGCAAACCTACAGCTTCCTTTCCACCCTCCTCACTTACTGATTGCATAGCAGAAATCAAATCCTGGTTTTCTTCAGATTTTCTTAAATTAAATAGTGATAAAACTGAGGTTCTTCCTCATTGGTACAAAATCAGCATTATCCAAAACTGATCAGTTTTCATTTGTTATTGATAATTCCTCTGTCTCCCCTTCCCCACAGGTTAAGAGTCTGGGTGTCATCCTTGACAGTACTTTATCCTTTCAGTCCCACATCAATAACATCTCCCGGTCTGCATATTTCCACTTGTGTAACATTAATCGTATTCGAATCATTTTCACTTTTCAAATCTAAACTTAAAACTCATTTGTTTAAGACTGCTTTTTCTGTTTGATTACAATTGCGCTGTCTGATTTTAAGTTTTGTATTTTACTTTTGCTTATAATCTGTGTTTTGTCTATTCAGTGTCCTTGAGTGTTTAGACAGGCACCTACAAATAAATAAGATGTAGTATTATTATTAAAAGGAAAGCTGCTGTACAGGCTTTTAAATGTTCGATGCGCTGAGCGACATGCAGGTCAAGCAGAACGGCACAAGCAGCAACAGCAGCAAGCCAGTTGATCGAGCTTAGAGGAGGTAAAAAAAGTATTTGTTTCCCATTGTATCACCGTGCGTTCAGCCCCCCTCTGCACAATGCAAGAGTCAGAGATGCAAAGTAGCTTCCCAGGGAAAGGGGAATAACTCATTCACTACTGCTTTATTACTGGCAAATTTCAAGAAACAAAAATATATATACACACATATATTTGCATCTAGTCATCTTCTGTTATCCTTATGTTGTAAAGTGTATTATTTTGTTTATTTTAACAAACATCTTTGGATTATTTGTGAAAGCAAGTCTATCGCCTTATCAAACCACAATAGAGAAATTGAAAGTGTTAATGTAGACTTTTGCCATTTATGATTTATTTTGTTCACTAGTTGTGCAGACTTCTATTCATATCTTTGGCATCCCTCTCAGCAAGTGAAACAGAGATCCCACACTCCACTTTCATTTAACTCCGGCTGTGGGCATGCTTCTTTGCAGCATGCTCTGGAAGGCTTGTGAGGATGGAGGGGGAAAATAAAAGTAGTAAAATACGGGGATATCCTGGAGGAAAGTCTGATGTGTCTGAAAGTAACCTGCATCTTGGGAGAAGATTTGTTTTCCAGCAAGATAACAACACCAAGCATAAAGTCAAAGCTACACAGGAATGGCTTACAAACAATGATAATGTCTTCAAGTGGCTGAGTCAGAGTTGAGATCTCAATCTAATTGAGAATTTGTTGTTGGACTTGAAAAAAGCTATCAATTCACAATCCCCATGCAGCCTGACAGAGTTTGAACGGTTTTGCAAAGGTAAATGAGAAATGTGCAGTGTCTAGATGTGCAAAGCTGACAGAGACTTGTGCACACAGACTCAAAGTTATCATGACTGCCAAAGGTACACCTACTAAATACTGACTTGAAGGGGTGAATTTTTACAGTATGTAATCTTTTATTCGGTGCTTTATATTTGAAATTAATTTAGATCGCATACCAGAGATCTTTTTTCACTGTGATATTAAAAAGGGTCTTTTTCTGTTGACCACTGTAAAAAAAAGACAAAATAAATCCATTGCGATTCAATGTTGGTGAAACATTTTATAGGTACTGAGTATACATATATGTGGATTCCTCATGTTAGCTATCATTTTTCATTTTGTTACTGTTATACTACTTTAGCTAATAAGATGAGTAGTAATAAGTTGCTCCAGAGCACCAAAGAGATCAGTTTGAAAATACTGAATGGTCTACATCATCCATTAAATTGCCTTGACTTGCTCCCGAGTTTTTAGATGGGGATCACTAGTGGACAAACGTGCCTTATGGGTTAAAGTGTCATACTTAATATCACAAAGCAGTGGATTCAGGTTTCAAGCATGTGACCCTGACAATGTCATTTCACCTTGCATTAATAGTGGCTGGATGAATATCAATCAGTGTTAATGGTACTGTAAAAATAAAACACACGGGTAGAGGGTAGAATGTCAGTAAAAAATATTTAAAGCAATCAAATAAAAAACTAATAGTAATTTTTTATTATTTTGCCCTCCCAGTATGACTTGTAAATTGTAAATAATAGCAATTGTAAAGCTTTTTAGTAGTTACGTTAAAGTTTACTGAGCACTCCTCCCCTCCATGCACAGACTATTTGCTCATGTTGTTTCTGTCGAGAGCCAGTTAGTGCTCCTTGTTTGTATTTCAAGTGATTTTGCTCTTTTACTTCTGTTTGCTTTCTTTTTTACTCAGTTTGCTTTGCAAACATGCAGGGCCGTTTGACAGCCAACCTGGCTATTGCCACCCTAGTTAGAGGAGGGCAATGCCCTTCATTTTGTAAGCAGTCAATGTTTTGAGAATAGCAAGAGTAAAGAAAGCGGCAGTCTGGTCAGAAATGGCCTTAGCAATCAGGGACCCAATTTGAACCATGTTGGTTGGTCGCCTGGACTTTACATTATTTTAAATTAATCATGCTATTATATTGTATCGGAAACAAAAAGGTTTGTATTTTTATTAGCTTTTATTTTGACATAGAATGCATAAAAAATAAAACTATACTTACAAAGAAATCATTCTTTCTTTCTGTTCTGCACACTGTTTTAAAGCATTGTTGAAATTTAAAGTTTTTTTTTACTTTATCACGTTTATTTACTTTATTCTATGGGTAATAGTGCAAGGCTATCTGTGAACAAATAAACGCCACAGTACAAACATGAGAAGCTTGAAAACTAGCTAAAGAAATTATCTATGTTGAACACATGAATTGAATGATTAGAATTCATAAGTTATGTGATTTTTTTTTTTTTTTTGGTAAGAGAGAAAAAGTTCAGCTAAGCCTTTAGTGAGAAGTCAAGCAAAATAAAGGCTCATTTTTTTTACTCATTTTGTTGAGATCCGATGGTTAAAACATGCCTCTTTCTAATGCTTTTTTTGTTTTTTGGAACACAAGAACTCCACAGTGCAAATACGAGAAGCTTGAAAACTAGCTAAAGAAATTATCCATCTTGAACACTTGCATTGAATGAATAGAATTAATAAGTTATTTGCTTTTTTTTTGTAAGAGTGAAAAATCGATTTCTTGCATTACTTTTTAAACAATGGAATTTTGTTTTTTAAGCAGTTTCAAATATTTTTTCTCTGCTCTGGCATCATCTTCTTCTCCTTTGGGCTCTGCTTTTTTGAGCAACAGTTGCCATAACTTTGCTATTCAAAGTCTCCCAGAACTGTGTGTGTGGTGGGTGTCTGGTCAAACTTATAGATACTGTAATCTAAAACTAAACACAGTTAAAATATATGACTATGCCACTGAGTTTTGGGAACTCTTAAAATTTAAAGATAATAGTGCACAGGTTTCTTTAATTTGGGCAGTGAGTAAACACACAATTAAAGGCACAAACAGCAATTTCAAGAAAAACAACAGTAGCTTGTATTACACCACACAATATAATATCTGCCAAGCAGATAAAAGTACTTAAAAATCTAAAAATATCAAGAGCAAAAACCTTTTAAAAAGAAAAGCACACAGTCCACACTCTAAAGTCTGTTAAAATATAACACTAGTGGATGCAACCTTTGGTGCTGCAAAGTCCAAGTTGCACACTGTGCTAACACAACGATTAAACTTCCAAACTTTTTTGTAAAATAATCGGGGGCGACTTTAAAGCAGAATCTGAGATAGCAGCGGCTTACCACGTACGCGGATCAAACACCGTCAGACCCGACCAAGATCTTTTATAGTTCGTTTTGAACGATTATCATTTAAGCTAGAGGTGATGGCACTCCTCAGAAACAAGGAAGATATTATATATGAAAATAACCACATTCATATCTTCCCTGACTTCTCTCCAGCAACAGCTATTAAACGCAGCCTTCTATAATATTAAACAGCGCTACGGCAAGCCAGTGTCAAATACAGCCTCCTGTATCCGGCAAAACTGAAAGTGGAATGGCAAGGTCATCTCTATGTCTTCACTAGCAAGGAAGGAGCAGAAAATGAATTAAGAAAGCTGATCCCGGGACTATTCTGATACATAATTGTGAGTCATGGCGGTAAATGATAATGCTAGGATTAATAATCTTCTGTCTGATCTATTCGTTGTAAAATACAGGTTTTTTTATCAGCATATATTCTCATATTCTTATTATTACTTACTTATTACTTATTACTCAGTATTACTAGGGCGCTAAATGTTTATGTTTTATTGTGCTTAATTACGTTTTCCTCCTCTTTTTTTTTCTCTTTTTCTTTTCTAATTATTTCATGTGTACCCTAAATGAGACTGTTCAATATCATACCCTTGGTTTACTGTTATTGCTATTACTGCATTAAGACTTGTTATGCTTATTTTGGACACATCTTTAACACCATCACCTGGGTTTATTATCTGGGGGTATCATCTTAATGCACTAAAATTGCTGAAGATTATATATATATATATATTAAGTGCAAAATTTTTTTTTTCCTCTTTTAAAGACTATATTGGTAACAGATATCTCTATCTTTTAACCTAAAGCGCCACTGCATGGGGCTTGATGTGCTTTGGACGTGCTCTGTCTCTGGGTATGTCAGAGGACTGGGACTGGGTTTTAGCCTCACCTGGGGAGGCAAAAGGGAGGTGGGGGTTAAGGGGAAGAGAAAGAGAGCAGGCTTGATCTATACCTAATCTATCATCTCAATCTTTATAATTATAACTATCAACGTAATAATAAGCTGCATGGCAACAACTCTTTGGGGAATAGGAAATTAAGACCTAAACTATTTCACTTCCAGTTAAGACTATAAAATGACATCAAAAACTCAGAATCAGTGTCTCCATGATGGGACAGTTAACTTGTAAGCTGGAATGTTAAAGGCCTGAATCACGAATTAAAGAGAAAGAAAGTACTTTCTCACCTAACAGGTCTAAATGCTAAAATAGTATTTTTACAGGAAACCCACTTACTAAGTAAGGATCAGTTCCGGCTGCAAAAGACTGGACTGGCCAAATGTTCCATTCTAGTTTTACAAAGAAAACTAGAGGGTGGGAATTCTCATACATAGAACAGTACCATTTGTAGCATCAGATGTAGTATTGGATCCTGAAGGGAGATATGTGATGGTCATGGGAGACTTATCTAACTGTAAAATGATTTTGATAAATGTTTATGCACCTAATGTTGATGATAAGGAATTTATACAAAATTTATTTGCATCCATTCCCAATCTGAACACTCATAAACTTATAATGGCTGGGGACTTTAATTGTGTTTTAAATCCACTTTTAGATAAGACTTCCTCCACAGGGGAACGCAACTAACACCGCAAAGATAATTACAAAGTTTATAACTGATCACAACTTATCAGATCCCTGGAGGTTTTAAACCCAAATTCAAGAACATATTCTTTCTACTCACCAGTACATCATTGCTACTCAAGGATTGATTACTTCTTTATAGATAATAACTTCTTGCCTAAGATTAAATCTTGTAAATACGATGCTATTGTTATTTCAGACCATGCTCCGATGATCTTGGAGCTGAAATTACTAAGCCCCATACACTCACCCCAGATGCGCCTCAACCGCTTCTATTAGCTGACGAGAATTGTACTGAATTTATATCCAAACAAATTGAATTCTTTCTAGAGACAAATACATCCCCTGAGATCTCTGCAGGAATACTCTGGGAAACTCTTAAGGCCTTCTTAAGAGGACAGATTATCTCATATCTTTCCCACAGAAATAAATCCGAGCGAAGAAAGTAGCAGAGATAAAAGCGAAATTACTAAAATAGATGAAGAACATGCCAGACTACCAAGCGAGACTCTACATAAGAGGAGGCAGGCTCTACATTCAGAATTAAACCTCTTGACAACTAAAGAAACTGAACAACTAATTTACAAATCCAGACATCATTATTATGAACATGGAGAGAAAGCTAATAAGCTTTTAGCGCAACAAATTCACAAGCAAGATGTGCATACGCAATCTCGTAATCACTAACACGAACGGAGATAAAATCATCGAACACAAAAATATAATGTACACTTTTAGAGACTACTATAAATCCCTATATACTACTGAGTTTAAAGAAGACAATATACAATCTAATGCATTTCTGGATACATTACAGATACCACAAATTGACGCTTTTAGTGTGGAGGAACTCGATAAACCTCTGTCATTATCAGAATTACTGGATGCTATAAAGTCACTCCAAGGTGGAAAAGCAGCAGGCCCTGACGGCTACCCTGCAGAGTTTTACAAGAAATTCTCCGCTCAGCTAGCTCCCTCCTATTAGCAACATTTACAGAAGCCAGAGATAACCAATCTCTTCCACAAACCTTTCGCCAAGCACTAATCACTGTCTTTCCAAAACAAAATAAGGACTTATTACAATGTGCATCATACAGACCAATTTCACTTCTGAATAACGACGTTAAAATACTCTCTAAAATCATAGCTAGAAGGATGGAGAAAGTGCTCCCCTCAGTAATATCACAAGACCAAACTGGATTTATTAGGGGCCGACACTTATCTTCAAATCTTCGACGCCTGTTTAATGTAATATACTCACCAACTAAATCAAACACCCCAGAAATATTATTATCATTGGATGCAGAAAAAGCATTCGACATGATTGAATGGAAATACCTTTTACTATTTTGGAGAAGTTTGGGTTTGGCCCAACATTTGTGCATGGATTAAATTACTGTATACTAACCCAGAAGCTTCAGTTTGCATCAATAACATTTGCTCAGACTACTTTAAACTAGAACGTGGCACAAGACAAGGATGCCCTTTGTCACCACTGCTGTTTGCAATTGCCATTGAACCACTGGCAATACATTGTCGAAATACTGATCAGATAAAGGGGATTAGCAGAGAAGGACTGGAACAGAAAATCTCATTATATGCAGATGACATGGTACTGTATATATCGGACCCAGAAAATTCTGTGCCTGCAGTCTTAGCAGCACTCACAGAATTTCAAAAGCTCTCTGGTCTCAGAATTAATCTGAATAAAAGTGTACTCTTTCCGTGAATTCTCAAGCATATAATATTAGATTAGACACCCTACCTTTTATCATTGCAGAACAGTTTAAATACCTCGGGGTAAACATCACAAGTAAACATAAAGCTTTTTATCAACAAAATTTCGTCGTCTGCATGGAAAAAATTAAACAAGACTTGCATAGATGGTCAACCCTTCATCTCACACTAGCTGGAAGAATTAACACTGTTAAGATGAATATTCTTCCTAAGCTCCTTTTTTTATTTCAAAACATACCAATATACATTAATAAATCGTTCTTTAAGCAATTAGATTCAACAATAACCTCATTTATTTGGAATTCTAAACATCCACGCATCAAAAGAGCGACCCTACAAAGACAAAAGGCAGAAGGCGGCATGGCTCTACCTAACTTCCAGTTTTATTACTGGGCGCAAATATACAGGCGATAAGAACCTGGACACAAATAGAAGAACATACACAGGCATGGACCGCAATAGAAGTAAAATCCTGCAGTACTTCTTTGTATTCCTTGCTCTGCTCCAATAAACACACGTTATCGGCAATACACTAATAACCCAATTGTGCTCCACTCACTTAAAATCTGGAACCAATGTAGAAAGCATTTTAAGACGGAGAAGCTTCTTCTGTGGCACCCTGCAAGAGAACCACCTCTTTCAACCTTCACAAACATATGCAGTTTTAATATCTGGAACAAATTTGGAATTAACTTGCTTAGAGATCTTTATATAGACAACGTCTTTGCATCCTATGAACAATTACATTCCAAATTTAACATTCCAGCTACAAATTTCTTTCACTATCTTCAAATCAGGAACTTTGTTAAACAGAACCTTCCAGATTTTCCTCATCTTGCACCCTCATCCACGCTGGAAAAATATTGCTCAATTTCAAGGAGTTAGACTCCATCTCTACAATATATAAAATCATTTTACAATCCCTTCCTTTCAAAGATCCAAGAGGACACTGGGAAAATGACCTCTCAATTAATATATCAGAAAAGGAGTGGAAAGTAGCAATGCAGAGAATTCACTCAAGCTCCATATGCACAAAGCATACAATTATACAACTCAAAATTATATATCGAGCACATCTGTCTCGACTAAAACTCTCCAAAATGTTTCCAGGGCATGATCCAACCTGCGAACGTTGCAACCAAGCCCCAGCCTCACTGGGTCACATGTTCTGGGCCTGCACCAAATTAACATTATTCTGGACAAAAATTTTTAATTACCTCTCAGACAGTCTTGGACTCACAATCCCTCCTAACCCATTAACAGCTGTGTTTGGGGTTCTTCCAGAGGGCTTAAAGTGGAGAAGACAAACAAATTGTGATTGCATTCACTACACTGTTGGCACGCAGACTTATTCTGATAAACTGGAAGAACCCAAACTCTCCTCTTTTAAGTCAGTGGGAAACTGATGTGTTATATTATTTAAAATTGGAAAAATCAAATACTCAGTTAGAGGATCCGTACAGACTTTTTTCAAAACATGGCAGGATCTAATCAGTAATATTTTAAAATAAGTTTATAAAGCACAGAGAATTTATTAATTTAGGTATTTTTACAAGCCTTAAATTTTACACCGTTTGGCTTGCTCTCTCTCTCAGGGGTGGGGATCGATCTGTTCTTAACATAATTCCTTTTTTTGTAAAAACTTGATTGCTATGTATTGATTGTAATAAAATTAATAAATAAATAAAAAAAAAAAAACTTCCAAATGTCCCACAGAAACACTCTTGTTGCCAAATGCTTGTTTCCCAAAAGAAGACTTCCTGTTCGCCAGCTTCACTTGGTCCTCTCGCGAGTCTTCCATCTCTCTCTGGACTCAGAGTCTCTCTTGTGAAACTGTCTCTTCCTCCCTCTAGGCAGGTGTCATCGTCCATGTACCACGTGCCTTTTGTCTGCCTGCGAGTTCCTGAGCTCATTGGCAAGCGATCTTGACAGCGTTCCTGGTGGACCCTCTCTCTCTCTCTCTCTGCCCTTTCACACCACCCGTCTATTACAGAACTGACGATGTGTGGCGATTGGTTACTTGGAGAAAGAAAAGGAAGGACAGGAATTGGAGGTTAGTACATTTGAAAGAGACAGTACTGCTGCAATAAATTATTTCATCAAAGGTCGTGCACAGCGCAGTAAGCATCTTGCGTGAGGCATGAACAATCAATGCACCACAGTCTTCCCATGTTTAATAACATGCTTTAACTCCTATCATCATGAAAATTATATCATGTATACATCTCAGTATTTTAACTATTCAGAGAGCTGTAATATCACAAATGTAATGGATTCAGTGTCCTGTCGGAGGAAAAGAAAGCCTGTTTAAGAAGCACGTAGTGATTTACACACATAGAGCACATAGAAGATCAAACACAAAACAAAGCATTTAACATACTACTGTGACGAATATAAATCACAAAAACGATTATAAAGGTTTGGGGATTGGCCCTGTATAATATTGAGAACTGTTTCGGTCAAGATGATTATCAAAAAAGATATCAGACATTCGACAACCAGATGGAGTTTCAGTCGGCTTTTATATCACGGTAAAGATGGTTACAGGAAGTGGTAAAAACAGGAAATGACATAATCAACGGGAGGTGGAAGTGACGTCATCCACGGGAGCCAGAAGTGACGTCATCATGGCGGGACCAGGAGTGACGTCATCAAGTGGACCCGGAGGTGACGTTATGAATACGGAAGTGTCCGTTTCAGGTTCATAACAATTGTTTATCTTCTTTAGTTCTGTCGGGTTAGAAAGAGAGGCATTAACACCATCATACAACCCTCATCTTGTAACCATTCACTCACCTCTGGACCTGTTTATTGCCTCCTAAGCGCACGTGTGTGACACTACTTTAGTTAAGATGGAATTTGAGAAACTAGTAAATAAACGATTTCAAGGTGTAGTTTATTATGTTCTACTTTAATGACAAAATAAACTACGTGATTAAAGTGGAAATTTAGAGGTTAACGTTGACATTTCGTGCTTTTTTCCCACTGTGTGCCTCTTTTTTTTCTCTTTATCCTAATAAGCTTTCATATGACACTCAGACAGTGGGCTACGACTCACCTTTTCACGGCGACTTTGATATCTGACAACTTCTTTTTTATTTCGGCACTGTACGACTTTGTGAACTTGAGCTTTCGAGTTTTTTCAACACTCTATGTCACTCGATCAACTTCCTTTTGTTGTTTATATCACTGTTTAAACCAACAAATAGTATGTTTTTCCTTGCCTCCACTTGGTATTAGCTGAAATTCTTCTATTTCCCTCTGTGCTTTTGCCATTGCCTTTTCACAGAACGCTGAGATTAAGGGCTATTTATATTGATTTGCATATTCAAAGAGGCATAATTCTGGGAGGAGACAGGGCGGGACAGCAGGCGCATGCACGTGCGTTACTTTTCATGCTGACCGGGATTTATGTAGCGGAAGAACATGGAAGTTGGCGTTCGCACAGATTTATGCATCTGGATTTTTTTGTGCGGATGTACATTTACGCTTTTTTCCGTACGCCATGTTATAGTGTGAATTCTTCGCACGGCGTTATGCATGAGGCCCCTGGTACTTCCTGTTTTGCTATATGGTTGTGAGACATGGACGCTATCCAGTGACCTGAGGTGAAGACTGGACTCCTTCGGTTCTGTGTCTCATTAGAGAGTCTTTGGGTACCATTTGTTTGACTTTGTATCGAACAAGTGGTTGGTTATGGTGCCTTACCAGGATGTGATGCAGCCATTGAGGATGGACTCAGCTGTGCACCTGTAGACTTTCTTGATAACAGGTGGAGAAATGTGAGCTAACCTTGGGGTCTGACATGACAGAACTAAGGACCTGTACCAGTCAATTTTTCTTTATAGTTATTGTCATTTTAATATAAGCATAGTTTGTAGTGTACATGATTCTATAAGGATTTAATTAAAATGCAGTCCAGCCTGGAATGTGAGTGGCATCAAAGGGAAAATAAATTATTTTGTCTTTTATTGTTTAGTAAATGAAATTAGTCAATCAGACATACTGTAGGTTAGAGGTGAAGATATGTAATGCATGAGTGGAAGTGAAGAATGATGAAAATACGTGTTATGTATCAGATAGCAAAAAACAGAAGCAGTTCTTATAAGTAATCCATCCATCCATTCAGTTTATTCGTGTCTATGGAAATGGAGAACAGCAGTCTATTCCTGGAGGAGTAGCTATCTGTACTACACAACATATTTACTCACACCGGGCAAGTAAAGAATTGTCTGTCAGTGAAACTACCACTCATTGGATTATTAGAAGAATCCCATGCAAATAAAAGGGGAAGCACGCCAGCCAGACACATTGAACAACAGTGTGAGATGATAAAGCTACTTCCTGCCTCACTATGTCATTCTAAATTTAAAATATTTCACTGTAATAGTGCACAGTTTCCTCAGAGCAACAGGGGCCTTTGTTCATATCCCACATCGGTGTGTCATGGACTTAGGAGTTCCAAAACATGTAGGTTCCAAAAACGCACTTCCAAAAATCAATGAAATCCTACTACTGGCATGGACAAATGCAGCACTTTATAAAATTAAAAGGTTATTTCCACAAAAATGTTCACAGACAAAAGTAAGCCCTGTAGAACACAAAAGGCAAAATAGAGTTGCTTAAAACAAAAGACAATTCAGGTGAATAAGGTCCCAATACAGAAATCTAGAGCAAGGTCATAAACAAAGCACAGGTTCAAAAATCCAGGAAATCCAATAAATCAAAGAAACACAAGAAAAGGGCATAAGTAAACTCACCACTCCTGGGCACTTTTGAAATGAACCACAAGGAACTTTGGGAAAAATTTCTGATTTATAGGGTGGAGGGCAGTTCCTGGTGGTGATGGTCACATGACCCAGCCTCTAGGGGGACCACCCACTAAACACTTGGACCATAACAGAGGCAACTTACATAAACACAAACCAAGAATACAGTACATAATCAATAAAATATTATTAACATAAATAAAATTATCAAAAACAGACATATAACTTAACCAGCCAGACATGACACAGTGACTATCTTTTGGGACTTTGCATGTTCTTCTCATGTCTGGATCACTATGCAAGGAAAGACTGGTGATTCCAGATTCACACAATGATGATATGGGTTCAAGAGTGTGCTCTCTAATGGACTGGTACTCGGTCCAGAGACAGTCCCTGTCCTGTGTTTAAAGACACTGGGGCAGACCTTGGGTGAACAGACACAAAAATGAATGGATGGACAATCTGTAAATGAAATACTACTCCTAGCGAGTCATCCATCTATCTTGTAACCAGTCCTGGTTTGAAATGCAACCTCCCACACATGCCTACCCTCGTACTGAGCCAATTTATTGTTGCCAATTAGCATAAAATGGTAGGAGGACAACAGGAATTGAGTTCAATATCTGTACCCAGGGTTGTGAGGCAGTAGCACCAACCAATGTACCATCATGCTATTCATCATAAGAGCCTTATAAAAGTATTTTAATCTTGACAAATGTAATAAGCTTATTTTAACAAAGCATAAAAATGGTAGGGGTGGCGCAGTGGTAGCGCTGCTGCCTCACTGTAAGGGGACCTGGGTTCGCTTCCTGGGTCCTCCCTGCATGGAGTTTGCATGTTCTCCAGGTGTCTGCATGGGTTTCCTCTCACGGTCCAAAGACATGCAGGTCAGGTGCATTGGCGATCCTAAATTGTCCCTAGTGTATGTGTGTGTGTCCTGTGGTGGGCTGGTGCCCTGCCTGGGGTTTGTTTCCTTCCTTGTGCCCTGGGTTGGCTGGGATTGGCTCCAGCAGACCCCCGTGACCCTGTGTTAGGATATAGCAGGTTGGATACTGGATGGATGGATAAAAATGGTAAATCAGGATTACTTCATATATGTGTGACTTTTTATTTTTTATTAAATTCTCCTTAAACAGTTATATACACTAATCTGTGCAGATTTTCATTAGCCAGTTCTGTATTTTTTGATCTTTATCAGTGTGCCATTTTAAGAAACAGGAGTCAATTAAGCCAGAAACGCGTATTCAAACAAGGAAGTGACTTTGGACAGAATGGCACTTCACCACGGGCTTCTCTCAAGCTCATACCCACTTGGGCTGAAGTGATTTGTGTATACATCAAGAACATTCTTCACACAGCAGTGTGACTCCCTGATGCCATTTCTGGCCAAGACTCTGGAATGCATATTCCACAAACAACTCTCTGAGAACAATCTACTAGATCTTCTCCAATCTGGATTTCGCAAGAGCCACTCTACCATAAATCTGCGCTAATTTCATGCACATATGCTCCTAGATTTCGATACTGTTAACCACTCTTCCCTCGATAAACCGTGGTGCTGGTTTGGACTGGTTCAAGAACCATGTGTTATGCCCATGAGGCACAAGACATCAGATGGTGACTGGAAGACAAGGGCGTAGTCCAAAAACTGTAGCAAGGGTTAGAACGCTGAGTCAACAACTATACATAACCTAAGCCAGGAATCGCAAGACAAAATTGTCAGGAGGAGTATAGAGAGTTAAACAACTAGAAAAACAAAACAAATCATTTTTTTCAGAAAGGTATGAAGAGTTTTGGAATCTATGTAGTGGGAAGCATGCTGCGGAAAACTTTTTATCAAGTTGTATTGTGATTGACAGGCTACGACCTCCAAGGACACACCCCGTCTGGGATGTTTCAAGCAAGGGGAAACAAGAAGTGTGGCCCAAATCAAAAATTTAAATTATAACTACCGTATATATTTGTGTTTAAATTCTCCCGTGGATAAGTCAGGGCTCGATTTTACTGTATAATTTCCAGTATTTTACAGTGTCGTGGTATAAATCGAATGTGGAAAACTCACGCTATTGATCCAAGAGATTACGATATACTAAAGCCCACCTGAGAGAGTAACCACGGAGCACACTGTCTTTTTTTTCTATGTATTGTGCCTACGTGACCACACGGTAATACCTGAACTATTCCGAAGCAACGTTTGCGCTGATTTGTGTTTTTTGTATCTCATACTCTCATACATCTTTATCGTAAGAGCATCCCTTATCTATGATAGAGCATTCGATCAGCAGAAAATATGAAGCTGGTTTTAAATTAAAAGTCATTGAAATGGTGAAAGAAATTGGTAACTGCGCTGCTGCAACAAAATTCTATGTGTCTGAGAAACAGGGGTGAGACTGGAGGAAGCAAAAAGATGTAAAAAAAAAACTAATTACCGTATATACTCATATATAAGTTAAGTCTTGAAACCTGAAAAATAAAATCATAAAATCAGACCCTGACTTATACACCCGTTCAAAAATATGACCCTTAAATTTTTTTTTCACATCTTCTTGCCTCTTCTGATCTCGCATCAGTTTCTCAGACACGTCAAATTTTGTTGCAGCAGCGCAATTACCAATTACTTTCGCTACTTCAATGACGTTTAATTGAAAACCAGCTTCATATTTTCTCCTGATCGAATGCTCCATTGTAGATAAGGGATGCTTTTACGATAAAGGTGTATGAAAGTGTGAGATACAAAAAACACAAAACAGTGCAAACGTCACTGCGGAATAGTTTGGGTATTACTGTGTGGGCACAATAGAGACAGAGAGAGAGATTAGAAGCACGCGCTGATACAGTGCATTACCGTACCCACATAGAAAAAACGGCAGTGTGCACTGTGGTTACTCTCTCAGGTGGGTATTAGCATATCATAATCTTTTGGACCAATAGCGTGAGTTTTCTGCATTTGACTTATATGACCGACATTATAAAATACCAGAAATTATACGGTGAAATCAAGTCCTGACGTATCCACGGGAGAACTTATCTGCAACTATATCCGATAAGTGTTGTATTTTTGAACGAGCATATAAGTCAGGGTCTGAATTTATGATCAATTTTCTGGTTTCAAGACCCAACTTACAGTACAGGCCAAAAGTTTGGACACACCTCCTCATTCAATGTGTTTTCTTTATTTTCATGACCATTTACATTGGTAGATTCTCACTGAAGGCATCAAAACTATGAATGAACACATGTGGAGTTATGTACTTAACAAAAAAAGGTGACATATCCGAAAACATGTTTTATATTCTAGTTTCTTCAAAATAGCCACCCTTTGCTCTGATTACTGCTTTGCACACTCTTGGCATTCTCTCGATGAGCTTCAACAGGTAGTCACCTGGTTTTATTTCAGTTGAAGCTCATCGAGAGAAAAACTGTGGAAAGATCTCTGCTTGGATATTTGAACTACATCCAATTTAATCATATTTAGGCATCCTTGTCATTGAATATTTTAGATCTGCTTAGTGTCTCTTGTACCAGACAGCTGCTATTGCACTGACAAAGAGTTTAGGATGCCGATGCTTAGTCTAGTTGCTTTTATGGTTATTTAGTAGTATAACTTCCTCTTGCTCATTTCTAAAATCTTGTTCTCTTTTGCTTTTGATGCTTCCACCTCCTAGTGATTCTTCTATGCATTATAACTTGCTTTGTATGTCACAGTAGAAAAAGGCGTCTGCTAACTAATAATCCATATTTGTGTCTTATCATGAGAAAAAAAAACATGGGATCTGTACAGTTTGTCAGTATTCTTACAGCACATCCCAAAGGGTTGAAATGAGAGGAGCGTAACACTTAGCATCAGTTTGCTATGCCAGCTAAATGAGACTAATGATGACAAATCACTCAGAGTGTAGGGAGAGAATTTCTCAGTTCAGAACCAAAATGAGTATTTGCTTCCCCCTAGTGGACATTCAAGTACAGAACAGTAGAAATGCAATAATTGATAAATTGAAAGAGGAACATTAGGAGAGTTACTGAACTGCACTTTTTCAAGCATCCTTCGACAATGATTGGATTGTAGGAATAAAACTGAAAATCCATTCAAAAGTTTGGACAACCTGGCCAAATGACATATATTGTTGACAAGTGAAGTAAATAAAAATAGTGAATACGTCTGGGACAGCAAAAAAAAAAAAAAACTAAACTAAATGACATTATTATGAAAATGTGAATGCACAGTTATGGTTTAGTTGATTAACCAATAAGTTATAGCACTGGAATTTGGAAACATTTGGGGACCCGTTACTTAGTCAAATAACTGGCAAAAATCACAGCTAGCATATGTTTGTTTGTTTTTTTGTAGCCAGCTGAGAGTCTTTAAATTCTTGTTTCAGACATTTGATATCTTCTTCCTTGCCGATCACTTCCAGCTGTCTGATACCATTGGCCTGTCTTGCATGCACAGCACTTTTAAGATCTACCCAGTGGCGTAGCTCGAGTTCGTGCCACTCGGGGCGGGGCGGTACTTCAATTTGCTACCCTCCAGCATATTTGAATATGTTAACCTATTTAAATGGAAAGTTAAAATGATGTATAGAGAAAAATTAAGACACATTTTGCATAGATTTATTCATATATAGAGAAAGAGCTATACAGTTTCACATATAATTATTTATAAGCATCAACCAGACAAGAATATAGTATTGACGCACTGATAAGCCGTGTTCTGATTATTAGTTTAAGATAACTACGCTGTGAAAACCAGAACCAGTGTAGTGTACAAGTGATAGGTGGGGATGTTGTCTGCGCAGAGGAAGAACGCATTCTGATTGATAACAAAATGAAATTATAAATTGTAAATTAGTTGTTTATCTTCCTAGAAATTATTATCGGTGTACTGTTTATGTTTATTTTTGTTATTGGCTCATAAATTTCAACTGCTGTGTCTGATGCCGTCACAGAAGGACAGTCTGAAAATTAATTTTGAAGCATTTGTGGATAAAAATCAGAGAATTTTACTTTTTTCATTCATGAGTGATATTTTTCCGAACCCTGCTGCTTAATGTGGAGGCCTGCAGGCCACTCAAAAACTTCACGTTGTTCTTCATGAGGGTTGTCATAGTAGACTTTGTGTGCTTTAGATCATTGGCTTGTTGTAGAAGGCATCCTTTTTCACCTTCAGCTTCCTGACTGATATTCTCTTTGTGGATTTGTTGATATTTAGTGAAATCCATTCATTGCCATAATGTTTCCTTTGTGCTATTAACTGCCACGTAACCCCATGGCATAACAGTTCCACCGCCGCACTTAACAAGCATTTTGTTGTGGGCAGAGTCTGATTGCAACTTCATCTTTCTACAGCACTTGGTTCTCTCTGCCTAATGCAGGTGTTGTTCTGCATGTTTAGGACGTTTTCTTTTGTGACTTGATCACCGGTGTTGTAAGTTTTCCTTCTCGTAGCTCTCCCATGAAGACCACGTCTGTAAGTAACGCTGTCCAGTGGAGCAGTAAACCAGCACTCCTTTCTCAGCTAAACCTGCCTGGAGGTCCCTTGCAGTCAGAAGTGGGTTTTACTTTGCCTTCCTTTGCGATTTACGGATTGTTCTATCTCACAGTTTTCTTGGTCTTCTAGATCTTGTCTCGACCTCCTCATTTTTATAGCCATCCGGATTAGTTTGAATTTTCAGATCGTCATGCAGCTGCTGTTGAGTGTTGCACAAAGATTGAAGTGTCAAAGAATTTATTAGGCTCTGGAATTGGTCAGCTTACACCTGACGAGCCACGCCAGACCAGACCAGACTAGCGAGAGGATGAGCTCCAAGACCTTATAACTGAAAAGGTGACCAAACTTACAAATACCACTTTTTTATACATTTTCTAAGATCATCATATACAGTTGTGCTTGAACGTTTGTGAACCCTTTAGAATTTTCTATATTTCTTCATAAATATGACCTAAAACATCATCAGATTTTCACTCAAGTCCTAAAAGTAGATAAAGAGAAACCAGTTAAACAAATGAGAGAAAAATATAATCCTTGGTCATTTGTTTATTGAGGAAATGTGAGTGGGCACCCTGTGTTATTTAAAGAACAGGATTTATCAAAGTCTGCTCTTCACAACACATGTTTGTGGAAATATATCATGGCACGAACAAAGGAGACTTCTGACGACCTCAGAAAAAGAGTTGTTGACGCTCATCAGGCTGGAAAAGGTTACAAAACCATCTCTAAAGAGTTTGAACTCCACCAATTCACAGTCAGACAGATTGTGTGCAAATGGAGGAAATTCAAGTCCACTGTTACCCTCCCCAGGAGTGGTCGACCAACAAAGATCACTCCAAGAGCAAGGCGTGTAATAGTCGGCGAGGTCACAAAGGACCCCAGGGTAACTTCTAAGCAACTGAAAGCCTCTCTCAGATTGGCTAATGTTCATGTTCATGAGTCCACCATCAGGAGAACACTGAACAACAATGGTGTGCATGGCAAGGCTGCAAGGAGAAAGCCACTGCTCTCCAAAAAAAAACATTGCTGCTCGTCTGCAGTTTGCTAAAGATCACGTGGACAAACCAGAAGGCTATTGGAAGAATATTTTGTGGACGGATGAGACCAAAATAGAACTTTTTGGTTTGGTATGTTTGGAGAATGGAAAACACTGCATTCCAGCATAAGAACCTTATCCCATCTGTGAAACATGGTGGTGGTAGTATCATGGTTTGGGCCTGTTTTGCTGCATCTGGGCCAGGATGGCTTGTCTTCATTGATGGAAAAATGAATTCTGAATTATATCAGAGAATTCTAAAGGAAAATGTCGGGACACGTGTGGGGATCACACCAGATACTGAAAGCAAAGTTTCACATACTTTTGCCACTCACAAATATGTAATATTTGATCATTTTCCTTAATCAATAAATGACCAAGTATAATATTTTTCTCTCATTTGTTTAACTGGTTTCTCTTTATCTACTTTCAAGACTTAAGTGAAAACCTGATGATGTTTTAGGTCATATTTATGCAGAAATATAGAAAATTCTAAAGGGTTCACAAACTTTCAAGCACAACTGTAATGGTAAGTGTAATTTTCTTAAAATGCCCTTGTTTTTGTTTGCTTGTTCACAACGTTGTGTTTACTATTTATTTTTTTTTACTTCAAACTAGGGGGCTTTGTTCCCTGCTCATTTTGCTCGCCCACCAGGAGGCGTGCTACCTGCCAGCCACTTGGCATCTCTGCCTCTCGTGTTGTGAAGGGGGGCGAGGCTGAACGCACACTAAGGAGATGCAGTCGGATCAACTGCTGGCTTGCTGCTGCTGCCGAGCTGCGTGTTCTGCTTGTCAGGCTGCACAGCGATTATTTAAAAGCCAGTACAGCAGCTGTCCTTTTGTCTCACGGGACGTTAGTGTCTGTCGCAGGATGTCAGAGTCTCGACCCAAGATTTTTTTATTATAATAGAGAGATGTAAATAGCATGTGTAATTTGGCCAGACATGTCACAATTTTTGCATGTACAGTACCTGCAAGTCCACATTCACCATTTCAGGTTTACTTCATGGCTACCATTCATCCAAACCTGCACATCTCTGCAATATGGAGGGGAAGCTGGACTGTGCAGTCCTCCGTAAATACTTTGTACAAAGTAAAGTTGAAAATTCTGGGCCTTGTTCTTATTTATGGAGTTCTGTGCATGCATTTATCAAGCATCTCAGAATTACTCTCAAGAACTGCACTAAACGTCTGACCACAGTAAGAATTCGTCATACCCCAGAGTAGGACATAAGAAGTAGTTATGAGGCGTCCAACACCTACTTCCAGCGAGGAGAACATTTGAGAAACAATGATCACCGTGATTTTATGGCACTCCAAGTTGCACATTGGCACTTGTGTAGTTTTCTTGGGAATCATGACAGTGTTCTGTAGTTTTCCGATACTAGCACCAAGGCTTCGTAATCACAGAGACACCCACCCCATTTAACAATGAATGATCTTCAGCTATACTTTCAGAAGAATCACCTTCACACTTTTATAGCCACAGGAAGTGTCTCATAAAGTAACAACAGTTACTCAAACCAGCCCTGGCTGTTCTGTCACGGTTTCTGAAAGTGTTCCCAATCAACTTCCACCTTGTCTCTCTCTCTCTCTCTCTCTCTGTGATACCCCATTATCTTCTGCGAGGCTCCATTTATCTGATGCCCTAGGAGTCTCTGTCTCCCTTCTTAAAGCTTGTAAAGTATCATGTGACTGTTCCAGGGGTTTGTGGAATGCAGAGGTCAGCTACCTGTGTGATATTTTGCTGTCAAATCACCCTTTCAGCCCCGCCTCCCTTCATTGTAATAAGCTGGCTACTCTGGTAGTTTGCATCCATGACCACCCATGTGTTGATTCTGTGATATCACTTGGGATTCACACATGCTGCCCATTCATACCTGGGGCAGTGATCTTTATGTGCACGGCATCAGACACACCAACAACTCCAGGGAAACCAGAGATTTGCATGAATGCAGCCTGCTTTCATGGCCTGGTGGGGAAATGTATAAATCTGTGTATTACCTGACATGTTGTAAAGATGCTCAAAGTTTAAAAAATGGTTGGTTGTGACATACTTAAATCATCACGGTTGTAAAGCTACTGTACATCTTCCTCATGGCCAAAAAAGTAACATTGCTAACACTTTTGATTTTGGCTGACACCACATGGCTTCTCCACATTGACCAATGACGTGATGTACAAGAATTTTATTCCATCTCTGCCAAATCGATGATCTTTTTATGAGTTCATTGCTGTCCAGAGTTTCTAAAACATTCTGTCTTTCCTGGGACGTGCATGCTGACCCCTTCCTGAACGTCATCCTAAGGCATTTGTCTTGGTGAGTTAGCACAGCTCACAAGCTCTAAGCCCCAGTGAAGTTAGGAGTTTCCTAAATTAGGAAAACTGATGAAATACTGTTAGTCTTGGCAGCATAGCAGTACTGCTGCTGCCTCGCAGTAAGAAGACAAGGGTTTGCATCCCAGGTCCTCCCACTGTCCAAATACATGCAGGTTTGGTGGATTGGCAATGCTAAAATGGCCCTAGTGTGTGGTTTGCGTTTATGTGTGCTCACCCTTCGAAGGAATGGTGCCCTGGTGAAATACAGGTGCATCTCAATAAATTAGAATATCATCGAAAAGTTCATTTATTTCAGTAATTCAATTCAAAGAGTGAAACTCATTACGCGCCGAACATGTGTTCGGCTCGAGCATCGCTATGCTCGGAGAATGGCGCTACTTGAACGAGCACCACATGTGCTGGTGCTCCATGCTCGAGTCTCCGCCCCACACGTTTCACGGGTTGGAGATAGCCAATCAAGGGGCAGGTAAGTACTGCTCTCACTGTAATGCCAGTAGCCATGTCAGGTGCTGGCATTACAGTGATTGGCTGGCTGGAACACATCATCGGGTGCTATATAGAGCGTCAACTCACCTTCAGGCACTCCCATATCGTGTTTTAAGAGCGTTATTTTTCCTGTAAAATTGATTTTTTTTTGGGTGGTTTTGGGCGTGTTTTTGTCAGTCTGTAAAAGTGGCGTACGACTCGGACAAACTGGTTCCCAGCAGCGACTTGGGAGTCCAATATGCATCCAGACATCGTCCCCATGCTGTGCCCGGTCCATTTGAATGGTGTTTCTGTCACTTTCTGACGTTTTCCAATGGACCAGGCATCCTCCCCTCTTCAGAGCAGGGGGTGCCTGGTTGTCTCCAATTGACGTACATTATACTACATCGCGATGTGTTCGGACCAAACACCCAAACACTTTGGTGCTCGCTCATCACTAAAACTCATATATTATATAGATTCATTACATACAGAGTGATATATTTCACGCGTTTATTTCTTTTCAATTTGCTGATTATGGCTTTTAGCTAATGGAAACCCTGAATTCAGTATCTTAGAAAATTAGAATATTGTGAAAAAGTTCAATATTGTAGATTAACGTGCCACACACTACTCACCTGAGCCTTTAAATGGTCTCGCAGTCTGATTCTCAGTCTTGCACTGGCAATTGTAAGGTTGCTGGTTCGAATCCTGTAAATGCCAAAAGTAACTCTACTTCATTGGGTCCTTAACCTGTAATTGCTCCATCCTAGGTATGATGTTAATCTGCATCCAGCCCTGCACGTAGGCCCTCAATCAGCAGGGAAAAACCTGGGGGTTGGTGTCAGAATTGGCACTCCAGCCACTATAAAAACCCTCACACTGTTCCAGTCCATCTGAACTAGTGTGGTGCTGAGGTGTCACTCATTGCATGACTGCACTCAGGTCTTAACCTGGGATCCTGAGTTGGTTTGTCATGTGGTGGGTGCAGCAATGCCCTATAACAGTGTGTGCTCCTAACCTCTCTCTCTCTCTCTCACTCAGTGTAGTTCAGTAGTCTCTACAATCATGGGGAAGACTGCTGACTTGACAGTTGTCCAGAAGACAGTCATTGACACACTCCACAAGGAGGGTAAGCCAAAAAGGTCATTGCTAAAGAAGCTGGCTGTTCAGAGTGCTGTATCCAAGCATATTAATGTAAAGTTAAGTGGAGCACAAGCAACAGGAATAACTGCAGCCTTGAGAGGATTGTGAAGCAAAGTCCATTCAAGAAGTGAGGGGTTTGGGGGGAGATTCACAAGGAGTGGACTGCAGCTGGAGTTGGTGCTTCAGGAGCCACCACACACACAGATGTATCCAGGACATGGGCTACAACTGTCGCATTCCTTGTGTCAAAACACACCTGAACCAGAGTCAGACTAGTCTTACCTGGGCTAAGGAGAAAATGGACTGGACTGCTGCTCAGTGGTCCAAAGTCCTCCTTTCAGATGAAAGTAAATTTTGCATTTCATTTGGAAATCTAGGTCCCAGAGTCTGGAGGAAGAGTGGAGAGGCACAGAATCCAAGTTGCTTGAGGTCCAGTGTGAAGTCTAAACAGTCAGAGATGATTTGGGGAGCCACGACATCTGTTGGGGTTGTTCCACTGTGTTTTATAAAGTCCAGAGTCAGCACAGCAAATTTTAGAGCACTTCATACTTCTCTCCGCGGACAAGCTTCATGGAGTTGCAGTTTTCATTTTCTGGCAGGACTTGACACCCGTCCGCACTGCCAAAAGTACCAATGACCATGGTATCACTTGCTTGATTGGCCAGCAAACTTGCCTGACCTAATGGGGTTTTGTCAAAAAGATGAGACACCAGACCCAACAATGCAGATGATCTGAAGACCCCTATCAAAGCATCCTGGGCTTCCGTAACACCTCAGCAGTGCCACAGGTTGATCGCCTCCATGCCATGCCGCATTGATGCAATAATTCATGCAAAAGGAGTCCTGAAAAAGTATGAGTGCAGACATGGACATACTTTTCCATAGGCCAACATTTCTGTATTAAAAGTCTTTTTTTATAGGTTTTACGTAATGTAATATTCTAATTTTCTGAAATACTGAATTTTTAGTTTTAATTACCTGTAGGCCATAATCAGCAAAATGAAAATGAATAAAACACTTGAAATATATCAGTGTGTGTAATTAATCTATACAATTCACTTTTTGAATTGAATTACTTAAGTAAATTAACTTTTTTATAATATTCTAATTTATTGAGTTGCACCTGTAGGCTCCAGCACCATTGGTGACCCTGTTCAGGCCTTATAAGAGTTAGGACAAAGCTCGAGTCACTCTCAGATTTATGAGCCAGTTATGGTTTTCCTACTCAGAGGCACCTTGTTAAATTTTAACTGTCTGGCTGAGTATTTTCACAGGCAGTGTAATTGCAGATCTTTCAGAGAGTTAGGGGACCAGACCAATCCATAGATTTCATCTTGAAATAGGCGAGAGGTGTAGCAGATTCAAATTCCTAAAGAGAATAGTTCACAAATGACTAAATCCCAGTGCTTGACAGAGATACTGAGAGGGCCCCTTGCCCTTGTTGCCCAAAATTGTCTGGAGGTGCACTCCTCCTTTCACAGCTGTCGTTACCACACCCCATTTTATTCTGGCTTTTTCTCATCCATCTCCACTTCAGTGTACCATACTCTGCACATCTGCTAATTCTCCAGTCCATTCAGCTAACCGTCGTCATCCTCATGTGAAGCTAAGCAAATCCAACTCATTACTCTGAGAGCCATGGAACTTGTACCTTTCATAAATTTTTGCCTTTATTACTAAAGAGGCTTCCTTAGAAATGAAGTACGGGCTCCTAGAACTACATGCACCTGCAGCTGATGCCTACTACAACTGCTCCATCTAAACCACCACTTGTACTGCTTTTAAAGTACCAGATCAATGATACTCTGGCGACTGTTGCTTACAAAGCCATCTTACATATATTTAGTGTACCGTAAGAAAACGAGATAAAAACAGAATCGTTGGCAGCCTAAACTTTGTTTAAGCAGGGCAGGATGCAAATATGACCACAACCAAAGAAAAGACATTTAACAGATTCACCTATTCCTCACAACAATGTTACAGATTCACACATTTCAACAATTTACTGGTTTAATACTACTAAAGAGGTGATGACACAGACTTGAGAGTTTACAGCTGGTGGAAGGCAAAATGGTTCAATGCAATAATCAGGACATTTCCAAGACGTTTACTGTTGGGTGTTTATACACAGAAACAGGAAACCAGGTTTGTGCTTGCACACTCCTCAGAACATGGAACCAAACTTTAAAACTTAAATCTGGCACTTGTTGTTCAACACCCCAACTTTACCCAGAACAAAGGATGTGAAAATAAATTACATGCCCAATCTGCTAAGGAAGCAAAGACCAAAACAAAGATTCAGGACCAACAATAAGTAAGATTGTGAATAAGATTTAATAACTACTGCATAGAAAATTAAGTTTAGCTTTATTATCTGACAAACATTTCACACACCCCAGTATGCATTGTTTTCTACCTCAAGTGACTGATCAAGTTCTGGAAGAATTGTGTTAAGGTAATTTTAAAATTGCTTTGGAGGAAATGGAAAAACAGACTGCTAGTCTTCCCTTAATATAAGCACATGCCATCCAAGACTTTTTACAATTCTCTTAATATACTGCACAACAAAAGCTTTAACTTTGGCCAAGAGGTGGCATTATGGCGAACACCACCACTCAAGTTTACCTTAACTTTTATAAATTTCATTGGAAAAAGATAAAAAAAAAAAAAAAAAAAAACCCCACCATTAATTTTAGTACATTAAGGTTTTTGGTCCATATTTGCTGTGAACACTAGTCTCTGTCTGATTTGGAGGCGAGCATTTACAGGATCCAAGTCAGGTACTACGAGTGAAGGATGTACTACACACATTTGTTACAGGACAGGGACAGGCTGTTTAATGGTGTTTAGTACTGGTTCTTTATTAGTTTGTGGTTTGTTATCTGTCAAGTTAACAGATCTTCATTTAAGGTGAAGAAATCCTGCCACCTTCACTAGAAAGGAAATTCATAACATTTTCATCTATTTATACTGGCACCATTCAACTGAACTGTAATCAGGAAATCTAGGCTACTATGTCTTGCACTGTGAATTAATCTGTCACAATTAAAACTTGACACAGATTGATACTCTTCTGTGTTTTAAAGGGAACGTGGCTTCAAGGGTGTCTAGTCTAACTGAACAATGGACTGGGATTAAAGCCACCACCACAATACTCTTTTCAAAAGATATTTCCATCAGATAGCTAGCATATGCATTCGGCAGTAGGGGTTTGCTGCTTGTACAAGAAGCACAACGCCAACCTCAACCCAGTTCCCCTTCTATAACCAAGACTGGATAGATTTTAAGTGCATGCCGAAAGAAAAATGCAGCATGAACCTCTGCCTAAAAATAACTAATTGGCATTATTTTAAATGGCAATATTTTAAATCAACATTCCAACAATATTCATCTGGAACATGAAAGCCATTAGCCAATTTGCTAACTAATACACTAAATTTGTGATATTTTAATGTGGAAAAAAAATTCATGTTTCAATGGGGGTGGAGGAACAAACAATGGCTTCTCAAAATCCAAATTTTATTAACAATTACATGCATCAAGACTGAGAAAAATACAGCATTAAATAAATGAACAGATGACACAATATGCATTTTTATTTGTAAATACAGAGACCAAAAAATAATTTTACATTACTTTTACAAGCTGGAGAAACTGTTCCTGTAACCAATTAGCACATTTTACCAAATTATCAGGATTAGAAAAAAGAATCTTCAACTTTACATATTGAGCACAAAAAAAAAATCTATTGAATGGAAACATTTACAGTAAACTATTTTATTACAGCTTGGAAATTAAATTGAACAGATTTAAAGTTGGGATTAAGTGTATCACCCTCCCTCCCCCCAAAAAAGTATATTACACAAAATCCTTTAAACAAAATATTCAATAAAATGACAAAGTGAAGAACAAACTTAATCTTTATGACCCCCATTTGTACACAACAAATAAAAAAAAAAAACAGGAAAGTATTTAAAACATTGTACAGTTCACTAGGAAAATATCCAAAGTACTTGACCTCCTTCAACTCAGTAACGTCCTGAAAGAACAAACAAAAATGCCTCTATAAATAATTGTGATGGTCTAAATGGCAAAAACCTTTAACAAAAAAAGTTAGACCTAATGCCTATTTGCACCTTACAGAGGAAGAGAAAAAAAACACTTTGAAAATAACCTACAGAGACAGCTAGTTAGTATAAATTGCAATTATTAAAAAACATGGAAACTTACGTGGACTATAGGACCGTGACCGGGAACGAGATCTGTATCTGCTGTAATAGGGAGATGGAGACCTTCTACGGCTGTAAGAGACATTTAGAAAAGCTACATTTAACTGAAAATTACTTGATTAATAACATTAAATTAGCACAAAATTGACATTCCAAGAATAAAAAAAGTTAACCTCCTGAACATATGACCCAAGTGTCACCGAGGCAACTGTATACAGTAGACCCCTGCTAAGTCGCAGTTCAGAGTTTGCAGAATTTTCCTTAGAACCTAATAATTGTTAGCGGAAACCGCAAATATCCACCACAATTTTTATGGCTTTTTTCATGGCAATACCGTACAGTAGAGAGAACAGGAAGCAACCGTATACAGGAACATGCGGATTGGGATGGTGAAAGTAGCCAATAGAATTTGAAACTGCAACTCCTAGCAGTGGCGGCGATTGGTCTTCTGCTGAGGTTGCAGGGGCTGTTGGGGTTAAAGGATGTCAGTGCAGCTTTTAAAAAGGGGGACCAGTGACCAAAAGTTCCTGTCTGCCTGCCTTCTTGTTGGGTTACCTGAACTTTTTTTGTCCTGGATTGTTTTGTGGTTGGCACCTGGATTGTCTGCTTGTGTGCATGAGGACTATAAGTAGATTCATTGCCATCCTGCGAGTAAAGGACAGCCCCTGAACCCGTTTCACCATTTCATGAAAATACTGGTAGGACTATCTTTACATTACCATTCAACATGCGGATCTCTGGACTATTTTCATCATTACTTTTCATTCATTGCTCGGGTCAGGCCAAGGCTGGAATCTCCACCATAAAAATAAATCAATCACCATCTTAGACGGTGTGAATCTTGGCAGCACTGGACAGCTACAGTGTTATTAATTTCTCAGTGCTGCCGATTGACTGCTGCCCTGTGACGCATATCCAATTGAGTGTTCTTGCATTTTCCGTTTTGTTCTTTCTAAAGCCCAAGATGCCACCAAAAACACCCTGCACATATATTTAGGGTTTAAACTATAAAAATAGGCATGTTTTTAACCACATCCAAAATTCGTGGTTTTTCACAATTCGTGGGTGCTCTAGGAACGTAAACCAGTGAATTTCGGGGGTGTACTACAAATGCACCTCACATAAATATTAAACGGGAGGTTTACTCAGGCTGTAAAAGTGCCAACGGCATTACTGCCAAGAAATGATATAGGCGTGTCTTGTGTAAGCTATAGGCCAGAGTGTTATTCAGGTAACAGTCACGTCTTCTCCCAGCCTCAATGGCATCTTGAAAGAAATGTTTTTCAGCAGCCCAGCTGTTGCAAGCTTGACAATGACACAAGCAGTGATGATGAAATGAATCTGACTTGAGGCAGTGAAATCGAAAGCGATTCTGAAAAATCCAAAACTGACACTTGTGTCAATCTCACTTGTGCAGTGTGCTGTTCAAAAGTTGATCGGTCTGAAAAGAAAATCTGCAAAGATTCACACTACCTTTGTCCTGACTGTGACAATAGATTGTTGTATTTCACTGTGTTTCAAGATACCACGCAAACACATTGACAGCACATACGGTATTAGCATTATTTGTATCATAGTTTCAACACCTGACTTTGCATGTTTCACAGTAGAAAGATCAGATTTAATACATATTTTAAAGCTCCCCCCCCCCAAAAAAACACACTGCTTTTTGCAAGTTTTTTTAAAAAAAAAAAAAAAAAAAAAAACACAATGCTAAGGAGGTTAACCAAGGAAAACCAACATCAGAAAGTTAATTCACTACATTTCACACCACCCACAAAGTATGCTAGGTCTTGGAAAGAACACCAGCCCATCACAAAATACACAATCTCCTTTGGAACTGCAAGACAGAAATTAACTACAGCACAACCCCGGTTCCCCCACTCTATAACTGAACACCTATTATAATAAATAAAAAAAAAAAAGGTTAACAGCCTAAATCAAAAATATTTTCTGTGAATAAAATTAATCACCTGTATCTATAATCGTACTCATCATATCGGTCGTATCTGTCATATCCTCTGTCATAGTAAGAATCACGTCTACGGCCACCGCTGCTACTGCTTCCACTGCTGCAAGAAGTAAAGACATTCAGGAAACAGCAACACCATCTATTTCCACAACAGAACATCTACTACATTAGGCTGCTTATTTTACTTTTTATGCAACCTTCTGAGCCAAGATTTTAATACGATATGGTGTACATTTCATGTCTTAGTCACACTTTACCCTTGTTCAATGCAACAAATACACTGGCAGTCTAAAACCTTTCCATATCTTTCATCAATTCATATGAATCATTACATGCCTGTTCTGCAAGTTCAGCAATACAAATTTGATTTATTCTTTACTAGAGCATTAGTTAATCAAAAAAAGTGCCATATTCGTCAATTTTTTTTTTTTAATAAAAACATGTACATCCTCAGCTTGCATTATGCGTTACATGGGTAAAAACAAATGTCACAAAAATGATACCAATTGTAGTTTTCCCAAGCATACTTACTGTGTTGGTCTTCCCATGTAAATTCCAGGAGTGGGTGTATGTGGTCGTTTAGTGATGGAGTAATCTACACGTATCCGCCGGCCATCCAGTTCCATTCCATTTGCCCGCTCCATTGCCTAAATAATAAGAGAGAATATTGACAGTGTGAAAGCTTTTATCATTAAAGAGCGCGCACACACACAATTCTAAAAACACCGAAACGTCAGCAACGGGACACATACTAAATGCAAGACAACTTGATACATTTATTCAACTTACATTTTTAAGAAACTACTAACAATACTAGCACATTTAAAATGCAAAAGGTAAGGGCTGAAGAGAATATACAGACCTCTTTTGCATCATCAATTCTTTCAAAATATACGAAAGCAAATCCTCTTGATCGTCCAGTTCTCTGATCGTACACAACATTGACTCCAGCCAGTGGTCCATAGCGAGAGAAGACTTCACGAAGGTCACGTTCTGTGGTGTAGAGGCTCAAACCGAAAACCCCAAGGCAGGTATTTGGGTCCGGGTTTGCCTGGTGAGAAAGCTAAGTTTCTGAGTTTTCTACTGCTCAGATTTAGCGATTCCTTTGAATACATTATGAACATGCTACAACTGCATTAAAATGAATAAATCAGAACAAGGTTAATTAACCCCACAAAATCTTTAACAATTTAATAACCCCTTTTTATATTTATGAATCCAAGTCAAGTTTATTCATTTTAACCAAGTTCTCTATACTTCACAAGGCAATACACAACTGCACACATGAGGCATATTCAGTATATTAAACCATTTGTAAATTTACCCCCCATAAGACAAAGTGACACATACCCTTGCATCATAATGACTGTTTGGCTCTTTTTTGAAGTCATTGTTCAATCTTGTCTGTTGATATAAAAGGGGTTATTAAAAAGTATTACAATTCTTGAGAAGATCAGCTTTTTGGCTTACAAAATGAAAATACTAAGCTTTTTCCAAACATGAATTAAATGCAACTCGCATGCACTGAGGAATTCACACCTTTAAAATTTATGAAAGAGTGACCCACCCACCATAAACAAACCACACACACGGAATCTAAATGGAGGAATATACAAATAGAAAATACCACAAACACCATACTCACAAGTACACACCACCAAAAATGGTTTAACAATTAAAAGGTTAAAACTCTGCAAACTATGTAAATTGTAACAGCTTTTTCTGATGTCATACCCTGCTGCCTGCATGCCTGCGGCGATTTGACATTGGAGAAGTGCTTCTGCTTTTCTTGCGGCGATAATCAGGTGTGTAGGAGCGACTCCGGGATTTCTTTCTGTGAGAATGAGACCGTGATCTAGATCGAGAGTACCTTCTGTGAGAATGTCTTCGAGAGCGTGATCTAGTAAAAATAGTGATTTATAAAATTTACAAAAACAACAAAAAACAAAGAAAAACACAAAGCAACAACAACCACTGAAAATAGAGAGAAGCACGCATCATTACACTTCATTTTAAAGCTACCAAAAGTGCACACTTAATTTATAGAACCTCAGAACAATTAAGTTACCTAAGCAATCGTCACAAGCCCACAGTGTTGGTACAGCCATTATTAATGCTGAAGCCCTTCCTCCCCTTCAATTAACCGAGGAAAACATTTTCTCCAACAGCATTGCTAAACCTGACCTAAAATTATTTTCCTTTATTTACTTATCTTTACAAATACAACCCTCAATAATGTAAAGAACAAATACACGAAAAAAGAACACAACCATAAAAAACACCACTCTTTAATTTTTGAAGTCTTTATAGCTCCAGATTAGAACAATCAGACCAGAAAGATAACCCAGTCAATAAAAGCATTATTTCTCCAGGACTCACCCAAGTGACTTGTTTGCCCCATAACTGATTCATATACCACCTAAAATACTATCAGTTTCAGTAGATGCAAACTGCAATAAAACTCACCGTGACTTGGATCTTGATCTAGACCTGGACTCTGACCGTTTTGATGCTCTTGAAGGACTTCTTGATGCAGATCGACTCTCAGACTTCACACGTGCTGGGCTGCCACCTTCAGATTTCGACTGAGAACGTGATTCCTAATATTACAGGAGAAAAAGTTTACTATATTTTGCAGAGTCATATGAATGAGAAACTTCATGTGCTGCAGAAAAGAAAAGGTTAAGTATCCTAAGCTGTGCAATTAAAAATTTGCAGAGCTAAATATATAATTATATTTAAAAAACAAGTACAGTCCCTGATTAAACAAATTCCCTATTTATGCCTGTTCACCACATAATGAACTACTATATTAAGTCATGCACTTTATGCTACGGTGGGAGCATACAGACACTTTGAACATGAAACCATACATTTACTTAACCTAGGACCCATTCATTCTTCCAGATTCTTTTAACGCTACGTCTCTCAGGCTTTCTACTTTTCTTCGTTCTTCGTTTTTCAGTTTCATTTTCATATTCCAGTATTCTTCCCCATATTCATAAATTTTCACTTAAAAAAAATAATGCATGTGCTTCTATCTGACCATTCTTCTGTTCATTTTTTTCCCTTCATATTTTATTTTCTGATCTTTAACATTTTTCATTAGCCTTCTGTAATCTTGCATATTCTTCCACATTCTTGGATAATACTCTTCAAATTCTTCGCGATCAATAACCTTAATAAAAAAAGAACATTCAGTATAATTAAGCATATGGGGATTAAAAATCGTCCCTACTGTGTTTTTCCAACCGTTTAAAACTGATACAACAGTAGGAAAAGGAAACCTAAATTCCACGTGACTGGAATTTACCTACTGCTATTTTCTCACCCCACTGCACATTGTCTAACCCTTCTGTGCAATTAATTCGTTAAACGTTATGGTTTTTATAAGGCGAGTGGTTTATAATGAAAAAAAAAAACCCAATAGAGTGGTACGGAGTGCGAGTGATATTATTACTAGATCACTCAAAAAAGGCGCAAAATTTTTAAACGGGTGCCACACTATAATAAATGGACACCACCCGTCCCTTTTCTATTAGAAATCCTAAAGGGGGTGAACCCCCATTAAAGCAATCAACCGCAACAATAGTACTCTTCGAAAAATAAGACTGTCCTCCTACAACTATTTGTGCATTTACCTAACCAAAATAAATTAAGAGCATTAAGGTGATCAAACATAAAGCGATGTGAACGAAAAAATGCTCATTTTGTAAATTTCAGGTAAGTCATTTACACTTAAAAGAACAACTGAACAGCATTAATATATGTTCCAACTACCGAGGGTGACCACGTCCGTCACTTCTACCGAATTGCACACGTACAAGCAAACGTAATATATTAGTGCGGACTTCTATACTGTAGATGGCGCAATAACAAAAAAAGTTGGGATGAAAAGTTACGATAAAACGCCGACTCATCGCTTTAAATTTTATAATAATAAAACTGGAAGAGATCTGGGTGAGACACGCACCAGTAGAAGACATCAATTTTTAAAAAGAATAAAAACACACATACATACACACACTCACTCAAAACTGCAACGATTAGTTCACTTGCACGATTAACACAAAGGAACTGAAAATCCAATACCTCCTAAACCTTCCATGAGGGGATATTTCGAGACCTCTACGGCTGGCGTCTTACAGAGCAGATAACTAAAATGGTCTCCTGATGAAAATATTACACCCTGCCAAAAAAGCTCGAGGACGCTAGTTTATAACTCAGAACAAATACATTGTGTGACGAGATCCGAAACGGATGCAATATATGCAGAAGTCGTCTATTTCCGTAATTAAACGCAAAAAACGGGTCGCGGTTCCAGACAATGAATAATTCAGTAGTGATCTAAATAACAAGGCCGTCTCAATGCAAGAAAAATGGTATCTTTGCTAGATATGAATTACCCGCACAAAAAAAAAATTACTAAGAAAACCTAAGTCAACAATAGGCAAAATGAAAGTCGCACCCTTCCATTACACGACACTAAGGTTTTGTCATAACTAAAATTCGTAATTTACAATGCAATTCCCCCCACCCCACATTGCTAATATAAACGCTATTAATCACCATCCTGTAATAACATGCAATTGCGATAGGGTTTCTTAAAGCTGCTGGCCTAAATAAAGCACACTGGCGAGTCCTTGCGTCAATCTAGAATTTTCCACCCCTCCCCCTCGCGGCCTAGTTAGAATTATGAGCCATGAGACACAACTGAAATGTAAATCTGTTGAATGCATACTAGTAATATTTGGTAAATATGAAAATCTTTTTCAGAACTGAACTGCTACCAAATTCCTGAACAAAATAATCGCCGGACGTAAGAATAGTCTCATGCATACAGTATGACCGCGACAAGACCTAAAAGAAAATGTCGTAGTTGCTGTTGTTAAGTATATACTTACTCTTCCGCCGAAGTTTGTGTCTTCAACGTCGCTCATGATTGGATGCAAGACTGATATGCTTAAACTTAATGTAGCGGTTACTGAAACAATAATATATAACTCTTTACCGAAAGAACATGCGTTAACCACCTCTCTCTACCTAGTCTAATGTGAGAAAATGGCGCCTAGCCTTGTTCACTTTCTTTATCTACAGTAATAGAGAAGGCGTGTTCCTGGTCAATGACGTCACGGGAGCCCAGCCTTCAGTCAGTCCCGCGCGTTCTGGGCTCTGAGAACCCGCGCAATTTAGAGGAGCCTGCTGTTTTTCTACCTCCGGTCACTGGTTTGTAATCATAAGATGGTATTTTTAACGTTTTATCCTTGCTTAGAATCCAAAGTACGAAAAAGTCTGTTATTAAATACCGGTAATCATATAATGTGTAATTGTTAAAATGGCACTTGACGAAAGAAGCATCTCTGCGTGATCCGCGTTTATCTTTGGAATCCACCCCATCAGCATATTAATAGCTCCAACGCCACACTGTCGTTTCTGCGTCCAGAATGTCATGGCGACAGGCAGCTGTACTGCGCCAACATTGCTTTACACATTTTCAAGGATGGATATTGCGATTTTTTTTCAGGTAATACAATTTGAAATATTTCCCTTTATAGTGAACAACATCTGAAAGTAGTCGCACAGAACAGGGTGTTGTATATTTCTTATACTGCAACCCAAACCGTAGTGGGAAGTAAACACGCAACATGAAAATGAACAGACGTGCAATGAAAAAACATAAAACTCCTTATGCTTAATGCTCCAGATGACAAAACTGTTTTTTACTGGATCTCAAAATGTTCAAAACTTTCTCGTTTCATGTCGAGGCCCATCAAACGATCCCAGGATCCTCTGTGAACACCCTTGGGATTAAAATTTACTTTTGTCACACATCTTGACCACAGTCATAGCTTCGTATTACCTCTTCTGCAGGTAATAAACACTTGTACTCACTTACATACACCAAGTCAGTTGGGAGGTACTGTGCCAGTTAGATTCAAGTTAGATAAATCAATAGGAAAGCCACTATACTAGATAGACTTCAAATATGTGAAGAATGCCACTACCCATATTAAAGGAACACAGTCTCACATGAAAATACAGTCAACTCTGCCCTTTCTTATATATTTCTCTGCAAGTTACTAGATTAGTCCAGCCTGCCCATGATGTGGGCCCTGAAGTGCTTGTAGCAGTGCACCACCTCCTCATCCACTCCCTGAATAGTGACCTTAGAGTCTCTTTGGTGCAGCAAAAATCAATAATAAGCTCCTTGGTTTTGTTGATGTTTAGTTGCATACAATTCTCTCTGCACTAAAAAAAAACAAAGTTCTGCACCTGACTCCTGTACTCTGTGTCGTCCCCATTATCTATACACCCCGTTAGTGCAGATTCATCTGAAAATATCAGCAGGTGACATGACCTGGTGTTATATTTATAGTGTGAAGTGTACAGAGTGAAGAAGAGACAGGACTGTTCCTTGTGGTGCTCACATTTCCATCAGAGACACAGTCCTTGAAGTCTCATAAAGGGTAGTCTGCCCAACAGATAGTGAATTATCCAGGAGCCCATATGCTCATCTATCTGCATATCTTTGAGTTTACCCCTCAACTGGGATGGTTGGATGGTACTGAAGACACTGGAGAAATCAAAAAAACATAACCCTCAGTTTTTCCATTCCAATCTTGTCCAATAAGCAAACTGCAGTGGGTCCAGGTGGTCTACTACAAGAGGACTCATATTATCCAGGTTTGGCCCGTCAAAGGTCTTCATGATATGAGACACAAGTGCCACTGGTGTGTAGTCACTAGGTGAAGCAGCATCTGCCCTATCTACAAAGCAGGATATTTTTCAAAGCAGCAGCACTTATCACTGACATGTTGGGGATGTGGAAGGAGTACCACAGAAACATGTGAAGAATTTAAAATAAATGTGAAGTCTATAAGTAAAAACAAGGCATCACTTTCAATTAAGGGCAATTTTTTTGGCCAAAATGTAACTAAGTGTTTTCAAATATTTGTTGCATTACAACTGCATAGACTTTGTTAGTGTCCCATGCACAAATTTGTAATCCAGCCTATCTAATGAAGGATTATAAGAGGCCAAAGTCTATTGTCATTGCATTGGATGCAAGTATGGAATAATCTGCATGGCACACACCCACACCAGGTCACTTTAAACATACCACTTGGATCAAGATGCATATATTTGGATGTGGGGGAAAAGTATGCAATGAAATTGGAAGAATGGGTAAACTCAACACAGTCATTGTGCCAGGGTCCAAACCTAGTTTTTCTGAGATGTACAGTACATGGATATCTAATGGTCCATCCATCCACTATCCAACCCGTTATATCCTAACTACAGGGTCATGGGGGTCTGCTGGAGCCAATCCCAGTCAACACAGGGCACAAGGCAGGAAACAAACCATGGGCAGGGTTTTTTGTGATTTTCATTTTGCATTACAGAGACTTTATTTTTTACTTGAGCATCTGCAGACTTTGTTAATGATGACTCAACTGAGATTGTTAAGCAGCGCAAGTATGTGCAGTTTACATTTACAGAAATACAACACTCCGGTGTACATTACAGCAAAAACTATCATATCACCCCTGTAGTGAAGCAGACTCGTGTAGTGTAGTATTAAGCTGTGGCAGTTCCTTTTTATGGAATCTCATCAACAATTACAATGGACTGAGTTAATGTAATGGCAGATGTAAGAAACCTGCTAGAGTCAGAAAAAAACTGAAGCCTTGACAGAAATTCACCTTTCAGCAGGAGAAAGATTTAATGCAGAGGGGCAAATTGTACCAGGAGACTTGCACATAAAAAGGCTCAACATCATTAAGAACCTGTCGTACAGCTTGACATTTGTAGCCATAAAAATGCCCCAAACATAGTGGGTGGAGTAGTGGTGAAATCTGCTCAGAAAATAGTGAAAAATCACCCTTCATCATAGAAATTTGTTGGCACTAAAAGTGTTTCTTATAAATATTGAGGAAGAAGAGTGAAAAATCACCTCCATCATGGATATCTGGAGGCACTAAAGGTGTCTTCCATAAATACTGAGAAAGGTTCTAAATATTTAAGCTGGCAGCATATGTCAGTTATGAATTTCTTTTGTTTATATCCATCCATTTTTTGTGAAACTTGCATAATCTAGTTCAGTATCACAGGGCTGTGGGAGAAAATCCATGCAGAAATGGAGAAGACATGCTTATTTCAAAATTGCATACCCTGGCAGAAACCTGCTTAGGACTGTGCAGCACTTCATTGCAGAACACATCAAACAGAGAGCCTGCAGAAAAATCTGCACACATGAATTAGAAGACAGCCACCTTAATGAAAGGAAAAATGTTGTGTGTCCATCCGGTTGTTACATCTCTGCTATCCAACAGATGGCGCATCACAAACATTAGTACAGTACTGCTTTTATAAATCCTGTCCAAAATCGTATGTAACAGAGACACACAGCAAATGGACGGACTCACTGCAAACATTAACGCTGAGGTCTGGGTTGATTATTTAAATTTCAGCCTCTCTTGGATGGGAAGCACAGCTAGTTTAACATAATCTGTTTTTTCATCTTAATATGACAACTTTTTTGGAACCAAAAAATGAATTATGTACATTTTTTCAACTCTGCAAAATGAAAACAAACCTCCAAGTACTTTTTGAAGGCATTCTAAATAAAATGTTTCATTTAAATATTTGAAGAACAAACATAAAATGTATATGGTAATGACTTAAAATGACTATTTCAACAAAAAAAGGCATGCAAGGACCATTTATAAAAGTAGGAAAAACTGAGTTAATGGCTGTCTGTTCTTGTAGGTCACGCATGTGACTGAACAATTTCTTAAAAGTTTGGATTTCTGTTCACAATAAAATAAATGCAGTAAATTATGACACATGACTCTTAAGTAAAGATAAATCTGAAAAATCCTACTTGTGTGTCTGATTCCAAAAAAACATACTGCAGAAATTATTTAGTACAAGTGCAAGTTTTACTATTAAAGGGACCTTTAAATCACCTGGGCAGCCATGAACTCTTTAAAATGATAAATAATTGTGTTCCTTAACTGTAACTGGTACAACGCCCTACTAAACATTAAAGGTCTGAAAACTTAATCAGGAAAACCAAGCCCGGTAAGAAGGGCAGTTGTGCTGTAGCTACAATTGTTTGCACAAATAGCTGGAGACCATCTTGAAACAAACAATGAATCTCTTGCAATTGGGAATATGATTACAAAAAAAAAAAAACTAATCCAGTTAAACCCCCTGGGACAAACTAGGAGATCATTAGCCAAGGAAGGCCAAACAGAATATTGTCAACAACTAGTACACTGCTTTTGTTTTGCTAGATCAGCGAGGTAATTCCTGCTGCCTCATAGCTTCGCAGATCTGCCTTCAAATTCTGGCTTAGTTATTATATGAAGTTTTCATCTTCTCCATGTGCCCACGTGAGATTACCTCCTTCATTCTAGAAATGTGCTAAATCACCTAATATGAGAAAATGTACAGGGTGGGCCATTTATATGGATACACCTTAATAAAATGGGAATGGTTGGTGATATTAACATCCTGTTTGTGGCACATTAGTATATGTGAGGGGGGGAAACTTTTCAAGATGGGTGGTGACCATGGTGGCCATTTGGAAGTCGGCCATTTTGGATCCAACTTTTGTTTTTTCAATAGGAAGAGGGTCATGTGACACATCAAAGTTATTGGGGATTTCACAAGAAAAACAATGGTGTGCTTGGTTTTAACGTAACTTTATTCTTTCATGAGTTATTTACAAGTTTCTCTTTGTTTACAGCCATTGACATGTCGCAGAGGTTAACACGTGAGGAGCGGATAGAAATTGTGTTGATGTCTGGTGAACGCAGTAACCGGGTCATTGCAGCAGATTTCAATGCAAGACACCCTACGAGACCACCCATCTCCCATGCTACAGTTAGCAAACTGCTTGCTAAGTTTCGTGAAACTGGTTCAGTGTTGGATTTGCCAAAATGTGGACTCATGAAAACTGTCACTAATGAAGAAACATCAGTGGCTGTCCTAGCTTCATTCAGCCAGTGTAGCACTCGCCGCATGTCACTGGAGAGTGGCATTAGTCGAACATCCCTTCGGCGGATATTAGCTACGCACAAATGGCACCCTTACAAACTCCAGCTACTGCAGCATCTCAATGAGGATGACCCAGATCGGCGCTCTGAATTTGCAGAATGGGCAAAACAAAAATTGGAACAGGACCCTCAGTTTACGCAGATTTTGTTCAGTGATGAGGCAAACTTTTATGTGAATGGTGAAGTTAACAAACAAAACCACCGCTATTGGTCTGACACTAACCCACATTGGATAGATCCCTCCAAGACTGTTGGAACAAAAAAATTGATGGTATGGTGTGGTATATGGGGTACAAAGATAGTGGGGCCATTCTTCATCAATGGAAACCTCAAAGCCACTGGATATGCAAAATTGCTACATGATGATGTGTTTCCCTCTTTATGCACTGAAGCTGGCACGTTCCCCGAGTTTTTCCAGCAAGATGGTGCACCACCACATTATGGGTGTCAGGTCCGAGCATTCCTAGATGAACAGTTTCCTGGAAAGTGGATTGGTCGTCATGGGCCAGTTGAATGGCCCCCAAGGTCTCCCGATCTGACCCCCTTAGACTTTTATCTTTGGGGTCATCTGAAGGCAATTGTCTATGCTGTGAAGATACGAGATGTGCAGCACCTGAAACTACGGATACTGGAAGCCTGTGCTAGCATTTCTCCTGCGGTGTTGCTATCAGTGTGTGAAGAGTGGAAGAAGAGGGTTGCATTGACAATCCAACACAATGGGCAGCACATTGAACACATTTTATAAGTGGTCAGAAACTTGTAAATAACTCATGAAAGAATAAAGTTACGTTAAAACCAAGCACACCATTGTTTTTCTTGTGAAATTCCCAATAAGTTTGATGTGTCACATGACCCTCTTCCTATTGAAAAAACAAAAGTTGGATCCAAAATGGCCGACTTCCAAATGGCCACCATGGTCACCACCCATCTTGAAGTTTCCCCCCTCACATATACTAATGTGCCACAAACAGGAAGTTAATATCACCGACCATTCCCATTTTATTAAGGTGTATCCATATAAATGGCCCACCCTGTAGTTATGTGCATGGTTGTGCTCATCCTCCAAAACTGGACAGGTTCAGGCTCCTTGTAATCCTTTAATGGAGAAAGTGTGTTCTGTAAACTGAAGAATATATTGATTCAGTTCATTTACTTTAATCCTGAAATAATGCAATTACTGTATTTAAAAACCATACAGTAAATGTGGAGATTGCTGCATGTGTAGTTTAATTATTAAAAAAATAAACATTGTTTAAATAAAGATAAAGCTTTCATACTCAGACTGCTGCCTCATGGATCCAATGTTTGGTGATGGGGAGTGTGTGTGTTCAGTGATGGACAGGAGTTCCGTCCAGGACTGTTTCCCACCTGCACCCATTGCTGGGATAGGCTCCAAGAACCTCTGACCTTAAAATGGATTGAGGAGGTTTGACAATATGCATACTATATGTACATATGCTTCACTATTAGATAACCTAAAGGTAGTATGGTGGTTCCATACCAAAACTAGCACTGCAGTTGCCAACTCCAAAGAACAAAAACTCATTTCAGAACTCCCTTAAATCAACAAAAAAACAAACACAATTAGGAAGCCATTGTTTATTAAACATAAAACTAACATTTTTGTAGCCACTTTTTTCCTAACTTGCCTGCAGTATATTTACTGCTTTATTGGGATAAACATGTCTCTTATAAAAAATAAAGCAACAAAAGTAGCTGTTAGATCCTAAATCTACAATTACAGAAATTAGTAAGGATCTGATGTGGAGAAAATGTAATTTATTGCACAAATAAATAATGCTGTGACCCTACAAAACATCAATACTTTAAAATGCAGGCATTTTTACTTTAAATGTGGAGTTTCATCTCTGTATCATAAAACAAAAAAAATCTTGGGAGGGAGACTAGGGAGACAAGATGTGATCTTCTCGGAAGACAATCTGACATCCCTCGAAAGACACTTTAACGTCATGCGAGACAACATTTAAAACAAATTCACGGACATGTAACCTAGCAGTTGTTGCAATGCTTTTAGCAGACACACTTCATGTACTCCCAGGTCTTAAAACAGTGACAAGCAACAAGCAGAACAAGCAGAAGATGATCTGAGCGCTTCTCCTTAGCATGTGCTCAGCCCCACCCCCAACCCAGAGCCTGAAATAAGGTAGTAATAAGTTTTAAAGTAAAAGTGAAAATAATGCATATGTAACAATTTCCATGAAAATAACAATCTCTTTAAATTTTATATCCGGTAAACCAAACCTGGGGGTGGCCGAGCAAAGCGAGCAGGGTGTGGAGCCTCCTAGTTTTCTACAAAATACTAATATATTTATACAATTTTGCACTCAATATTGTCCTCACAATATTTTTGAATATTAAAAATTATTCTCCTGTATATCTATACCAACTCTAGAATGTTTGCTTACAAAATTTGGTTCTTGTAGTTTACTTAAAAATAAATATTTAATATTTTGGGAAATGTCTCACAGTCAGACATTTATAGTTCTTGTGAGAATAATTTCATAATGAGATATTGTATAGATTTTCTCCTTGTAAATTTAGAAGTATTATGAAATATACTAACTAAAACAGAAGTTAATAACCTGAAGTTTGATTGGCTGGGTCAGGTTCCAGCAATGTATATGAATGTTACACAGAAAACTGCAATATATAGAGACACTTTATAGTTTGGTTTGACTTTTATTATTATGAGCTTCATGGCACCTGTTGATTCACTATGCAAAATATAAAATATACACATGCATACATAATCTAAAAGTTTCAACATAATTTATTTCAAAGGCACGATATTTTGCTTTTAAAAAATACTCAATTCTTTCTGGATTAAAATTCTTTTTTCATATTCTAATGTTCAGCTCCCGGATTATCAGCCATTATCCCCTTTTCACCCTGCCAATATACAGTATTATTAATGCTATCTCACTATCGAATATTCACAGTAACTACCCTACTTACATTTTCTAAAAGAAGGAATTAATGTTTTGAGTCAAACAGCAATGTTACAGTTTTTATTGGAGAAGGGAGTTCAATCAAGTTTTTTTTTCTCTTTTGTGCAATTTTACAAAATCTACTTTTTTGTATACATTATCTTCTATGCATCATAGAAGAAACAATCAAAACCAACAGTGCACCCTAAAGGAACAGAACTGTATCCATTCTGAATGTACCATAGGTCACTTCAATAGAAGGTAGCATACTTTTATAGGTTAGTATCAATAAAGGCCTTAAAGGAAAATTTTACATTTGCAGCCAAGCACACTGCCAAGGACATCAATTCAATGGCAGTTGAAAAGCATCTGCCTAGCCTTTGTGTTCATTCAGCTTTTTGAAGCCAAAAGAGACAGTTTTGTTTTTCAAATTCCAGCAATTTAATAATTTAACATATCTGGGCATATGCTATGTGGGCATGTAGCATATATTTTTTCAGCTGTTGTAGCCACTGGTGAGTAACTCAAAAGCATCACTTGGCAAAATAAATTCTGGTTGTATGTGACCCAATTTAGTTTCATCACAGATAAAAAACAATCAGTATATTAATAATATACTCCTCACAAAATCTGTAATAATCTTAATCTAGTACAGTAGGAGTTTACTTAACTATCACCACATTTTAACAGAATCCACCTTCATAACAAATTAAATAAATCTAATTTGTGACCAGCTTTGTTTATTTTTACAATGTACTTTTATTAAGGCCAATTACTATACAATAATCTCTGACATGTTTAATAAACATATATTCTGCTTGTACAATTTTAATACACGCAAACTGATATGATGAAAAATATTTTTCCGTTTATTTACCATTCATATACATTGTAAAGTGGCTGTATAAAAAAATATTACATTTACTAGTACATAGGCTGTGCTATATTTCAAATACTGGGAATTAAATTACTTAATACTGAATGTACTTAACACACACACACACATGTATGTGTGTTTGGTTATATATATATATATATATATATATATATATATATATATATACACACACGCACACACAAACATGTATATACATACATACCACTGAATTTCAATAAAACAGGTTTTGTTTAAAAAAATAATATATATAACATCAGTGTAGAATTAAAGGTTACTCTTACATTACTTTTGCTATTAACATGACACCTATCATATAGTATCACAGTAGCTTTTCATATATGGTTTTTGCCATAAAAAACTTTGGCAATATTATTTAACTGAAAGCTAGTAAAACTCATACTTTCATAGTTTTTCATTAAAAAAATTAAATAAATGTAGTAAAAAAAGCTTGTAATCAACAGTGAGTGCTGTATTAAAACCACTACTAACTTTAAGCACCCATACAGACAATCTTACATTAAGATTATTTCAGAAGAAAAATGCATGGCAAAATACAAGCTTTGTACCATTCTGTTTAATCATAAATGTACAAGTATTATTAGATCAAGGTGACTGCTGCTTAGTGCAACAAGAGTTTTGCTTTTAGCTTAAAACAATACTTGCTATCTCATTGTATCTGTCTTGCCCAGCTGCTTATTAGCTACAGATGAAATCCCAGCAACTATACTCGTAGTATTCACAACAGAACCATTAATGACAGTGTCAACTTTGTTCTCCAGTTTCACCAGTCGCTTCAAAATATCATCCAAGAGGACAGCAATTGTCCTTTTCAAGTCAGCTGGCAAAAGAAAAAAAAAAAAAAAAAAAAAAAAAAAAAAAAAAAAGAGGACACAAGTCAAACAAATAAAGGTTGTATTTATCTCATTAAATGCCAATCAACTATAATATAAATATTTTTTGATACTAATAAGGTTCTTAAATTGAAAAAAAACTTAACTAATAAAACTAATTAACTAATAAAGCTAAAAAATGCATTGGATAGATAGTAAGGTGGTTAAATGTTTCATGTCCGTGTGGACTACTGCATGTTCTACCTATGGGCTTTTCTCCGGGACTCCAGTTTTCTTCCCGCAACCCAAAGACCTGTGTGTTAGGGCTTATTAAATAGACTGATCCCATTTATATCAGAATACACTTCGGCTGCCACATAACACTAAAAATGGCCCTTGAAACAGTTCTTCAAATATCTGTGTAAAATGCTGTCACTTTTTTTTTCTTTTAAATCACAATATTTGTAAAGACTGTTATTTTCACATAGCCTCTGTATAATATGGATGGATAATTTACATGATAAAGAGAAAAAAATACAATATATTCTTTAGCAATAATGTAAATTGAGTATTTTTTCCTTGTTAGTGAACCCTTCAGATTGTTTTTATTAAAGTACTTGTTTTTTCTGTTTATTTTTATCACAACATTTGTAACAGACATTTATTTTCACACAGCCTGTGTGTAATATGGAGAAAATATAATCTATTGCAATAATGTAAATTCTGACTTCTATTTCCTCATTAATGAGCTTTACAGATTATATTTTATTAAGTACTTGTACATCTATATTCTACAGTAATTATTTAAGTGTGTACTATATGTAGCAATAAACTTCAGTTTACTAGTTAAATACAACAGAAGTCCAAGCTATTCAATTTAAGTATATCCTAGGAACACAGGAACTCAAATAGTGCTTACAATGTATAAAACTGCCATAAACATAAATTCCTATACATCACCATAGAATGTCCTATGTGAGAATAAAGTGAATTGAACTGGGTGTAAAAATTACACAATATACTCAAATTATTCAAATTTTAAACTAACACCTTATATATTTGTGTTTAATATGCACTAGTAGTAATTCTGAAACATAGCCCTGTAATTTTCTAACCAACTTAATCCAGGCCAAAGTTGCAGAGAGAGCTGGAGCCCCTCCCAGCTAGCACAGGGCACAAGGCAGGAACAAGCCCTGGAGAGGGCACCAGTCCATCTTACTGTGATATATATATATATATATATATCCACACACTAAGGAGAGGCAAGACACATGACAGCCCGCATGGAGTTTGCTAAAAGATACCTGAAGGACTCTGAGATGGTGAGAAATAAGATTCTCTGGTCTGATGAGACCAAGATATATCTTTTTTGCCTTAATTCTAAGCGGTATGTGTGGAGACAACAAGGCACTGCTCATCAGTTGTCCAATACAGTCCCCACAGTGAAGCATGTCGTTGTTTTTCAGCTGCAGGGACAGGGCAACTGGTTGCAATCGAGAGAAAGATGAATGCGGCCAAGTACAGGGATATCCTGGACAAAAACCTTCTCCAGAGTGCTAAGGACTGCAGACTGGGCCGAAGGTTTACCTTCCAACAAGACAATGACCCTAAGCACACAGCTAAAATAACGAAGGAGTGGCTTCACAACAACTCTGTGACTGTTCTTGAATGGTCCAGCCAGAGCCCTGACTTAAACCCAATTGAGCATCTCTGGAGAGACCTAAAAATGGTTGTCCACCAACGTTTACCATCCAACCTGACAGAACTGGAGAGGATCTGCAAGGAGGAATGGCAGAGGATCCCCAAATCCAGTTGTGAAAAACTTGTTGCATCTTTCCCAAGAAGACTCATGGCTGTATTAGTTCAAAAGGGTCCTTCTACTAAATACTGAGCAAAGGGTCTGAATACTTCGGACCATGTAAATTTCAGTTTTTCGTTTTTAATAAATCTGCAACAATTTCAAAAATTCTTTTTTTGTCTGTCAATATGGGGTGCTGTGTGTACATTAATGAGGAAAAAAATTAATACTAGATTTTTAAAAAATTGAGGAAAAAAAAAAAAAAACAATACTGATCCATGCTGGAGTAAATTTGCAGGAACCAATTTGGTTGAACATCAATACAAACATCAATCCACCCATCTTTTCAGAACCTAACTAATCACCTAACTAATCCTAATTTGTCCGAAATGCTGCTAAATTAGGCCCTGGCACTGAAAATTAACTCATGGATAGATGGACAATTTTCAGTTAACAACATAAGCATTCTTACTATAGCCTTTAAACATTTTCAAAATGGTTGATTACTTGCTGTAGTATTTCCTATGCTTCAGTATTTGATCCCGTTATTAAATACAGAGTCATATCTTGTCATTCAAGAAAAAATTAAAAAATATGCATGAAGACAAGGGCTTGTGTATAGTGGAGCCTGTTACATACTTGTATTTTTAGCTAAACAGCACAATTTATCTTTTCCTTAATTTGTAAATTTCAGTTCATAGCTTACATCAGAAATTAATGGCATATGAATATACTTTAAAGACAATACATATTCAACAAATAATTCAGTTCTGCACATATTCTTACCATATCCAGCCATTGATGTACCACGGAGGCCATCAACATTTTGATTTTCCTCAGCTAGAACTTTGACGTATCTTTTACTCAGTTCAAGTATCTGCTCTCGTAGCTCAGCACTGCTTTGGTGTCTTGGGTGCTGAAATGTGTACTTCATTAACATTAATCCCCAAATAAAGCCAAAAATTAATAAAAGTATACCAAGTTTCTGGGACATGTTTTTTCTAAAGAATCGTCCAAGCATGTTCTTTTACAGCACAATCAAGAGTGTCCGTTGTCTGATATTTAACCATGAAGGCTGATAATTAACTACACTGAAGCAAAGGTTTATCAGCTATCAGATATTCTGGCCTTGACGAAACCTCTGCATTTAGTCATTTTCAAAGTAGACATCCCTAGAATAAAAACAAACAAACATTAAATTAGCGATCAACATAATTAAGACTCAGTATGGAAGCTTAGAGATACATACCACTTAATAAAAAGCATGGCAATAGAATTAATGCATAACATTTCTTACATTAGCTAATATAATTTTGACATTTTGTAATTATTTGTATATGTATATATGTCTGTGTGTATATATACGAGGTGTGGCAGAAAAGTAATGAGACTGGCAACACTGCAAGCGATCTGGCAATGCTGCGCTGTTGTCCTTGATAGAGCACGTGTATCAGTACCCTCCCATAGCTCAGTGCGAGTTTCAACTCCTTCCATTAACTACGTGATTTTTGTGACTGCTATTAGCGAAGTTGTGTTTTTGGTTGTGCGTCACGCAAAATGGAACAGCGGAATTTGGAGCAACGTTGTGCCATTAAACGGCAAGTGTGACGTTTGAAAAGTTAAAACAGGCCCATGGGGAACATTCTTTATCCCGAGCTCAAGTTTTTCGCTGGCACAAATCATTTCTGGAAGGCAGAAAACACGTTGAAGATGAACACCGTTCAGGGAGGACTTCAACTTCGAAAACCAATGAAAACATTGAACGTGTGAACACTCTTGTGAGATCAGACCGTCGTTTAACATTAAGAATGTTGAGTAAACAATTAAATTTGAACAGATTTACCGTTCATCAAATTTTGACTGAACATTTGCACATGCGAAAGGTCTGTGCCAAAATGGTGCCGAAAAACTGCCCTCTCCATAACAGAATTTTTGACCTCAAAAGGCATTCCTGTGGTTCCCCAGCCCCCTTATTCACCTGACCTCAGTCCGTGACAGTCAGTGACTTTTTCCTTTTTCCTAAACTGAAAAATGTCCTCAAAGGACGTCATCTCGGGACTTTAGAAAACATCCAAAAGAGTGTAACGGACATGCTGAAGACCATACCGGTTGAAGACTTCCAGCACTGCTACCAACAGTGGGAACAACGTCTCCATCGGTGTGTAGCTGCCCAAGGGAAGTACTTTGAAGGGGATAACATTGATGTTTGGAAAAAAATAAAAACTTTGGTAAATAAAAAATTAGTCTCATTACTTTTCTGCCACACCTCGTGTTATATATATATATATATATATATATATATATATATATGCCAGCAACAGTCATGACAATGACAAAACAATTACATTGTCAATCATGTTACATTATATATATATATATGTATATATACTGTATATATGTATGTGTGTGTCTGTGTCTATATATATGACAGCAACACTCATATCAGTAACAAAACAATTACATTAACAATCATCTTACATTATTTTTAAAATGTTTCCTTTTTTTTTTCATAACTTCTTTAACACACTACTTCTCCGCCTGCCTTGGTATTCTCTAGTATATATATATATATATATATATATATATATATATATACACACACATACATATACATATATATACACATACATATACATATATATATATATATACACATACATATATATATGTACATATGTATATATATATATATATATATATATGTATATATATATATATATGTGTGTGTATATATATATATATATATATATATATATATATATATATATATATATATATATATATATATATATATATATATATGTATACATACATACATATATATTTACACACACTACATGTATATATATACATTGTGCTAGAACAACATGTGTGGTATACTGGGCGCGTGCCTTCAAAAAAAAAAAAACCTGTACAGTAATCCCTCACTATATCGCGCTTCGACTTTCGCAGCTTCACTTTTTCGTGGATTTTATATGAAAGCATAACTAAATATATAACACGGGTTTTTCGCTGCTTCGCGGGTTCTGTGGACAATGTGTCTTTTTACTTCCTGTACATGCTTCCTCAGTTGGTTTGCCCAGTTGATTTCATACAAGGGACGCTATTGGCGGATGACTGAGAAGCTAACCAATCAGAGCATGCAGTTAAGTTCCTGCGTGCTGAATGCAGTGTTAACCAGGAAGTCTCGTCTCGCTCATTCAGCATCAATGTGTTTCGCTGTGTAAAGAGTTAACTTTTATGCTCTTTTGTGTTTATCTTTGTGCATAGTCAAGCCCTTCATTATGGCTCCAAAACGATCTGCTACTGCTTCAGGGGCCGTGCCCAAGTGCAAACGGAAGATGTTAATGATTGCCGAAAAGGTAAACGTTTTGGATTTGTTGAAGGCTACGATTCTTTTTATTTAAAAAGTAGGAAAGGAATATACGGCCAAAGTGTCCTTTTAACCATAGATATATATACAGACACCACCACCATATATATATATATATATATATATGTATGTATGTACAGTATATTTATCTGTATCTATACTAATAAAAGGCAAAGCCCACACTCACTCACTCATTCTCCAACTTCCCGTGTGGGTGGAAGGCTGAAATTTGGCAGGTTCATTCCTTACAGCTTCCTTACAAAAGTTGGGCAGGTTTTATATCGAAATTCTACGCGTAATGGTCATAACTGGAAGCAGTTTTCTCCATTTACTGTAATGGAGATGAGCTTCAACGCTGTGGGGCGGAGTTTCGTGTGACATCATCACGCCTCCCACGTAATCACGCAGTACATAGAAAACCAGGAAGACCTCAAAAAAGCGCTCAAGAAAACATGCATTATATAATTGAGAAGGCAGCGAAACAATAAGAAGCGGCGAGTGACATATACAACCATATTCATGAGTTCTGCTATCTCGGAAACAAAGCACGATGTAAACCTACACTTTAAATTAAGTTCATAGACAGGCTGCCGCTGGCGTTTGTAATTTAGTGCCTGCCCATATAAGGCCGTCCGTCAGCGGCAATCCAATAGCAAACTGCCACGGGTAAATATTCACGGGTGAAGGACTGTGCTTATGGAGAGGAAGATGAGATGGTCAGGGTGGTGTTTGACACAAACTCAGCGAAACTGCGAGAGAAAGTTTTAAGTGCCAGGACTAAGGTAACATTAAATAAAGCTATGGACATAGCACGAGATGGCACCAGCACAGCTGGGAACCTTCGATGCAAGTACACCGAGTGGCTCATGTGAACTGACGCAGTGCACAGATAAAAGCAACAGTTCCAAAGAGCGCTGAACAAAAACCGAATTACACAATTGAAAAGGCAGCAAAAAATATGAAGCGTCTGATAAGCATATTCATAAATGCAGCTACTGTGGAAACAAAGCACACAGTGGAAAAAGTCAATGTCCCGCTAAAGGAAGACAGTGTAAAAAAAACCCGTGCATGCAGTGTGTCAGGTCTCAGATAAAGAAGAAGACGAGCTGTTTATTGATGCAGTAAGAAACGAATCGATGAATGAAACCTGTCATCTTTACAACGATTGACAAACACGGAATGTAACTTGAACACAACACATCCTACAAATACGAACCTGATTGAAAGAAATAATGATAATCAAATCCTTGATGGCAGCAACACTCAGTAACACTCACAAAACAAATACTGTATATTGACAGTCATGTTACGTTATTTTTAAAATGTTCCCTTTTCTTTTTCTACCTTTTTAACACACTACTTCTCGCTGCGACGCGGGTATATATATATGTATATATATATATCCCGCTCTACATACTCGAATAATGGATACTTTATTCGCCATCAATGATTGTTTTGGTAAAGCCATACTCAGTGTATTCATTAGATGAACGGTAAAAAAGTAAGAGCGAGGGAGGATGACTCATTGAGGCATGCAGGCTGTAGTGCTTGCGTCAACTCTATCTGAATTGCGCGATCACATTTGAAAAAATATATCTTTTCAAGTTCTATTTAGTCCATATGTGTTAAACTCAAGGGCCGCGGGCCGGATCATTTTATATACTGTATTATTGTTATTAAAGCCCGGGTATATGAAGCGCTGGTAACACAATAAACTACAGATCCCATAATGCAGCGCTTCAGCTGCCTTGCCGAACACTTACCGCGTTAATCAAGTCTACCTTATGATGCTGCAAGTTATTGCGAAGCTAAGAGTTATTGCGCACTGAGTTTGCACGGCGCTTTGGTGACTTTGAAGAACAAAAAAAGTCCGTCTACATGCGGCTCGAACCTTGTGCATGTTTGGTAGCACATATCTGTGTGAGAAGCTCTTCTCAGTGATAAAGCCTAACAAAACAGCACACAGGAGTCGCCTCACTGATGAGCACCTGCAATCCATCCTGAGAATCTCCACAACACAGAACCTCACACCAAACAGAAACGAACTTGTGGCCAAAAAAAGATGCCAGGCGTCCAGCTCTAAAATGACATATGAGCAAAGACAATTGAATGATTTGATTTGTTTTTGCACGTAAGAGCTGGAGTGATCCGTTTTAACAAACAGCGTATTGCACTGATACGAAATAGCTGTGTGTGTATATATGTAGATATGTATGTGTATATATATATATATATATATATATATATATATGTATTTGTGTGTATATATGTGTGTGTATGTATGTATATGTGTGTATATATGTGTGTGTATATATGTAGATATATATGTATGTATATATGTGTATATGTATAGATAGATATATATATATAGATATATATACATATATATATATAGATAGATATATATAAATATATATATATATAGATAGATATATAGATAGATATATCTCTATATATCTCTATATATATATATATATATATATATCTCTATATATATATATATATATATATATATATATATATATCTCTATATATCTCTATATATCTCTATATATATATATATATATCTCTCTATATATATATCTCTATATATATATCTCTATATATATATCTCTATATATATCTCTATATATATATATATATATATATATATATATATATATATATATATATATATATATATATATATATATATAAAACAACAACACTCATCACTCACAACAGTGACAAAACAATTACATTGACAATCAGGTTACGTTATTTTCAAAATGTTTCCTTTTCTTTTCATTGCTTCTTTAACACACTACTTCTCCGCTGCGAAGCGCGGGTATTTTGCTAGTGTATGTATATATGTATATCCATCCATCCATTTTCTAACCTGCTGAATCTGAATACAGGGTCACGGTGGTCTGCTGGAGCCAATCCCAGCCAACACAGGGCACAAGGCAGGGTGCCAACCCACTGCAGTATATATGTATATGTGTCTGTATATATTTATATATATGTAGATGTGTATATGTATATATCGATGTGTATGTGTGTATATGTAGATATGTGTATATGTATATATGTCTATGTATAAATGTTTATATGTGTGTGTGTGTGTGTGGTATATATATATATATGACAGCAACACTCATATCAATAACAAAACAATTACATTAACAATCATGTTATGTTATTTTTAAAATGTTTCCTTTTCTTTTTCATAAGTTCTTTAACACACTACTTCTCCGCTGCGAAGCGCGGGTATTTTGCTATATGTATATATATATGTGGATGTATGTGTATATATATATATATATATATATATATATATATATATATATTTATACATATACATATATATATATATATATACACATATACACACACACAATATAGCTTTACAAAAAAGACATCTATACTTTTCAAAAAAAAAAAAAGATTCAGTATATACTGTAACGATCTGGGAAAGAAATTGACACTGGGCAGAGTGTTTAATTAAAAAAGGGGCGGGCAGAGACACAACTGCCACTCTTAATAAAAAAGCCTCTGGGGTGCTGGGAAGGTGGGGTGCTTGTATGTGGGTTGGGTTTTAAGGGGGTGTGTTTTTTTGCTGTTCTTTTGTCCTGACAATGTTGTTGTTTTTTTGGGTTTGTTGAAATAAGAAGGAAAGTGAATAAAAAACATTTTGATTAGTTCTTTATTTGATAATTACCACCACTTGCCTGCGAGATTCATTTGCCCATCTGGGAAGGGATCATTACACTGGTGTCAGAAGTGGGATTAAAGGAACCTCAGCGACAACAACTTAAGGATGTATTGGAGGAATTTGGAGACTGTTTCACCACCCCTTCTAAGGACATCGGGTGAACTCACCTTACCCACCCATCACATCGACACGGGAGATGCGCACCCGATCAAACAACATCTGGGGTGCATTCCCCTGGCATGACAGATCGAGGCAGATCAGTTGGTACTTGAGATGTTGAATTCTGGAATTATTGAACCATCAGATTCTCCTTAGTGCTACACTGTTTTGATTAAAAAGAAATCAGGAGAATGCCGATTCTGTTCTGACTACCGCCAGTTGAATGCAGTTATGCGAAAGATTCGTATCGGCTTCCTAGAATCGACGAAGCCCTTGATCTGGTGTCTGGGTCGCGTTGGTTCTCCACACTGGATTTAAGAAGTGGCTACTGGCAGGTGGAGCTAACCCCGAAAGCCAAGGAAAAAACTGCATTTTCAACTGGGGGTGGGCTTTGGCAGTTTCGAGTGCTCCCTTTTGGATTGTGCAATGCGCCGGCAACTTTTGAATGGCTAATGGACTGTGTCCTCTTGGGCATCCCTTGTTCCAGATGCCTGGTATATTTGGACGATGTGATGGCACATGGACCTACGTTTGAAACTGCTTTGCACTCCCTTAGAACCATACTAGCGAAATTGCGAGAGGCAGGACTTAAACTACACCCTGATAAGTGCCAACTGCTGCGCCGAGATGTCACCTACTTGGGACACCGAGTAAGTGAAAGGGGGGTGGCCACAGAAGGCAGCAAGACTCGAGCGATCCATGACTGGCCAACTCCAGTTACGGCAAATCTGTACGGCAAATCTGGTGGTTCCTCGGATTGGCATCCTACTGTCGGCGTTTTGTTCCTGGGTTCGCTACGGTGGCTGCTCCCCTTCACCAGCTAACAAAGAAGGGTCAGTATTTCCACTGGGGAGCAGAGGAACAGTCCGCTTTCCAAGCCTTGAAAGATACCTTATGCCAGGCTCCCATCTTAGCCCCACATAACCCTGCCCTGCCTTTTGTTTTAGACACGGATGCCAGCAATGTAGGTCTAGGTGCCGTCCAGTCACAACCATACTCCCAGGGAGAACGAGTAATTGCTTATTTCAGCCGAGCCCTAAGCAGAGAAAAAAGAAACTACTGTGTCACACAGAGAGAGCTCCTGGCAGTAGTGGAAGTAATCCGGCATTTTCGACACTACTTACAAGGGACTGCATTTACACTGCACAGTGACCATGCATCCTTACAATGGCTAATGTCTTTTAGGGAGCCAGAAGGACAAGTGGCAAGGTGGCTGGAATGGCTACAGTCGTTTCAGTTTGAAATCCAACATCGCCGGGGGGGTCAACATCACAACGCAGATGCGCTACCCTGCAGGCCATGTGCTCAGACAAACTGCGACTACTGCCGCCGTGAGAAGGACAGAGAGCGAACAGGGGAGGTGAGACACAGTTGCTCAGTGTTAGCGCTGTCTAAGGGGCAATGCGACTGGGGGCTTTGGCAGAACCAGGATCCAGAGATAAAGAAAGTTAGAGCCTTGGTGACAGACAATCAACGACCTAGTTGGGAGGAGGTAGCCCCAGAGGGTATGACTGTTAAGGGTCTCTGGGCCCAGTGGGACAATTTGACCATTCGGGATGGGGTGCTGATGAGAAGATGGCGAGCCCCTGCCACTGGAGAGATCACTTGGCAGGTGATAGTGCCAAAGGGGAAACAGGATGATGTTCTTAAGTCGGTGCATGGGGGTGTGGGGTCTGGCCACTTTGGGGTTAGTAAGACGCTGAAGCGGCTCCGACAGATGTTTTACTGGGGGCGGTGCCGACGAGATGTTGAAGATCACTGCCGCCGTTGCGACGTGTGCACCACGCGAAAAGGGCCTCCTGAACAATCGGTTGCCCCCCTTCAACAATATCAAGTCAGTCTGCCTATGGTGCGGGTTGGAATAGACACATTGGGGCCTTTTTCCCCGTTCGCGTCAGGGAAATAGTCTACCCCAACAAGGATGTACCTATTTCTTCAAGTGGCCAGAGGCGTAGCCTATTCCTAGCCAAGATACGGAAACTGTGGCTACTGCCCTAATTGAAGGCATGTTTAGTAGGTTTGGCATGCCGCTAGAACTCCATTCAGACCAGTGCTGTAATTCTGAAAGTAAAGTTTTTCATCATGTGTGCGATCTGCTACACATTCGGAAAAAGCGCACCACCCCGCTTCACCGCCAGAGCGACGGTTTGGCCGAGCAATTCATCAGTACTTTATCGGCTCAGTTGGCTATGGTGGTAAAGAAGGGCCAACGCGACTGGGATCAGCAACTACCTTTGGTTCTCCTGGCATACTGGACAGTTGTCCAGGAGTCTACGCAGTGCACCCCTGCCATGTTGATGCTGGGCCAGGAATTGAGAACCCCAGCCTCTCTTGAGTATGGTTTTCCACCAGAAAGGGAAGAACATCAGTCCGGACAAGACTATGCCCGCTGTCTTCAGGACCGAATCGACAGGGCTTACGCGTTCGCACAGGACCATCTGCACAAGGCTGGCCTTACCCAAAAGCGGCATTATGACATCAGAGCCAGAGAACACCCATACTCCTCTGGCAACCGTGTGTGTGTGTGTGTGTGTGTAGTCCGGAAGGAAGGTCTCTCCCCCAAACTTGACAGTGCATGGGTGGGCCCTTGCCAAGTGCTCGAGTGCGTGGGCGTAGTAGTGTACTGGGTTGCAGATGTCACCAAGGTAATGTCGGGTGTTTCTGCATCAGGATCGGTTGGCGCCTTACCGGGGAAGATTTCGTGTTGATGGAAGGATCGAAACACCAGCCGACAGGGATGTAAACCAAGAACAGCCCGATTCGGCGCTGGAGACGGAACAGAACAGAAATGCCTTCTACAGACGACGTCACGCATCCTGAGTGGCCCTGATGAGTCATCCAATTACCAGCTCGTTGTCAACATTTTGAAGTGTCCTCGGAGGCGAGGAGCTGGTGGCAGTGTAACGATCTGGGAAAGAAATTGCCACTGGGCAGAGTGTTTTAATTATAAATAGGTTTATTAAAAAAAAAAAAAAAAAGGGGGGGCGAAGAGACACAACTGCCACTCTTAATAAAACAGCCTCTAAGGTGCTCAGAAGGTGGGGTGCTTGTATGTGGGTTGGGTTTTAAGGGGGTCTGTTTTTTTGCTGTTCTTTTGTTCTGACGATGTTTTTTTTGGGTTTGTTGAAATAAGAAGGAAAGTGAATAAAAACCATTTTGATTAGTTCTTTATTTGGTAATTACTACCACTTGCCTGCGAGATTCATTTGCCTGTCTGGGAAAGGATCATTACAATACTTAAGATTTGAATGCTAATACAATGAGAATCACTACACTGTCTAAAACTTTTTGCAACTTTGAAATAAATCACGTTATTCGCTCAAGCAAATAATCTCCAGGGATAATAAAATCACATACAAGCATTGTTAACATGACAGGAATGTAACTGGTTTATCTGGTGCTTGCCTGAGTCAACATGTAGGAGAGTCTCTATGATGCCATGTCAGAAAGAATATATATAGAGTATATTTGTACTCTGAGGTGACGTGCAGACAGTGTAATACTGCTTAATTCTTCCTGTTGGCAATCTTTGCCGAATATACAGGGTGATCAATAAACAGAACACAAAAATTGCATACTAATTGAAAAAGCATGTTTGTGAGGGTTTGTGGTTTTCTTAGTGTTTCTTAATTTACCAATGGTGCATGCATACCTGAGGTTAAAAAAAAATTTGGTCTTATCACGGAAGAGAGTACCGGAGGCTGTGTGTGCTAATGTTTTGGGCAGCAGGGCAAACCACCTATCTTTAAACACAGGCAATGAAAACCTGTAGAGGCCAAACTAGGGAGAGCATGAGAAAGAGAAAGAGAGGGTGAGTGTGGGGAAAAGTGTCAAAACTGGGTGTTCTTGTTTTGTTACTTTTACTATTTTATTTTAATTTTGTGGTATCATCCCTCTAAATATTTATTGTTAATAAAGACATACTTTTAAATCAGTTGTTGGCTTTATTGCTGTTATTCTATGGTGTGGAGGGCACCCACAAAGACCCTTGCTATCTGATAATTAATTGGTGTAGTTAGTGTCTTATTTATATGTTCAGCAAAATCTAGGATCCATTTTGCAGTTCAACACAATTAATATAGCTAGCAGTTCTTTTTAACAACCCTGGATCAAGTGTTAGTATTCACAACAAATAATATATTTGCAATTTTTAAGTTTTGATAAAGTGTTTTTGAACTGTAAAACTGAAACAGAACAATGTAATCAAAATCAATTCTTTATATTGCTTCTTTACACTCTATGGTACTCAATCCCAGAAAATAATAATTGTTAGATATATTGTATAAGCAATATCAATCTCCAAGAAGCTCTTCTTCTGAAGAGTATAGCTTAAATGTTTTGACATTCTGCTTTAAAATGCTTTGCAGTTCAGGTGGATGGCTTAAAATTACATGCAGATTATTATTTAGAACAATTCTGACTTTAATGAATATATCTTAGTCATTCCTTTTCAAGGTGATGTTAGAGAAAATTTTAAATGCACTTTACTACATTATGTGCACTGATCTTTGAGCTACATCACTAGCTTATTTAGCTGAACAGTGTACGAATAAAGTATAAAAAACTTAATGATCATCAGTTATGTTTTTAAAGAGATGATGATGATTCTTCTTTCATTACACAATGTACCTTCAATCCATACATTTAACACTGAAAAAGCCAGCCGGAAAAAATCTTTGGTTCCATGGCAACCAGGTGGCTGAATTTCTCAAGTCTGGGTATCAGGTAAAGCATAGTGCATTAGAATTCTATGTTGCAAGTGACAGCATTTAAAACTTCAAATAAAATCAGAGGTAAATATTTTTTCAAAAGTTGCTGAGAAACAAAGTTGTTACTGAGTCCTGAGAATAGCATGTGAAGAAAAATATGACATGCATGCTCACAATATTCCAACAACATCATTAACAGTGACAAAACCAGAAACTGGGGTGAGATGTTTGTACATTGCAGACTATACTAACACCAGCTACATATCTGGAGACTAATTTCTCTTTCAAACAGACAGGGTCATGTGTTTCTATAGATATTTCTTGCCATTTGCTTGTAACATTTATTGCATTTACTAAGAGATACTTTTTTGTTCTGATGCTGGCACAATCATTTGTAGATCAATGTATGAAATTCCACTAATAAGAGAATAATAGTTAAGAGAAAAAAAAATATTTTTGTTAAGCTGAAAATAAAAATATAGTATGTCAGCAATAGAAACCATGTTTCTTTAAGGCTGATTTTTTTTTACTATTTTCAGTTGTGTTTTGGACAATCATGTTTGCATGTCTACATTATTCATACAGTATCATCCAAATCATCTTAAAAGATGTTTTTTTACTTGTGTAATTAAAGTTAGCAGCCCGTTTCTGTCCAGGAACTGCCCTGGCCTGCATCTGATGCTTGCTTTGACAGGTCCAGCCTCTCTATGATTTTGCTCTTGATTAGGGGGCATAGAAAGTGGATGGATGGATAAATAAGATAAACATACTGCACAGGTATATCTTAAATTAATACAGAGTGGTTCAAAAGGCAGCTAGTCAATTCCTAGCTGGGGTGCCTTCTGCATGGCTTTCACCAGTTTACTCCCTTGTGTCACTCTTCTCCCAGTTTAAAACATAATGTTAGGTTAACTCAGTGGTTCCCAAACACGCTCCTGGAGACCCACTGTGGCTGCAGGTTTTCATTCCAACCAACTTCCATTTTTCATTGGACTGTTAGCCTAATTAGGAGAGTCATTATTTCCCAGTTTCTGTGTTTTGGAGTCCATGTAGAAATTACACACCAAGTTTGGTAGATTTTTATTAAAATGTAATAAGCAGTTATATGAGGAATATGTAGCTTTTATTTAAGTCATTAACAGTATTTTCAACTTAATTTTCATTCTGCTTTTCCAGGTGTTCTGGTTATTTAATCGATTGAATACTAATTAGTGGGTATGAAACTAAAGTCATTGAAACTTTCTTCATCCTGGATGTCTGCTATGCTGGTTGTTAATTGTCTATTAGGGTTAAATGAAGGGAGCACACTACACAGGGTAAGGGGAAATAATAGGAAAACAACAAAAGTGAGTTAAGCATTTATAGCTTTAGAAAAAAACAAATTTCTAAATGTCTTATAAATGTAAAAACCATATGGTTGTGTTTTTCTGAATGCAGAATAAGACAAGAATAAAAATGCCCAGCTAATTAAAGGAGATCAGTTGTTATTGATTATTATCACCAAAATTTGCATCTGGTTGGAACAAAACCCTGGAGCCACAGGAGGTCCTCAGGACCGAATATGGGAGCCACTGGGTTAACCGATACCTGTAAATTAAACATGTCTGCAAATACAATGGCCTTATGTCTAGGGTTGATTTTACTGTATCTTGTGTCCAGGGGAGCCAGTTTCAGGACCCCTGCTGTCTTCTACTGGAAGAAGTGGGCTTAGAAAAATGGGTAGACATCAGTATGATTTCACAGGAGCTAGGATCACCATGTGTTCCTTACTGATATATATATATATATATATATATATATATATATATATATATATATATATATTTTTTTAAATATACTTACTTTTGACACTCTTCCCTATGTACCATCTATATTCTCTGTTTGACTCTCTCATCCAAAAATAAACAATTTTGGTCTAAACTTTGTTTCTTGTTCTAAATCAACATACAAACTTCCTCCCTCAATCTCACAATGGTTCTGCAATCTTGCTCTACTGACCCCTTCTCTCCATCCATCCATCTTCCAACCCGCTGAATCCGAGCACAGGGTCACGGGGGTCTGCTGGAGCCAATCCCAGCCACATCCCAGGCAGGGCGCCAACCCACCGCAGGACACACACACCAAGCACACACACTAGGGACAATTTAGAATCACCAATCCTCCTAACCTGCATGTCTTTGGACTGTGGGAGGAAACCGGAGTACCCGGAGGAAATCCACACAGACACAGGGAAAACATGCAAACTCCATGCAGGGAGGACCCGGGAAGCAAACCCAGGTCTTCTAACTGCGAGGCAGCAGCACTACCACTTCGCCACTGTGGCCCCCATCCCTTCTCTCTCCAGATTAAATATCTTCATGAACATTAAATTTTGATCTAGAAACCCTAATTTCCAATTCATCTTACATAAAATAATTCATAGACCATATACCATCCTTTAAGCATGCTCTTATGGGTCTATCTACTGGTCTAGTCTATTGTGTTATTTCCTTAGTTTACCTATTATCTGGGGCCCACTGATGCCACCAATACTGCAAACTTAAGCTGATGTCACATTACACAATTTCTTGTAAAAAAGGATATCAAACTTGATAATTGCAGTTGCTGATTACGTCCCCAGAGCATGTCACATTACAGGATTAGAAATTGCAGGGCACGTTAAATTAGATGACTTTGTGATGACTTTCCAGTCCAGTTTCACATGCTCCCCTCTTTTTTTGACAGCCTAAAATGTGTTGCCTGACAGTCATGGTGCCCATGTGGAAGTTTCCAGGTACACCGAGTTCAGGTGCAACCTTGTCTCTTTTTTATGTGTGTAAAACATGCAACAGTAGACAGACAAGTAGTCTCTTCTGTTTGCAAGGTCCAAAACACCTGCTTGTCCCTACAACGTAATTCCCAGACTAGTTGGACAAAGTCACTGGGTATATCACAGTGTTCAACCTGAGGTAACAGGAGCACTCCTCAACTGCCGCTGACTCACGAACATTATATAAATGAACTCTGTGATTAAAGGTTGCTGGAAAAGTCTTGTAAAGTGATACTGCCTTTCGTTTATTTAGCAGTGTACTCAGATTGTCACCTTGCTTAAAGGATAAGTTTGGTATTTTTCAAGTTGTACTTATTTTTTTTTTAATCATGGTATACATTAAGAAGCTACAGAGAAACTATATTTTTAAATGACTGCCAATGAAAAGGAGGACACATTTTTTACTTAACTGTATTGTTGTAATGTGAGTTTTAGGACCATTGTTTTCCACTTCTGCACTTTTTAATGGAATTTTTATGTGCCGCCTATATTGTTATGATGATGTCACTAATACATTATCTTGCTTGCTTTTCTTGAGGCCAACAATATTTTGTGCTGGTTTTAGATGGCTACTTTATGTTGTCAATGGCCAATGCAGCTCTTCATCATGTGCTCTCTATTTAAAGGTGTGGTACAGAAAGGACTTTATCTGTGTATTAGATTCACTTAGAAAACAAAAGAAACACCTTATCTGGTTGGGGGGGCACACATCTAAATTGTGTACACACCTTTTTGTTTGCCCTCTTTTGAATTCAGTTTTCATTTCTGTGTGTTAGGGTTTTTACTATTAGTACTTTTGACTTCACTCTAGTATTCTGGAGTTTCTTCCTGCACCTTTTGGCAGCTCCCATTTGGGTTTCAAGAAGCTAAAAGGTACTTCCAAAAGACTTTAGTTGTAGGGGCATTACCTGTTTCATTCACTACCACTCTGGTATGTGTTTGTGGAATTTGATCGTTGTCTGTCCTGTTCAGGGCCATCTCATAATCACACTTCCTTCCTCAATCTCACATAGACCACAACACCTATCTGTGTGAGCCAGCATATACCAATGAGAGGTCCCAGAAGATGGAAGATGAGAGAATAAAGACAGAGACTGAAAAGACAAAAGGAGGAAAATATGCAGCCAGGAAGTACAGCATGGCTCTAGACAAATGGCAAGATAATACCAATATATCTCTATTATCGTAAGAGAGTTCATAGAAACTGTAAACATTTATTCTTCTTTTGGCTGCTCCTCTCCACAGTGGATACATATCCTCCTGTCATATAAAAATACATATTTTTACATATCCTGTCCTCTGCATTAAGCTTTGCTACATCTACCGCCTACATGTATTCTGTCACCACATCCATAAACCTCCTCCTAGGCTTTCCTCTTTTCCTCTAACCTGGCAGCTCCATCCTTAACATCCCCTTCCCAATTTACCCAGCATCTCTCCTCTGCACATGTCCAAACCAAAACCAATGCATTCTTACCTTTCTGACTTTGTCTCCCAACCATCCAACCTGAGTTGATCCTCTAATGTATTCATTTCTAATCCTGTCCATCCATGTCACATTTTTCAGATACTATTGTAACTGGAAATGTACTCTACTGCTTTAGAAATGTGTGTGGTTTTGTGCTATTTTACTTCCTTGTTTACATGAAACTCCCCACACAATGTTCACTGTAAATAAACTAGTGAATGAGAACATTTGCGAACCACAAGAAAAATACTGCCAGTAACCTGAAATGAAATTTATTGCCTACAGTTTCTTTTTGTTGCCATAAACCACCTCAGAAATATGGAAGGCATGTTTTCTGAAATCAAAAACCTCTTCAAAGTGGACACTTTCAATAAGCTTTAGGACTTTTGTTTTTTGTTTGGACAAGTATCCCATAATTATTCATACATACATACACACATAATGTATAAAGTGCTTAACTTACACAAACAATTTTCTTAGGCAAATTAATGTATACTGTAATTATGAAAAAATAATGTTGGCTTGAAAAACATTTAACTCATCCTTTTATGCTCTTCCTCTTCAGCTATGCTAAATGTCAATATTGACTACTGAGGTTTATTGTTGACTGGGGATACTGGGTACCAAATAATTTACAATATACTGTTCATTTCCATATTAACTGGTTTGTTCAATGTTTTTTTCGCTTGATTCAGTAAAAACCCAATTCCAAAAAAAGTATAACAGATACACACCTTCCAAGATCACAGTACAACACCAGCTTCTACATAACAAAGGTAAACATGTTTCCATGAGCTAGAGTTTCATTTGCTGAATGACAAATACTGCATATTACAATCTTACCTCAACTTTTAAATGGCTTTTTCTTTCCATTAATAAAGTTTAGGCAAAAGCAATAGACAATTCTCTACCCCGACACTATCACACTGCTAACTTTCCTCTTGTGCATTTGCTCTGTTTTTGAATCATTACATTTACTATGTGTTTTTGCTTGCGGGGAGAGCTCCAACGCTATATAAAGTAAACAAAACAAAACATTTGTATCGACCTTTTAGGTTGCACAACTAAATACCGCAACTTCCATTCACATTAAAGAGTGCAGTTTACATTGTCCAGAGTTAAACAAGCTGTTTACTGAAAGCTTTTTTTCCTTTAAGTTGGATAAGTAACCGGACAGTTTTCTTATATGTTGTGCAGAATTAATTTAAACATACTATAAATGGCTTAATGGCAGTCCGCACTGAGATCTTTCCGCTCTATCACTGACATACTTGGATTTATCTTGGTTAAAAAAAGATTAAAATGAATAACAAAAGCTGAACAAATATAAGAATTTACAACTCGAATATTTTTTTTTAATTTTGATCACGTCATAAAGTAATCTTAGAAAATGGACAAAGGAAAGAATCCTATTGTCAAAATACAGTAAACAGCCCTATTGTTATATTTTTATACAGTATGGAATTACAAAAAATCTTTTTAAGAGGTGAAAAACTGTTAATTAGATAGACATGTAATTATATTACAACTGGCCACTTATATTTTCACTAGCTGAAATTGCCTCCTCGTTCACCGAACTTTGAGGAATAGAGACAATTCGCTCGCAACACCACAAAACTAAACAACGCAAGATTTCGTTAAACTCTTCGTAGCAAAACTCGGTTCCCCAATACAAACATTTCTGCAATCTTACTTAGATCCATGCTTGTAGTGATAGAAAAGATAACCGCACAGCGTTAAGAAAAACATTGCTTACCCCGTCTCACGTCAAACAAGACACGACAGCACACGAGTAACCGAACCTTGTCCGTCTCTTTTGCAATAGCCAAATTCCTTGTGCTTTTCTCCTATCGTGTCTTCCTTTCTTTTTGATTCCTTATGCTGGTTTGGATTCGGATTCTATTAAGCAATTCCCCATCTGCACTTTAACCATTTTACACATAACACCGTCCTCTTTCTCCCCTTTTTCTTCGCAGAAAGCTAGAAATCTCAAGTCAGTCACAACTGTTACCCTCACCTCGTCCCGCCCTTTCCGCTCAAATTTGTCAATCAGTTTGGTGCGCATGCGTAGTTTTCGAGCAGACGACATTAAAAGACATATAGTACACATTGACCTAGGTTACTTTTTTCCTACACTGAATATTATTTTTCTCACAAAATATGTTTTTATAGAGTCATAAGGATGTAGAAAGTTAAATGTTAAGAGTTGACATTCTCGTTGGCTAATATATTACAATCATCCACTTTGAGTATGACATGATGTATATTTACCTGTATGTGGAAGAAGGATTAAAAGAGCAAAATATATAAAGAACATAGATACAGCTGTGAGATTTTTGCCCATTTTCTAAGTCCCTGTTTTCAGGAGAGCGGGAATGCAAGGCATACCCTGACAACACGGAATGAACCCGGGACTGGATCACATATGTACCATCAATCAAACACAACACATAAGTCACTTAAAAGTATTTTTATAAAAAACGTAGTGCTCAGAAAGCAAGGGGTAACACAACTCGTTCTGAAGATTCAAGTAAGTTCAGGTGTGCTCATTCTGTGGTCAAAGTACGGTTTGGCATAGATGAGGTTTGTAAATATTGTGCTGAACTCAGATCGGTTGTTAAAGGGAAGTACAGGGATGTATGACTTATGTAAGATACTAAAATGGGGTGGAATGTGTGAGAGCTTGTTGGGCAGAACGGCCTGTTCTTGTCAAAACGTAACCTATTGTTCTAATAATGTGTCACATGTATTCAGTAGAGTGAGTAATAACTATAGTGGAGCTATTTCAGAGTAATGACTATTCTTAAAGCAAGTGAAAGAGCAAATGGCTGGGTGGTGGTATAACTTAACTAGTGAAAGATGTGGACCTGTGGTCCTAAAAAAAATATGATTAATATTGAACTGGCAGAATTTTTCCAATTTGGCAACACATTCTTTTGTTTTCACCATGAAACAAATACAGCTTTATAGTGCTCACACTAGTGATGTAATTTTCCTAAGAATTGCTCATTAGTTGGTATTCATTTCACTCTTGTACTTGTTCTTACATTCTGTATCCTGGATTTTGTCTTGCATGCTTTCTGTGATGTGCTTGACACTCAGCAGATGGCACTGCTCTTATTGTACTTGTTCCTGTTACAGTGGTCCTCATTATGTAATTGGCTTCTGAGATTTGCTTGATGCTCAGCAGGTGCCACTGCTGTCTTTTTTTTTAGCCATGTCACTTTCGTCATCAGTTTGCTGTAAGAAACATAAAAACATAGGTCATTTTGCTGAGGTTGCAGCTACATACAGTGCATCCTGAAAGTATTCACAGCACATCACTTTTTCCACATTTTGTTATGTTACAGCCTTATTCCAAAATGGATTAAATTCATTTTTTTCTTCAGAATTCTACACACAACACCCCATAATGACAACGTGAAAAAAGTTTACTTGAGGTTTTTGCAAATTTATTAAAAAAAAAACAAACTGAGAAATCACATGCACTGTATATATTTTTTTAGAATTTCTAGAATGTATCAGGTCATAAGCTTTTGATTAAGACCAAGATCTAGGTTCTAGCTCCAGAAGTTCACAAGTAATCATGTGGCAGATGGACAGACCTTAACATTTTAAACATATGAACTAGGAAACACCTCTGGTCCTTAAATAAACATGGAGCACTTTGCTAAGTTGGCACTACCTCATATTTGTTGATTCATCAGTGCAAATGAACCTATGGTCCTAAAATAAAAGTGGTTCATACAGAGCAAGCTCACTGTTCAATTTTGGACATATTGCTCAATTGCTCAATGTTAATCAGATATCGCAAGTCTTCTTTTTACTTGTTCATTGTACATAATTTTTTCTAACATTCAATTGTCAATGAACACGATACTTAAAATGAACTTGTGTATACCACGTCCTGGGGAATTATCAATAGATGGGCTTGCAGGGGCCATATGAATCCTCGTTGCATGCCTTTCTCTGTCTTTCTCATTCTAGCATTCTGAAGCTAAACTTGATGTTCAGCAGATGTCCAGAACATATCAGATCATAAGATTTCAATTAAGTTTAAGATTCTTGCCATATTAGTTTGCAAGTAATCTCTTGACAGATGAACAGACCTTGGAATTTTACATATGTAAATTAGTAATACTGTATTTGAATTTTGTCTTTTCCCTTTCACATTTAAGTACACTAGGTGATTGTAATTTCCAATTTGTTGGGGTGCCATTATCATAATTGAGAAGTAAAAAAAAAACATAGGTTTATATAAGGTAATTATTGTCAAGTGTACAGAGTACAGTGAAATTCTTGCCTGCATGCAGTCAACATCATGTTGCCATTCTCTGGCACCACGATTAGTTGAGTATAACAACCTTGCTTTGAAACTTTAGTCTTCATTACGTGAAAAATCTCACAATATTTTTGGCATAACAATAGACTTTTAAAGTTAGGTGAAAATAGGCAGCTAGTCATTTGATCTGTAGATATTTTTCTTTATCTATGCATATACATAATTGTTAGAATTTTGACTGTGCTTGGTATGCTCTACCTCCATTTTCCCTTCAGCTTGAGAAGACTTAGTAATCACATGGGGAAATTGTACAGGTTTGTCACACAAAAGGCTCATGTTCTGTATGGGGATTGTGTCCAAGGTCTGAGCACTAAGAGACAACAAAAGACAAATAGCAAGTCTAATACAGTCTGATACAGTAGTACAACAAAATCATTCCAGGTTGGCACCTGTTTTGCATACAGTACTGCAGAGGTAAGGATCATCCATTTGTAAAAATGTTGTTTTTAAAGTTTGTTTTTAACTTCTCTAAATGAGTAGAATCCATTTATTCTTTCAGAATAAAAGCTTAAAATCAAAACCATAGAGAATCATTTTCCTAAGAGGTTTGTTTAGTTGCTCAAGTGCTAAGTTTCTAATGAGGGTCTTTGCTTGAAAGAAATCATCATTTTTATCATAACCACAATGATGTCATTTGTGACATGACATATGAGTCAGATGTTTTTTTAAACCATGTACAGTACCATAATAATGGCCAAAAGCTATAAGGTGGTGTCCACAATAAAACACATGCAGAAAATGGTGACATGATGATTTTGTGGGAAGTTGGGGTAGAAGTAATTGATGTTAATGAATTGATTAATTAATTACCAGTCTAACAAAATGGAGCGAAGCCCACTTTGTCCCATGACATCAACAAAATAATAATAAAAATGTAACCAACTAAAATAAAAACAATTCATAGAAACAAAAACAAATGTGATAAACAAATTCAAAATGCACCAAAATGAATTAATAATTCATTCCAAATAGAATACTAGGTAATATATCTTGGCTATAATAACTCTATACCTGCAATCTTGATGATCTGACTTAATCTTTAAAGAAATCTTTATCTCTTCTGTATATAAGCCAGTCTTTGTCCGTCAAATTTTTTTTATTGTAGGACCACCATCAGACATTGCACTTGCATGCTAAACAGGTGGGATATGTCAAATCATATGTCTTACATGTTATGATTTTAGGCTTCACAAATCCAGAAAATTTCAGAAGCTTCAAGAAAGACCTATGGCCTACATACTGTATATAAAGGCTTTGTCTTAAAAAAATACCAATAAGGGAAAAGAAAAACACCAAAGCCCTGGTCAACAAAGGAATCAATCCAAAAATATTAAAAATCTTCAATAACAAAACAAGAAACATAATATCAGAGAAGGAGCAAAATATCAAAACTGTTATTAAAGATGAAAAGTGTTAAATTGAAAATCCAAATACTAATCTGTGAGAGAAAGGGTCTAAAAGCAAAAATTCCAAAATCACAAATCAAAAGACACAAACCTGACAAGCAGGGAACACCTGTATTCACTCAAGACAAAACTGTAAAAGATTTTAATAAAAAAGGATCAGGAGATTATAGACATGGTTGAGTAAACATGCAAGAGTTGAAACCAGCAAAGACAGTCAATCAGTCATCAAGTTTAAAATGCTAATCAAATAATCAAAGCCTTTTAACCAGAAAAAAGTAATAGTTTGTACACAGGAATAGACAAATCAAAATAACATAATACACACCAAAATGGGAACTGTAATATCGGATACTATGGCATACGAAATGCTGGTCTTTATTCAAGTACTCAAGATGACATCGTATGTCATATACTCCCATGGGTTTTGGGAAAGATCACCGGGGCAACAATTGACGTGCTTACATACACAATATAGCATTGTAATAAGACATTATCAAGATTAAACACTGTAAATATTACATAAAGAACTGAATGTAAAAATCATAATCATTGGGGCCCAAAATCATATAATTCATGTACAACATGTACTTAACCTTAAGGAAACCAACAAAAATGAAAGAAAACAGCACATTATAACAACACCAAGGGAACCAAACAAAAGAAGTCGAATTAGTTAATTTCCTCAGAAGTTTGGTAAAGGCCCTTAAATATGCCTCAAGAATAACTGTGTCAGGAGGCCCCAACTCTTTAATATTATGACACAGTTGGAAAATGTTTCTTTTTAGGATCAGGATATGGAAGAAGAAAACCTAATGGTCTGGGATGAAGTAGAGTTCTAAATGCAATTAGAATTCTAAAGAAACCTAAGACAAATTGTTGTTACATTATAATAAATTCCTAACTATAAATCAGACCAAACATTAGTAAAATAAAAAAAAAACAATGAAATTCAACCATGCACCAAAATCTTTACTCATAGTCTGAAACTATTAGCAATAAGTTTTTACCCTAGGTTTTAAATATCAGTTAGAAAACTCTCAGAAGAGTGTCTGGAACCTGCAATCTTGGACAACCCAGAAGCCCATGACACTGACCCTTATACCAGTGACCCAATTATGTCACATGTTGTGACTTCCAGTTGTCCCATGGTGGCAACAGGAGCAGTTACTAACAACAAAAAGACTACAGGGTGCCCAAAAATGGTGGCATCAATGAAAAACAAAACCGGAGAGTGGGAAAAACAAAACTATAGTGTTCAACAACTAACAGCTTCAAAATGAAACTGAGTAAAAACATAAGTACATAGTTAAATTTAGCATGTTTTCAAATCCCCACATACTCAGAGGAAGACCAATTAAGCAAAAAGTATGTACTGTAGGTCAAGGTGTTCACAATCTTGACATCTTTGTTTAGCAGTGCATGCAACTTGCATTAGATCACTTCAAGTAAAAAATATAGTCCTGAGACAGGAAATGACTAATCTAACACCATAGGTTAAAAACGAAAACTTTTCAATTCTGCTTCAGTAAATTATATTGCAGCAGTCAGTAACGAATTTGCGTTTTGCATTTTGTAATAAACTGCAGAACTAGCCTCTCACTTAGAGTTGGTTACTACCTCATTCAATATTTCCTGAAAAGGCTTCCATTCTGGCTGGTCCTAACACATGATTCAGCAAATACATGAGAGTTCACTAAGTAGACGCTTAACCAAATTTTCTGATTATTACTGTAGGCAGAAGGCACATGCACACTTCAAACTGATCTTACTGTATGTGAACTGTTTAAAGCTAGACTTTACATTAGCTTTTTTTTTTTGCTTGATGTTTACACACTTAAATATCAGTTTCTTCGCTTGTCATTTCTAATTTTTGTACATTAATTTCATTGTTGTGCCTTCTGTTGCCTGAAATAAGTAAACTTAATTAACAAAACTGCTTTACCTATATGGCTCTTTCTTAATCATTTATCATGTTTAATTTTATTACAATTTGTTTTTTGTTATCCCTTCAACAAACTCTTGCTAAAAATGATCTTCATGGATTATTAGTTGCTTGCAATTAAATTGCTAGTCTTTGTAGTATTTGTACAACTTTATGCAAACGTTCATAATTAGAAGAAATATTTGGCCACCTGTAGGGTCCTTATAGTGCAAAAAAGAAAACAAACAAAAAACCTTGCAACACAAACTGACATTATTCAGAATATCAACCAATAATATGAAACTGTCAAAAATATGCAGAATATGCCTTTTAGTACCTTTAAAGTAACAACATTTCCTCACGATTTTATATAAAATGAAGAGTGGCAATGACAAATTTTGGGTTGCTTTAATTTTTTAAAATGCAAGAGGTTTGGTATGGACTGAAGAGAGAAAATGAGAGTACATTTTATAATAATATAATTAAACCCAGAGCATTATAGTGCCACAGTGGTTAGCATTGCTGAGTTGCAGTGTTTTGGACCCCATTTAGTTACTGGCTTGGGTGCCTTCTTTGAATGAGTTTTACAGTCAAAATACCTGCTGATTAATAAATATAAATTGTCCCAGTGTTAGTAGGTGCATGAGTATGCCCTGTGATAGATGGGAACCCTATCTAGAACCTTGTTCTAGCTTTGCGTCCACTGATGCTGGGATAGGCTTTTGCTTCCTCTACAAAAAATGTGTTTAGAAGTTGAATATATTAATATGTTTTTTGCACTAATCACTGAGCATTTAAATAAAATCTATAATTTAAACAATGGAGGAAATGTTTACCACAAAGAAGTATGTACCATGCTAAGCAGAAAAATGGCTGGGAATTGAGCAATCACTTTTTATACAGTGAAACATAATGATGGCCACCAGGAAACACATGAGTTGTGGATTAGGTAAAACAATTTCAAAACACTATAGACTAAAGACAAGGGGAATAGGGAGGTTAAAACATTAGAAGTACTCACAGAAGAAATAAAGTTGAAAACAGGAACTAGTTAACTAAATTAATGAAGGTGATATACTACTGAAATTGAGCAGGACCTGAAGTGAATAGGTAAAGGCTGAGAAGGAAACCAGGATTAGAAATCTATGTAAGGATCAGCTTTAATTGTTCTTTCCTGGTTTTCACATCACATATCCTGATCTGTTTCCAGTGTACTTGCTTGCGCTTCTTGATTAGGAGGGGTTGCATCTCAAATTGTTGAGGCCCTGTCCATGTTACACAGACTAAGGCCAGAAATTAATGTTTGTCACATGTTCATGTGAAGCAGTTCTATTGGTCACTACCTAAGGCTTTTGAACATGTATGAGGATGGACTCATGGATTGACTTGTAAATTGAAAACTGTGTCAGATGATTTAGCTCCTGCTTGATAACTACCCTATATTACAACAACAACAGTACTGCTGCCACAGTACTGAGCCATTATTCTGTAACTATCTGATCGTTTGAGTATGACCTCAGATTTAGGAATGCTAATTCTTGTCCTGATTGCGTCAAACTCAGTTCAATAAGGAAATGGAGATGACCTGAGATCCAAACCTCAAGTAAACATTTTTCACGTTGTCATTATGGGGTGTTGTGTGTAGAATTCTGAGGAAAAAAATGAATTTAATCCATTGTGGAATAAGGCTGTAACATAACAAAATGTGGAAAAAGTGATGCGCTGTGAATACTTTCTGGATGCACTGTATGCTGTGGCATTCACTTTAGGATCCATTGGTGTTAAAAGGCACAACATGTGCAAAGAAAACATTTCCTCCACAATTATACCACTAACAGCAGCCTACCTCATTAACACAAAGCAAGATGAATCCATGAATTCATGCTGTTTACACCAAATAAGCAAAAGCAACTATATGAAAATATTAAGCAACACTTGTAAAGTATGAATGCCTTATTGAAACACATCATGGGCACACATGGGGCAGACAGTGCTTCATTATTAATGTGCTAGACTTTTATGAGGAATAAAGAAAACTATTTGATCAGAAGAGTGCGTACAATATTATATACTATTTTTCAAAATGTCTTTGATAAAGTGCTTAATGTGAAGCTAATGGTCAAACTGAAACAAGTGGGCATTCAAGGAGCACTGTATAGTTGGCATAAAATTGCATCAAACACAAAAACATTTTTTAAAATTAAGAAGTATTAAAAGAGTTGTTCCTCAGGGATCAGTTCTGGGGCCGCTCGTCTTTTAATGTATGTAAACAAACTTGATAAAAATATAAATTACAAGTTTGTTAAATGTTGTAATGACACTAAACTATATGGTATGGCTAATACCACACAGGCAACAGAATTATTGCTTGCTGATTTCAGATTTCAGCAGGTATGTAAAAGATAAAAGCTAATATAAGTAAATAAAAAGTGAAAAAAATGGGCAGCAAAAATGAATACACAGTAAAGGGAACTTTGGATCTTTTCTCCAAACTAAATCACCGGGCAAAAAACTGGAGGCTAAGAATTCAGCAAAAGACAAAGAAAAAAAACTACACCATACTCTTTTTTTTCATCGACAGAAAAGAGACTCTTTCACAACTGATTGCTTCAAAATGTTTAAACTGTATTAAAGTGGTATTAAAAAGTCATGACCTTTGCTGTTTTGCTCTAATTCTTTAAAGAATTAGGAAATTATCCAAAGTATTTCTAATAAATTAACTGTTTTTCAGGCAGTGTATTCACCAACACAAAACACAAAAAGATCAGTGATTGCCTGATTGTCCAATATCAGTGGAGCACCAGTATTGAATAATCAAAACCCAATTGTTCTATTTTCAGTACTAGTGTAATATTTTAAGCAGATTGAACTAAAAGACCTTCTTCTGGAATTTGCAAACTTTTGAAATCCAAACCAGATAAATAGCAGGTGATACTCAGAATGTCTTGTTAGCAACACCAAAAATATAATTGAACATATAGATTAGGCTCAGAATCAAGTCATTATTTTAATTTATCATCGTAGTGCATTCAGTACTGTTCAGTCATATTTGTTTGTGAAATAGAGTAAACATGGGAGTTTGTTCCAGACTAATTTTGTGGTTTCACAATTGTCTTATGAATTTAAGATTTAAATGTTTTATTTCAGCCTTATCAACTACTAATATACTGTAGGTACCTCCCTCGTTATTCTATATTTTGCCAAACTGGATGTCTAACTGGTATTTTGATATTGAAATGCTGTATACTGATGACAATTCATTGACTTTTTTATTTCCAAAAACGTAAGACCAACACAAATGTTTTTAAACTAAAGTACACAAACAACCTACAGATGTTAAAAAGGTAGCGGATAACCAAATGGTAAACAAACAGAATATTTTCTTGAGCATTATGTAAAGGTAATATTCACTGCAATGTAGGGCACATGATTAGGGTGTCTAGTGTGTATTTATACTTTGCATAAATCATAATATGTGTAATACATAATACAAGATTTATTTATGTTACATGTTATATGCCGTACTATATAATATTTATATATTTTATATATAATATAGTTGTGTGTGTATTTTGCTTTTTTTTAGTATGTAAATCGTATTTTTTTCTTAAGAAAAGGTAATTTTCTTAAGGTCATGTGATGAAAGTAAAACTTAAAGGTGCATGAAAGTCACTCTGACGCACAAAGAATAAAGCTGATTGCTACGTAGGTTTTTTTGCTTTGCACACCATTACTTTACAGCGCTGCCTGCAAAATCATTACGCTGGCTCCTTTTTCAGTTCTGCGTAGATGTGCTTAAAAGAGTCAATAGAAGAGGTGGGAAATTCGGCGCAGGGTGTAGTTCCCCAGATCACCCCTAGGTTGGCGTGTGAAGTGAGTCCCGAAGCCTTAATCTCTTATCTCGTTTTTTCTTGGCGCACTCACCGCGTCGCCTAGCAACGCAACCACAACTCTCACAGGTTAGCTTGACTGCTGAGACTTTGAGGCCAAGCCGAGTGAAGAGGACCGGTGATCAGGGAGCACCCGTGTTGTTTAATGGTCTGATACGTCCTGCGTTTACAATGCAAAGGATATGCCTCAGCAGTGATGCGGCAGCAGCAGTAGACGAATACCTGCTCTACAATAGGTGTGTAGACAGCCCTTTCTCGATATCGCACTTTAAAGTACTGTACTCTCCGTTCGTGGGGATAGAGGTTTAAACAGCTTTTAATTGCAACGCATACGGTTCACGCTTTCAGTATAGAATATTGAGTATAGGTATGCATATATACAGTTTAATACCTCTAATGAGCCATTCATTTCTTGATTTATAAGATTAATCACCACCATAACCGCCTGACTTCTGTGTACACATGGATAATATGCGAGCTACAAACAAAACCATATTAATCTCTCACCTTCGCGATCCTAAGCATATCATAACAGCAGTGTGTTAAAATATCCCTCACAAGTGTAATTGTCACCCCTGAGACAACGTTCACAGTTGTTGGTTTAAGAGGTATTGTGGAAACTCTCAAGAGCCGTCGGTTACCAAGACTGATTCAGGAGTGCCTCATTAAGATGATCCTATAAGCGAACATTCTGTTTACTTTCTAAGTGGTGCAGTTTGTCCTTGGATAATCGTAAAGAGGCCACAGTGAACCTTACCATTCTGTCTATCTATTCAACCATACATTTTTGATCAGCAATTCTGTCTTGCTGTTTTTATGTACTTATTATGTTTAATAGGCCATTAATAGGAGAAAGGCAGGACTCTTCTGGCCACAGCAGTGAATTCTTTGGACCAAGCAGAATACATCTGAACCACAAAATAAGAAACCGAAACTCCAAATAAGTACTGTTATAATGTAAGAAATGTGGTTTGTGTGTTTTATATCTAACTCCAGTTTTTAAAGATCTGACTTTTTTCTTTTTATTCCATAATTATAAAGAATACGTTTATTGTTTGTTTAGCAATGATTAACTAAGGATCCAGTGTCCTGGTTTCAGTTCCTCTGGTTGTTGTTTGTGTAAACTTTACATGTTCCATTTACTTCTGTACAGGTTTTAATTGAGGTATTCTAGTTTTCCTCCCACATCTGTAAAGATGTACAGGTTGGGTATTTAGTAACCCCAAGTTGACCTGTATGTGAGTTTGAGTGAGTCCTGTGCCTGACACTGCCAGAATGGACTTTGGCCTACTGTAACCCTGCCCTCAACTAGATAATATAGGCTGGATAATAGATACTTTATATATATGCTTTATGTTGCCTCCAGACGTTAAGAGGTATGGTTGTTCCTGCCCACATTAGAATGGACTTAATAAAATGTAATGTAAACAACTCTAGAGGTGGCATGCTTGTTGTTACCAGATGCATTGCTGGCAAAGTCTGAGAGCTTTTGTTTATTTTCATGTACAATTGTTTCTAGAGTTTACAAAGAATGGTACAATACACAAAATACTGTACAATAAGCTAAAAGAAACAATGCTAAAACTCAAATAGCTATTCTTTGTAAGGGCATCTCCAAAAACACAGCTCATTGTACTTTGAAGCATGTGATCTACAGCAGCAGAGAAAACCAGGCCAGGTTTCACTTCAGACAACAAAGAACAGGAAGGCAAGTGTACTAGGCCACATGCCCATTTAAATGAGATAATCAAAAGACTTAATAAATATTAGCTACTCATAGAAATATAAATTTCTGTAGTGATATACTGATTGTAGGGTCAGAATTTTACTTATGGACAGCATTAATTAATCCACGGATCAATGCTACCTTGTGTCAACAGTATGTAGTGGTGTAGGTAGTTTAATGATTTGGGGAATATTTTCTTGGCTAATATAAAGGGCATTTCAAAGCAGATTGAACATCAGTTGAATGTTATGGCATGCTTTATCACTTTTCCTAACCATGTGCTTCTCTTTATTGTTGCCAATTATTCTTTTTTTTCAAATGGGTGTTTCCAACTGGATAATCAGGCATGTCACAAGGCAAATATTGTGACAAGATTCTTCTCCACACATGACTGAGTTCAAGTTACTCCAGTCGCCTGCATAGTCCTCATATCTGAGCTTTTGCAATGGTTCGCAGCATGAATGTGTTGCCAGAAAATATGCAGAAACTGCTTAATTTGTATTTGAATTGGCACAAACCTAAATTCCTGAAGAATGTTTCCAGCAGCTTGTTTAATACGTGCTTTGAAGAATTTAGGGGCCTCACCTGATAAAAAGCATTTACAATTGAACCGGATTTAATGTTCCCATTTTTAGCATTTTCACACATTTAATATTTTTTGGATGCTGTTGTTGACATAAAATGGCTCTTGTCAGAAAGAGCACAAGTCATCTAGGCTGCTTTCATGTTGAAGCTAAATCCTTTCAGAAAATTGAGAATGAGAAAAATGAGAATTCAATTGCAGTGTGAATGTGGTCACAATATTGAACATGTTGGTTTAACAGCAGCACAGTTGCTATCAACAACACTGTGATGTTCATGAAAAACAATAACAATCAGGAACAATGAAAAATACCTGGACACTTCAAACAGGATCATAACTATTAATCCTAAAAGCAACTTCAGTGAAAATATGCATTAAAATAAACCCCTCTGAACACAGTGAATCAAAACTTGTACTTATGTCATCCTGAGAAATATTTGACAATTTTCTACATTTAACCCTTTAGAATGCCTAGAACTTGGATGTTCTACTCTATTTAAACTCATCTGTCTCTTTACTGATTTCAGACATTTTTTCAAAGACCAAAAAACTAAACCTGTGGTGTGCCTAGTCAATTTGTTGCAATTTGTGGGAGAAACTACTCCCCCATTAAAATAACATCAATGAAATATATTGAGACTATAGTGTTTTTATTTATTTACTGTATTTCTTTTCAATTCTTTTCCTAACTTATTTTTACCTGGGTCTGGGACTTTCATGTTGCCCAGCACATCTTTATAAATAAGTTCATGGTCATCTGCAATGAGAAAAGGTGGGCAAAGAGAGGAAGCCTTTTTTATTGTGTTCGCCATAATGCTTGATTCACCTGACATTCAGTAATCTGCTCCATTGATGACACTGGCATCATTTTGTGAATTGTCTCTTTCACTGATGGTTTAAGTATACATTACTGCTGGTAGTTTGCTAGTGGCCTACTATACCAATTACTTGATTAGACATTTTCTTTTCCTTATCTAATGTAACTTTCTCTTGTCTACTAGCTAATATATACAGATTTCAAGTATTATCACAGCCACCTGTTTAATTGCCTGAAAACGTCATATAAGATGTGACAGACCAGTATCTCTTAGCCTAAAAATAAACAAAGTTTTCTCTTTTTTCAAAAATGAAATATATATATATATTTGTGTCTGCTCATCACTACTTATGAGTATTTGCTTACATTTAGGTAGAAAGATATGCAGAAAAAAGTGACTTAAGGAAAATGGAAAAAATTAGTTCATTCATTTAAATCCATGGCATGCTGCTCTAAATACAAAGTATCAGAAGAAAAAATGGCAACTAAATAAACAATTAGATTAATTAGAATTAAAAGTGAGCCATTGATTTGTTAAATTGGTTGGAAGAAAAACCCAAAACTATAGGGGTACACAATAACTAAACTTAAAAACCATTGGTATTATTGCAGGGTCTACAACTCCAGTCCTGGAGGACCACAGTGAATGCAAGTTTTCATTTTAACCCTTTTCTCAATTAGTGACCTGTTGTTGCTGCTCATTAACTTCTTTTGAATTAATTTTAATTGACTTGCTGTTGAAGACTCAGAACCCATAATTATTTCTTTTTCCTTAATTAGCAGACAAACAATGAACCAAAACATGACCAGCAAACTGTTTCCATCATACAATATACAAGAAAGATGAAGGTCTCAGGAATGTTGATCTTCTTAGATTCCCAAAACATTTTAACAGTGCTCTTAGATTAGAGAAAATCAGAAGTTTTGTAAATGTATGCCATTGCACAATGAGAGCAGCAACAAGCCATAGAATAAAACAATGGATTTACTTAACAACAAGAATCAGTGCCTAATTATGCAACTGGTTGGAGTGAAATTGGTTGGAGTTTGAGGCCCTGACTTAGTTGGTCTTCTGTTGGCTCACTCACTTCAAATTTCATTTCTGTTTGGGTACCATTTAAGGCAAGAAATGAAGCAATTCAGAAGAGTGAATCTTAAAAAACAAATCAATTAAAATGAACTAAAAAGGAGTTGGTTAGCAGCAAAACTGGTCACCAATTAAGGAAAGGGTTAGAATGAAAACCTGCAGCCACTCCAGACCTCCAGGACTGGTGTTTGAGGCAACCGGATAGTATCTCTTTGACGATTCAATAGAAAAATAGACTGCCTGTGGTACAAAATGTTTTTCAACAAAGCCACAAAATTTTTGCCCCTTTCTTTATGTAAACATGTTTGGAAAACAAATCAATGAATAAACAAATTAACACAATCACATTCAGTTATTTCCTGCATTGATTTCTATTTATGATGTCACAAACACATTATTTTCTAGGATTGTAGGAGAGGATGATGGGGGAAAGCTATTTACTCCTGAAGAATATGAAGAGTACAAGAAGAAAGTTTTACCAGCTCGACTGATGAATAGATTGTATGTTTCCTGGGGTGTTCCATCAGGAATGGATTGTAAACTTGTTGGACCAGAGACACCCTGCTTCTGCAATCACAGGTACTGTATGGAGACCATATACAGTATATGTAGAAATCCTTTAGTCTTTTATTGCTTAGTAAAGTATAATATTATGTTCATATAATATTACATGACGGTGGGGCACTTAGCTCTGTATCTAAGTTTTTGCATATTCAAAGAAAATACTACAACTTCAGAAAACATTTTGGTTATGGCTTTTTTTGTTACTGACTTCTGTTACAGCCTTTTCACTTAAGATTCTTGTCATGTACTTTGGTTTAAGACACTAGTTACTTTGATTCCCCAGTTCTGAACCTTGTCTGCTCCTGTACTTAATTTGTCTCCTGGTCTTTTCTACTGATAATACAAAATATACATGTATTCTCCAAGGTATGAACTTTAATAGCTTGATGGGTAATGCTAAATTGAACCTGTATGGGTGTGCAGATGAAATAATAAATGATTGTGTACTATCATAGTTTCAAATATTTGTTAAAAAGTTCCATACTTTATATGCATTATATTTGGAGACAGTGTGATGTAGTGGTTAAGATCTTGGACTACTTACCCTGAGGTTGTGGGTGCAAATCCCGCTACTGACACTGTGTGACCTTGAGCAAGTCTCTTGGCCCCCCGTGCTCCAATTGGAATACCAAAAAGAAATGTAACCAATTGTATCATGAATGTTATAAGTCACCTTGGATAAAGGCATCAGCCAAATAAGTAAATGCAAATGCACAAGAATACTTGCAATGAACTGGTGCCCTGTCCTGTGTGTGTTGCTACTGGGGTAAGCTCCAGCCCTCTTCAACTGTTACAGGAAACTGACAAAAATGTAGTTAACTTAAGGATGCAAACCATATTAAACGGAAGTACTTCTAAATAGGTGTGGCGCTTGAAATAATAAAGACTATCACATCCCAGCCTGGTTAAGTTCTGATAGCTCTATTGTGAGTTGTGAAACGAATAAGGTAAATGTCCAAATTTTCCAATTTCCAAAGAAATTATAAGTGTTCACATTCATCTTATGATGCAACATTTCTGTCCTGATAGAAGTGGAATCTTTCAGGATGACAGTCCTCCCATCCTTAGGACATTCTAAACTGATAACTTTAAATTGATCTTTGGAAGTCTTACCATAAAGGAAATGATAAATTCAGAGTCTTTAGAAAATGTTATTGTGGAGAACTCTGCTTCTAAGTTGAAGTTCAGTCAAAAATACCCTGACCCCAGCTCATTGTGAAAACATTCTTAAACATTCCAGTAATATACCTAAAAAATAGTTCAACAAAAATGTTATGGCAAGATCTAAAGCAGGCATTGCATGCAAGTAATCCAGAAAGTCTGGAAAAAAGAGGCAGCAGATCTTAAGGAAGAATTGCCAATAATTTTTTAAAACAGAAGGGAAAAATTGTGATTCTGTTGTTGTATCTGCTAAATAGCACATATGGAACTGGTGAGTGATCTAAATGCAGAATTTTTGGCAATGTGAAGCCTGTGCCAACATCCTGTACTATAACACATGGAACAGTATATACATTTTTATTTTGAATTGCTATCAGAGAATATTGTCATAATTGTGAAAATTTACCTTACTTTTTTTACACGATGGTATAGGCAAAATTGAGAAAGTTATCGATGTAGCAGTATTTTTAAAGTGAATGAAATATCCTGATACGCTAAAATATATGTTGCAATAAGAATATGTTAACCTTCCTGTTATATTCTATTTTTGACTAGATACAAACAGCATAAAACTGACTTTGAAGAGATTCCAAAAGACCGTCCAGTTTTGCTTCCTTGCCGCGTGCGAGGTTGTCAGTGTGCATCTTACAACTTCGTGCCACAAAATGGGTCACAGACAGTACGATGTAGGTGTAAGCACTTTCCTCATGAACACAGTGAGACTGGAGGCTACAAATGCAAAAAATGTAAGTCTTTTAGTTAGTTTTTTTAACTTTCTTTGATATATGCTTCTAACTTTTCTTTGATATATGCTTGTAACTGTTTTACAAAGTGGGCATTATCCATTGTTGATAGTCTTCAGTGGCCTGTAAAGAGAGCAGATGCAACAATGATGCAGAAAGCCAGCTGCCTCCCCCTCCATCTGTTTTTTAGGTTAAACACTTAAATGAATGGCTAAACTACAGCTTTACCAACATTTGGTCAGAATGCTTTGAGTCTGATATATCAACAAGAGGTGTTAATCAAGGATGAGCTTACATGTCTGCAGAGACACCTTCAGATAAAAAGACACCTAAAGGAAAATTAATTGTAAGCCTGAAACTACAGGCTGAAATCTGGCTGAATCTGATGGATAAAATAATGTACTTATAAACAGGCACTCGATTGGTAATTGGAAAGGAACATGATCCAATTATCACAAAAATGTTGCTCACTTCAAGAAGTATAAAAGCTAAACTTTGTATAAAGCCACGCACATTATCATGGCAGCTTCACACTGTGCATACACAAGTTTCTGCTCAGGTTTACAAATGGGTGGCACCCAGCAAAGCAATGCTAATGTTTCTGTGGTCTTTCTTTTTTAGATTCACATCCATGATGCATGCTGTATCAAATACACCAAAATTAATTGCATATTGTTTACAAATTTAAGTCTCTTGATTGTAATCATTCTGTAACAATATAATAGTGCATGGAATGGCCAAACTATTCCAACTACCATAGCTGCTTTAGCGTTGTTCGAAGACATAGCAAATTTAAGAATTAGAAGAGAGTGCATATTTATAGATGATGATGACTGGCTTCTAAGTCGATTTCGATTTTCAAGAGCTATCCTGTTGGAGCTGTGTGCTGAACTGGTACTGGCTTTACATAGGCAGACTTTGAGCTCTAACTGTCCCTTTGCAAGTTCTCACCACCCTTGGGTTTTTCGCCACAGGAGCTTTTCAACATGTACTTGCTGACCGAGTGGGTATTTCGCAATCATCACTTAAGTCACACCTTGCCAGCTGTATGGGATAGTATTATCCACTTGTCATCCAGATATGTATATAAGATTTCCTTACACTGTGGCTGAACTGACAAACATCATACTGCAATTCTCAGCAATGTCTGGTTTTCCAAATGTAATCTTAGCAGTCAACTGTATATACATTGATATTGCAATGGCGCTGGACAAGTTACATTAGCCAGGAATGAAGCACCAAAAGAATGAGCTGGCATTACATCATCTATAGCAGGAGAGCCTATAAAAATGGCACCTTTGCACAGTCGCAGGTATTTTTCCCAACTAGTGTGACAAAAGGCAAGTAATCCTTTTAAGGATAGCGAGTCATCTCAAAGAGCCATGTAAGGATCAGAGAATCTATCCGTTGTGGCGCTCGGCACAGACTCTACAATATAAAGGTGTCTTCAGAGAATTAATTTTCTATTCTAAATAGAAAGTATTTCCACTCTATTAATATGCTGCTCTGCAGTTCAAAAAAAGTGTGTCACATTGTGCAAGCTTGTAGCATGTTGCATAATGTGGCACACAATCATGACTTCCCCATACCGGTAAGATGATTCTGACACGCCAAATGATCAGCAAAATCAGACAGCGTTACAACTTTGTTTGAATGTAATTAGCAGAATGTAAAAACAGGTAATCAGATGCAACATTTATTTTTTAACCAATTCTTTTAATTTGTTGTCAGTATCACATAGTATAACCCTAGTATTCCTTAGTTCATTGCACACACCTCTTACAGCATTGAATGTTGCATTTGGTGACTCCATAACAGTGTCTATCAGCACACAGCCAGATGGTCGCCCAGTGGTTTCTGAGGCAGAGGTGTGTAAGCATCCAGTGCCCGAAGATGTGCTGGGCACAGCAGCACCATCACCACCTGGAGTTGCAGCCTTGACATGGGGATCAGCTTTTGTACTATTGCCCGAAACAGAATAAACAGATTGTGGGCTGTTTTTCCTTGCCTGAAATTCTTCTTGTTTTGTGTGTTTTTGCCATTGTCTTTTAACAAAACACTCAATGGAAGGGGCTATTTATATTGATTTGCATATTTAAATATGAAAATTTTGGGGCAGAATTCGGGGTGGGGCTGTAGGCTTTTGCATGTGCTTTAAAATTCATGTTGATTGGGATTTATAAAGGGAAACTGCATGGAACTTTCCTTATGCACAGTTTTATGCATCTGAATTTTTTGTGCATACACAAATTTCTGTTTTTGTCCATACACCATGTTTTAGTGTGAATTGTATGCACAATGCTTTGCATTAGGCCCCAGAAGCTACATCTTCCCTCAGAAATAGGTGCATTTATCTCTTCTATCTCTTAGGAAAGGAAGGAAGCTGAGCCACTCTCTTGGTAGTAAGAAAGTACATTTTTGGGCAAGGAAGCTGCTCTTAGTTGAACCATGGAGCAGGACATTCTACCTCTAAGTTCCATTATTCTAAGATTAAGTTCTGTGCCAGAGACTGTGGACTATGGAGAGACAACAAGCCATACTTCAAGAAGGGAACTTCAGTTCCTAAACTCTCTTGCAAAACAGAATCATTCTTTTTTATGACCTTGAAGAGGTCAGATAGGCTAACAACTAGCTGATAACATGTACCACAGTAAAGGACCATGAGGCAAATTCAAGAAATGCACTTCAAAGCAAACAAAGCTCTTCATTTGAACCCAGGGCAATGGCACACAACACCACACAGTATCTGTCCTTAAAGGCTGGTTATCGTAAAACTCTTTATCTGAACCTAAACAAATTACAACTCTAAATAGATTGTAAACAGCAAGCTAAGAACATACATTTTCATTTTTGACTATTACTGTGTCAGGTAAATGTCTAACTTTTACAAGGGTTTGGCTAAATGGACAACATAAGCCTTTAATCACAACATAACAGTGCAGCTATTTCTCACCCATTTTTAGGCATTTAGAACATAGGGCATGCTGATAGTGACATTGCATTGAAATTTCAGAAGTATAATACTAAACAGAAGGCTTTTAAAACCACAAGCTTCAGAAAACTTCTAAATAGACAAAATACAACCAGCCTCTTATGTGTTATATATTTGTCTGACTTGCATATCATCGTTTATGCTGTTGGATAAGTAGTTATCATATGGTAGTGAATCATTAACTTGTATTGTTCTGTTTATTGAAATGTGTGTGCTTCAGTAACTGTGATATACAGTAGGTTTAACAGCTGAAAAACCCATCTGTAGAGAAAGGTAAGGCAAATAAAGTGGGGGCCTTATTAAACTGGCTAATTACTTGTTGACACTGCCAAAAGCAAAACCATTAATTAATTGATTGATTAATGCCAAGTGACTATTCTAACTCACACACACAAAATTTCCCACACACTTACAGTGCTGTGATTATACTGTAACTAAATTTTAGTACTGTGCAGTCTTTAGGAATATTGAAGTTGAACCCAAACTCAAAAATAACATCAGAAAAACCAGTAAGGCAATTTATTAACACAATAGAGTTTCAAGTGTTTGTACAATACAATACAATACAATTTATTTTTATATAACTCAAAAATCACACAAGAAATTCTGCAATGAGCCTTAACAGGCCCTGCCTTTTGACAGCCCCCCAGCCTTGACTCTCTAAGAAGACAACGAAAAACTCCCAAAAAAAACCTTGTAGGGGAAAAAAGATGGAAGAAACCTTGGAAAAGGCAGTTCAAAGAGAGTCCCCTTTCCAAGTAGATTGGGCATACAGTGGGTGTCAAAAAAAAGGGTGTCAATACAATACAGTACAATACACAGAACAGAACACAAGTAATCGTCAATACAATATAATAGTGCAATAGAAATAAAAGTGCAGAGCAGAATTTAACAGTAGATGATATCACATAATACGATTTGGTAGATCAAGAGGAGTAACAAAATACATAGTAATGCACAAAAAAAAATTATCTGACACTTTGGTTCTTGATGCAAAAAATAAAGACCCAGGACTGAGCCATGAAGTTGCTGGTCCTCTTTCCCTTTCACAGCTACCACAAGTTACTCTCCTCTTCACCTCCCTCAGCATTGTGTTTTAGATTAACCTGGTCGGTCTTTCTCTTTGCGAGGGTAGCATTTTCAACTACTTAGCACAGTGCTGTTAACTCATCATTTTTGTAGAGAAGAAGGTGCCTTGCACCATCCTGCCAGAACAGGTTTGGGCCCCAGCCTTGAGTCAGCTGAGTGTTCAGGATGTCTTCACAGAATTCTATGAGCCATCCATGAAGAACTCCCTTTGACAAACTCAGCATCTTTGTAGTCCCACACACTTGTCAATAATGTAAGGGCTAGACAACCTTTTAGAGGCCTCGTAACGTGAAAGAGAAGACTGTGAATAAGTCAGTATGTTTACCTGCTGCCAACTATCACTCTGGATTAGCTATTTCTGGAATCTTTATTTCTTCCTGTACTTCCATTTTATGGAAACTTTACCTAGACAGATTAACATTTGAGTCCCATAGTGGGATATTTGTAACCAACTGCTATGACAGTTCTGACCATGCCAATCAACTTCTTAAATGTCTCAGTCTTATTTTAACACCAAACTGTCTGACTAACTACTGTCCAATTCTCGAAGTCTGATCTTCTCTCTTAACCTCCTACCAGATACAGTAACATTGGTTTATATTCTGGTAGTTTTGAAGTGTCAGGTTTTATTTGAGCTTTGTTGAAAACAAAATCTGATAGTGGCATGATTGTACGTTAGTCTGAAAGGGTGGACAGAAAACTAAAAGTTGACCTTAACCAACAGAACCAGTAACAATCTGTCTGAAACAAAAACAAACTATAATTTATATAAACTGCATTTTAATAACATTAGGATGAAGTGAGCTCAAGAAGACAGAGAGAACTTAGAGACTTAACATAAGAAAAAATCAAATTATAGCTGTGGTTGGAAAATCACATGTTGCTTACCTACCATCATATCTCAAGCAGTGCAAATGTGCACTAGCTGTATGAATTATTGTTACGTGTTGAAAAGTGGCATGTAGAATAATAAAAATCCGTATATGTCAATAGGATTAGGACAAGCACTAAGTTCCAACCTATAAATTGTTGTTCAAGATATTAGAGAAGGATGAACAAATTAACAAAATATAAAAAATAAGTAATTGAGATTCATGATTATTAGCTAAAAGCTAAAAGCATTGTTTCTGTGAGTGCAATTTTTGTTTTTAATTTTATAGGAGTATAACAACATTATTAATATAGCACATTTTCTTGTAAAAAGTGTAGCCCAAAATGCTTTTCACTAAGTAAAAAAAGTACAGCTACAAAGATAAAATAAAAATAAGAAATGGAGGAGTCCTTAGAAGAATTAAGCATTATTTAAACTACTTTTGATCATAGATTTCAAGCCTCTATAATGGCAAAGTCAGAGTCCAAGTAAATTCTCAAAGATATTAAACTTCTCTGTTTTGGAAAAACTCTTTATTTTAAAATCATATTCTGACATCTTACTTTTTAAAACAATCATTAAGTTTTTCTTGTATTTTATTTTTAATTCAGGTTCAAATTGCACTGGATTTCATAGCCCATTTACTTGTGGTTGTGGCCAACCTGCCTCTGCTCATGAGACAATTGTTGAGACAAGAGAAGAACGGTTGGCTCGTGGCAGACCGGTAGGCAAAAGTGTTCCTTATGCTGCAATGGGTGGACTGACAGGGTTCAGCTCTTTGGCTGAAGGTTACATGAGACTTGATGACAGTGGCATTGGTAGGTATTGGTGTTTCCAGACTAAGGAAAGAGAACAAATTCAGCAGAGGCAATGCAGGTTTATTAGAATTAAGTAAATGTTTAAAATATGCCTACTCTGCTTATTTAACTCTTAGTACATCTGACCTAGTGTAGTGTCTTTATTATAAATATTCTCTTTTTTGATGAAATGTTCAAAGAAGTCTTGAAGTAAAAGTATCAAAGGATGTTTGTATTAATGCTACTGTGTGTTTTAAATTGTAATGTTAATATTCAGATAACAGTTTAATTAGTAAACAGCAAACATTTGACAATTAAAAAAAGCAATACTTTAAAACAAACCACATGAAATATGTGTTATTATTCCAGCTTTATGAAAGGTTCAGTATAAGTAAAGCCTAGTATAATGCCAAGGGCAAAGTGGACATTGTCCAATTTTCTTCCACTGTATTACATACAATGACTGAAGTGGGTCTCTAAAAGAATCCTCCTTAATAAAACCCCTGTGTGCATCCAGGTGTCCGTGTGTGTGTGTGTCTTCTGGTGAAGTGCGCATGCGCAGGGCATGTTCAGTCTCTCCCTCTGCAGAGAGAGAGAGAGAGAGAGAGAGAGAGAGAGACGCACACAGGCACGTGCGCGAGAGAGAGAGACACACACACATACACAGGCGCGCAAGATACACACAGACACACACACAGGCGCGCGAGAGAGACACACACACAGGTGCACGAGAGAGAGAGACACACACACAGACACACGAGAGACAGACACACACAGGTGCACGAGAGAAAGAGAGACACACACAGACTCATTAAAAAAAAGTGTTTTTAGGGAGCGGTTCGCAGCGCTATAGTGCAAACTCTTGCAGTGTTAGTTTTCTCTGTTGTTCAAAGTTTTCTCACTGTTATTCAATGTTTTTACATTTAGTTTACTATTACGCTGTGCATTCTATGGTATAATTAACTATATTTGTGCTTAAAAACTTAAAAAAATATATTTACATACAGTTTGTACGGTCTGGAACGGATTAATTGTATTTACATAAAATCCTATGGGGGAAATTACTTCGGTTCACAACCAAATCGGGTTTTGGCCAGAGTTTTGGAACAAATTATGGTCGTGAACTGAGGTTCCACTGTATTACTGTCAGAGAAAATTACAGACACACAATACAGTGATGCATATTACATCCACATAGAAAGTTCCCTTGCCATTTAATATAGACTCTTCCTACTGATGTTTATGCACTACTGTTCTAGCACCCGTTATTGTAACGGGCTAAATGTCTAGTGATTTTATAAAATGGCTTTATAATGTACTGGTTAAGCCTCATCTGGAATACTGTGTGAAGTTTTGGTCTTCAGGCTACAAAAAGAACATAACAGTGCTAGAAAAGGTCCAGAGAAGAGCGACTAGGCTGATTCCAGGGCTAAAGGGGATGAATTATGAGGAAAGATTAAAAAAGCTAAGCATTTTCAGTTTAAGCAAAAAAAGATTAAGAGGTGACATGACTGAAGTATTTAAAATTATGAAGGGAATTAGTATAGTGGATTGAGACTGTTATTTTAAATTGAGTTCGTCAAGGACACGGGGACACAGTTGGAAACTCGTTAAGGGTAAATTTCACACAAATATTAGGAAGATTTTCTTTACACAGAAAACCATAGACACTTGGAATAAGCTACCAAATATCAAGGTAGACAGTAAGACTTTAGGGACATTCAAAACTAGACTTGATGTTTTTTTAGAAGAATTAAGTGGATAGGACTGGCGAGCTTTGTTGGGCTGAATGGTCTGTTCTCGTCTAGATTGTTCTAATGTTCTAATATTTTAAATTGTCCATGGAGATTATGTGTGATTTACTATGTAGAAAGAGTCTTCAGCAATATATGCATTCACATTTCACCACAAATTTTGCCAATTTAGTAACATAATTCAGTTTTTCATTGATTTAAAAGCTGTCTATACGGATGCCTGGCTGGTAAGATTTTGCCAAGTGTAATAACACTTACCCTGACGAATCCCAGAATCAACTGGGAAAAATGCAGAGGGTCCTGCCTCCACTCTGCACAGCACTCACAGTACCACTGTACAGGCCGGCCATGATATCCAGCAACCTCGAGGGGATCCCGCAAACCCTCAGGATGTCCCACAGGGCAGCTCGATCAACTGAGTCGAACGCTTTGTGAAAATCGACAAAGGCTGCAATATTTTGCATATTCATGTTTGCGCTGTGTTCTTGCTCCTACTCTGTTCAATGCTTGTATGGACTGGGTGTTGGGCAAGGTCATGGGGTCCAGCAGCTGTGGGGCATCTGTTGGTGAAGAAAGATTCACAGATCTTGACTTTGCTGACGATGCTGTGATCTTCGCGGAGTCAATGGAGGCTCTGACCGGGGTGCTCGAGAGACTGAGCGAGGAGTCTGTCTGGGCCTGCGAGTGTCCTGGATAAAAACCAAGCTCCAGGCCGTTAATGACCTCTTGGGCACAGCCATCAGCAGTGTGTCTGTTTGCGGAGAGAGTGTTAACCTTGTTGAGAGGCAGTGACATTCATTTCTCTGGTGACTCTTCCTATGAAGTCAGTAGACGGATTGGGAGAGCATGGGGGGTCATGAGGTCGTTGGAAAGGGGTGTGTGGCGCTCTCGATATTTATGCAAAAGGACGAAGGTCCAAGTCTTTAGAGTCCTGGTGCTTCCTGTCTTGCTATATGGTTGCGAGACATGGACACTATCCAGTGACCTGAGACGAAGACTGGACTCCTTTAGTACTGTGTCTCTCTGGATAATCCTTTGGTACCGTTGGTTTGACTTTGTGTTGAATGAGCAGTTGCTCATGGAGTCCCGAATGAGGCACATTACCTGCACAGTGAGAGACAGCGTCAGTTATGGCACTACGGCCATGTGGCGCGTTTCCCCGAGGGTGATCCAGCTCGTAAGATCCTCATTGTTGGGGACCCGAGTGGCTGTACCAGGCCAAGGGGTCATCCACGTAACTCCTGGCTGCGGCAGATAGAGGGTCATTTTCGGAGGGTGGGACTGGAACGTGTGTCTGCCTGGGGGGTTGCAAACCGGGATCCCAAGTTGTTTCTTTGTGTAGTGGGTGCGGCAATGCACTGTACCAGTGCATGCTCCCCAACTTGACTTGACTTAAATGACACTTAGTCAAGTTAACTAAGCTAGAGTAACTTTGTACACACAGCATCCTGAGGAGAGTGAAAAATTGATAAAGAGAGAGTGAGCCACTAATACTTACAATGAGCAACTTGACATTCCAGTGTGGGAAGGTGCAGGCAGGGTTATTGTTGGCAATTAAAGGGCAAAATGTGGGGGTCACCATTGCACAAAAGAGAGAGAGGGAGATAGTGTGGTTGTTTTGATGGATGAGACATCCCTTTCACTTACTGGGTTGACCACCCATTACCCACTGGGGTAATATAACACCAGGGTGTGGGTGAGCCATATTTTTCTGACTTGTTCAGATTCTTTATGGAGGCATCCAGTACACTTGCAAGGATTTCTTCCCCTACCAATCAGACAGCATTGGAATCAGTATTATTTTTAATCTGTGTAAAGCAGTTTTCAGAGAATTACCAAATAGTATAATATTGCATAGCGAAAATATGTTGTGTTATTTTAATACACTAGTGGTCCTCCAACTTGCAGGGAAAATTTGGTGGTTGGTGGCAGGATTGACTCTTGAAAAACTTCACGCAGCTCTGAAACGGCAGACAAGACTCCTTGTGTCTGCCTGGTGGGGTTGCCAACTGTGATTTCGAGCTGTTTTTTAATGCAGTGGGTGTAGTAATGCACTGTACCAGTGCATACTCCCCAAACTGACCTGTATCTTAATACTACCTTGTTTTCTCTATGTTGTATCTTACTTGATATGGGTTGTAAATGAGGATAAAGATTAAATTGAATTTCATATGCAATTTTGTATCATTAAATGTATGCTCAGTTGTTCTGAAACATGCTTTCTGTAGACTTATAATACTAATAAAATGGAGAAAAACAAAAAAAGTAAGGGTATTCAAAATCACTGATTAATTGAATATCACATTTCTAAACACCACACATCTAACCCGAATTTCACAAGTTCAATAATCTTTTCTCAAACATATTGTACCAGCAAAAGTTTGGTCAGGGTAGGGGATAGGAGATATGCTCTTTTAGTGTCAACAAAAGTAAGTTGCAGTTCAAGTCTGAAAATGTAGCACTTGAATCATTAATAATAGTAATTGTTTGATTTTGATTCATTTTATTTTTTGTTGAGATTTACAAAACGTCATCCTGTGAGTCAGCAGTTTAATTCTGATTTAACCATCTAACAGTCATCTTTTTTCCTTGAGGCCTAGGCTAATTTATTTGACAGCTAGGATTTGGTTTGTTTAGATAAGTGATTTAAAACTAATCTTGAGTATTAAGTATTTTCAACAGTGCAGCCTTCCATTTTATGTAAACACCTGATCATCTTAGGGCATGTAGTTTTTAAGAATATTGCTCCACAGGTTGTTGGATACTGGCCTTGGATCTCTCATTCTAATATTTCAATCAATATATTTTCTAAAATGATAATTCCTTTTCTTATTTAAAGAATTTTCATTCTTCTTCTTGAATTAAAAACGAAATGTTGACAGGATCCTGAATCTGAATGCAAACATGAAATTTGAAGAGGTTATTCTGACAAGTAAACTAGTGATGGATCTGAAGATTGTTTACTTGAAATGAAATTCGATAAATGAAGGAATCCAATACTCTACAGTTTCTAAAAGACACAGTAATACAAAGTTGAAGTTACATACCTTAATTGTAGTTTGCAATATAAATCTTCATATAATGTTGCATACTATGTCAGCAATGTGATCTACAGGTGTAGGATATTCTTAATAAGATCCATCTTTTTAAAATATTTCATTTTCTTCTAGGAGCCCCATCCATGGACCTTCTTGACACACCAGGAGGAGCTATAGACAACATGTTCATTCAGACTTTTAATAGGCAGAATTCTCCTACATGTGAAGGTAAGAAAGCAGTGAGTGCTGTTCTCAAGGCATTTACTAGGGAGGAAATTCAAAATGGAATTTCAATAAAATTCTCTTAAGCCACCACCAATCTACATTAACTGATATTGAGGTATAGTTATAAATTAATTTATTTTACTTCCAATATGGTTTTGTACTATTATGGTGCATTTTTATTGTAGAAACTAATAACAACGTCTGTGATCTTGAGTTTTTGGAGTGATCTATGCTGTCCAAAGGTCATTTGAGAAATATTATCAGAAGCTTAATTTTCCTAATAGAGTTACCCGTGGTATCCACATGCTATGGGAAATAGATATTTCCTTGTGGGTAACTATACATTAACACCATTTTAAGTAACAGGTCCCAGTAGAAGAATTCGGAGGTAACTTTTTTTATCAGATTTCGACAACTTCTGAAGTAGCAGTGATTGGATAAAATTAAAAAAAATAATTTCAAGATCAACTAGAATTGTAGCTGAAGGTTGCATTGTATTTGGATCATAAAAAATTTAGAGCCATTCTTTGATTGCTTTTTGTGTATATTAAGCTGCCTTTAAATAGTAGCCTTACATTTTTTCCAAAATTGCGAAAAATAAGGTGGGAGGGTGTGATTTCTCAAATTGTAACTTGGAACAACTCAATTCACAAGTGAATACAGCATATGCATAAAGGCCAGAAAAAGAATCATTCAAAATTACCTTTCCTCATGGTACCACACCATTAGGGCTAGGCCTGTTAGTGGTAAAACCTGTGAGTACTTCAATGCTTTGACGCACCATGGGCAGGAAAGTAGTTATTAGTTAAGGTGGTTGGCTGACAGGTCAGACCTGCTCATCTAGTTGTACCATTGACTCTGCCTTTTCATATGTCTCTCAGCCTTGATCTGCTCTCACCTCCCTTTACACCTAGATCTTTTCAGTTTTTTTTTTTGTATTAGGCTTTGGCCATCTTTATTGTTTGAGTGCCGATTATGAAATTAAAAGCTAGTAAGTAAATAAAATGTGAAATTTAAAAAAATGAGTACAGTAAACTAGCAGCTTAACTGAAAGTGGCTGGACTGAAACTTGACCAAAGTGCAGCCCGTCAAGATCTGAGTTTGTCACCCCGGTGGTAAACCATCTGAGAGGTATACTGTAGGTGGATGGTCAGAAAACCCTCTACTCTAAGACACTTGTGCAGACTAGGAAGTGTTTCTTGACACAAATGGCGCTTTTCCACTGCATAGTACGGCACGACACGGTTCAGTTCAGCTCACTTTTGGGGTTTTCCACTGGGAACAGTACCTGGTACCTGGTCCTTTTTTTAGTACCATCTCAGCCGAGGTTCCAAGCGCGCCGAACCGTTACCAAAACGTGACGTGTAAACTCTGCTGGTCACTGATTGGCCGGAGAAAATCGTCATTACTGCGTCACTGGCTATTCTTTTCTTTAAAGGTACACACACGCGGAAGTTTGTGTCCCGTCTCTCCATCGCTGGACGCAGTTTGTTGCATAAGTGGATGAATGTTTCTTCAGACATTCAAAAGTTCTCCAGCCACTGAGTGTTTGTAAAACCGGGAACAATCACATCCCACCACTCTGAAGCACGGTTAAATGTCCAAACAGATGGTCTGTTGCGGCGACTTTTTTGCAAAATGTGGAAGATCTGTAATATACAGAATCAGCATTTTAATGTTACACTGGCAGTTAAGTTCATTTTATGCTTTGCAACAGTGATAAAAGTTAGCTAGTGATGTGCTTTTTTTAGATGCTTACCCTTGCGCCGTCGAGCTAAAGTATTGTCGTTGTCTGCGTGTTGTTGTAAAAGTTCCACGGTGTCACGGCAGTAGAGGCGGCAACTATAACGACACGTGAATAATCCTGCCCACTCTAAAGCGGTACTAAACTGCAGTCGAAACGCAAACCGAGCCGAACTGAGCCGAACCAAGGTGAGCTGTACTGAACCGTGCTGTGCCGTACTATGCAGTGGAAAAGCGCCTTAAAGACTCATGAGAACCTGGTGGGAAAGACTAGTGAGCCATACATTTATTATGTGTAAAAAGTAACTGGACAAGATATCAGGACAGCTTTGCTCTTAGCTAACCAAACAACCCTGATGGACTAATTTGTTTCTATTTGTTTGTGAAAGTTCTTGTTTTCTGTCTATTTTTGGAACTCACAAACCACCTAAAGAACTATTTCTCAGATTCTCCTAGAAGCTGTTTTTACATGAAGAATTCAATTAATTAGGCAGATAGTCTTGTACACAAGAAAAAAAAAGAAATAGTTGTAAAAACTACTTTTACTTTTTGCAAGGTAGCAACATGTTTTTATTACTGTCTTTCAGGTCATTGGTTAGGATTTCCTTAAGTGATACCTTTCAACAGTTGCAGTTAAATAGCATAATTGTGAAGTGATTGACTCTGCTGCTTCACTAATGTAAACTTTGAGCTACTTTTTGTATGAAAATGTGCTAAATAAATAAATGTTGTTGTTGTAATGTCTTTTAAGTTTTTCTGGCTGTCATACATGTCCTAGAATCAAAGGGTAATTTACATATGTCATTTTAATAGTGGGTAAAAGGGCAGAGCATCCCTGTGACTGGTTACTTGTCTTTGGTGAAGGTGGCCAGTGCTCTAATCCAGAGGTTTTCAAACTGGGTGCCATGATCCCCTGGGGTCTTGGAGTTTTTTCGGGGAGGCGGGGGGGGGAGCAGCAAAATCCACTCCAGTTTTAAAGATTGTCTTTACATGGTTTCACATTATTTTTAAATAAATGTAACTGAAAATGTTATGCAATTGTTTAATGAAAGTAGCTCTGTATCAGTGTAGTTATAGATGAGTGCCGCTGTTTTTCGCCAGAGTGCAGGGTAATATGCCTTAAATAACAACATTTATTTATATAGCACATTGTCACACAAATGGTGTAGGTCAAAGTGCTTTACAAGATGAAGAAAGAAAAGTTTATAAAAATAAGATTAGGCAATTCTAAGTAACAATAAAGTAAGGTCAGGAGGACAGAAAAAACAACAAAAAAAAAAATAATAATACACCACCACAATAGACTGTGTAATGTGTATAATTTCACAATGTACATAATCAAATAGGTTTTTATATTTTCATACTTATTTGCCCTAAAAAGGTTATTCATTATGGATTAATGCGGTAGACTTTAAAACTAAAAGATGCCAGTTCAATTATTATTTCAACCTCACTGTTTGACCCCTAAAAAATGACTTAAACCTGCTTGTTCTTCAAGTATAAAAAATATCTATAAAAAGATGTAGCTTATCTTATTTTGGAAGTTGCGTGGATAAAGGCATCACCCCAATATGTAATAGTAATGAAGTATGTTATGTCAATTACATGTGTGCATGGGAGTGATAAAAAACAATCTATAAAAAGAAAATTCAGTCACTTTTTTAATGTTTGGTGTCCTCTAGTGGTACAATCAATCAATTACTTATACCACAAATTTATTTATTTATTTTTGCAATATTCACATTTTAATATTCACCATATAACATCAGAAATACCACTCTTTGTATACTTCATTTGCACTGCTTGTCTGAGTAAAACTTTGACATTTTTTTCTTATTATGGAAAATAAACTGCCTACTAAGGAATTATTAATACAAGCAAATGTGGTTTAAGTAGGAGGATGAAGATGGATTTTTTTTTTTCTGAAGACTTTTTAATTTGTTTATCCAGCTCAGAGTCACAGAGACACAGTGCCTGTCATAGCAGCATGGATGCAGATTGAAACCAACCCTGAACAGAGTCTTAGTCTATAACAGGGTACATTCACATGTACATTTATTCTGGACAAATGTAGAGTTGCCAGTTAATCTAAGAAACACATTTTTGGTGTAAGAGGAAACCAAAGTATCTAAAGGAAAATCCATATTGAGAGCATGCAAAATCCACCAAGCAATGCCATGATCTAGATTCAAATGCAGGACTCTAGTGCTGTGAAGCAGAAACAGTAATTACTGGGCTCTTCTGATTTTCCTTGAATTAACATTTTATTATAGTCGTCCGATCGATCAGTTTTGGCCCAAAAGGAATAGTAACAGGAAATTCATCTTTTATAGATGCTTTAATTTGGCTTAATATACTGTACTTGGAATAATGTGTGTTTTAATTTTACACTACATTTTGATTTTTTTTCTGCAAACCAAACCACACCAAATGCTATTAAGTGGGGTTCCCCATCTCTGGCCCTGGAGGGCATAGTGGCTGCAGGTTTTCATTCTAATGCTTTTCTTAATTGGTGACCAGTTTTTGCTGCTAATTCTTTTCTTTTTATTTAATTGACTTGTTCTGAATTGCTTCATTTCTTTCCTTAAATGGCACCCAGACAGAAATGAAATGTGAAGTGAGTGAGCCAACAGAAGACCAACTAAGTCAGGGCTTGAAACTCCAACCAGTTGCTTAATGAGGCACCGATTGTTGTTGTTAATTAAACCCGTTCTTTAAATCCATGGCTTGTTGCTGCTGCCATTGTGCAATAGCATATGTTTCTGGAATTGCTGAATTTCTCTTTTCTAAGATTTCTGTTAAAATGTTTTGGGGACCTGAGCAGAGCAGCATTCCTTAGACCTTCTTTATTTTCAGATATTGTATGATGGACACAGTTTGCTGGTCCTGTTTTGGTTAATTTTGTATCTCACTATTGTTTGGCTGCTAATTATGGAAAAATATACAATTAAGGGGCCCAAGTCTTCAAGAGAAAGTCAAATAAATTTAATTCAAAAGAAGTTAATTAGGAGCAAAAACAGGTCACTAATGAAGAAAAGGGTTAGAATGAAAACCTGCATCCACTGGGGCACTCCAGGACCAGAGTCGAGGACCCCTGCCATAAAGCAATGTTAAAAATTCAAGGAAATGTTATTAACTAAAAAATCAATACATTATGTAGTATATATATGTGTGTGAGCACCAATGTGAACAAGGGCTAAGCATGAGTGATGTTGATATGAGTGGGATTGATCTGCCACTTTAATTGTCAGTATTGTCTGTTCTTGCAAATACATTATTTTATGTTTCAGGTCATTTTGCTATTTGTGTAATAAACTATGTTACTCAGGTGTTCTGTGTGAGTAAACAGTGTCTTTTTATGGGCAAAAAAATAGATCATTAATTGTCATAACTCAGAAGTATGAAGTATTTCTGCTTTGGTAAAGATTTTTTGACGGGTTGCTTGATGGTTCATTCTAGTAAATAATATAAGAAATAAAAGATTTATGATGACATGTGGCATTTTTTTGCAGGTAAAAACTTAGATACAAAGGCACAGGAAACTGTCTGCAGGCGTATTTCCGAAGAAGAAGATATGGCTTTTTTTGAAAGACGATACCAAGAAAGGGTGACAAATGATGTTACTGTCCAAATGTTTAAATCGTGTGCACCTATTTGTTCCAAAATTGTGTAGCATGTATAATATTTTAAAAATATATGCATTAAGTACAATTAGTTTTTTTAACTATTATTCTTGATTTATCAAATTCTTTTTTATGGAATTATGGTAGTGTAGTGGTTAGGGTTGTTGCCTCATGTCCTGAGATCCATCCCATTTATTACCTGTGTGGAGCTTTTCCAGTTCTCCCAGTGTTCATCTGACATGTCAATGCAGAAAGCCTTTGGTTCTCTGCCACCAGGTGACAGAAAATACAAGTTCAAAAATGAATAGAATGGGTGCATTTTCTCTTTTTTAATTGCACATAGTTCTTCAATGTGTTAATATGAATTGTGTATTCATTTCTGTCATTTCGTCCTTTAACATACAACCAGTGTTCTCTGTTTATTTCATAATGAGCCTAGAAGGTGCTGAACTGTACAGGGTCCTCCATAAGTAAATGGCCATTTGTTTGTCCATTTTTGAACTTGCTTAGTCCAGTTCAAGGCTGGGAGAATGGATCTTATTCTGACAACACAGAATAATGACACTCATTAGTTCTACTATCCCAGAGTCTAGTAAATCAGAACGTGGCCTACAAATGCAGTTCTTGTTGCATAAGTGCCATCACACCCACCTACTGCTACTGTGGATGGTGAACTCAGATGTCAGCGTTCTGTGGCTTAGGGGATCAATAATGAGCTGAGGGGGCTAAATGTGTTAATCCTTGAACTTCTGTGTTTTTCCATTAATTGTACACATAAAAGAACTAGGAATGTGTAAAGTTAGATTTTGTTTTAGTTTTTTTCCATTACGGTCTTCATGGCATCTTTTTATACTGATCATGAGGCTAAGGAGTGTTGACCATCATAAATAAAATGCACCTTTTGGACAGTTGATCCTTTAAAAAGAGTAAAAACTGAATTGTAATATGCAATTTGTCATTTTCATATGTGTGACTGTTTGCTAATTTACGGTCTCAGTTGGTGATGTTAACTTTTAGTATGAGTTCTACTTGTACTTCTGTTGAAATATTGGCATTTACCATAAAAGCAGTGTAACAACTACAGTGAAAATGTAGTCTTCCACAAACTGTCCATTTTCATAAATTAATACAGTTCTTTTTTTCCCTAGCTGAAAATGGAGAAAATGGCAAAACAGCAAAAGGCTTCTAATTTCAAAGGAAAATTGCCTAACAGAGTTACTTCTCAGCCAAAGAAGTAAATTTTATTAAACTTCCCAAGATGGATATGACGTCTGCTTCTATTTCTATTTTAAGAATAATTAATTTGCTGTTTACTCAACAACTTTGACATTAGTTTTCATTTTGTCGTATTTTGCTTCTTGATATCTCTTGGTAATTTCTATTTTTCTCACAGTAATTTTCTTGTTCACAGAGTACATAAAATAAAACCTGTTTAGTATTTTTCTATGGGAAGCATTTTCATATTTTTACTTTAGATGTGTTTATAACTCAGACAACTTTTTAAAAATAGTTTCACAGGCAAGAAGATGGATTGGTATTCCTGAATATCATCAGTTACACTTAATATGTTTGCCCATTTAACCATTTATTTAAATCCTTTTTCTATGTTTATTTAATTTCATATTGTTTTCTTGCCAGAACTATTTGTGCTAATAATAATAATATTATCAAAAGCCCTAATAAATGTGTACTGTATAAAATTGTAACTTTCGAACATCAGAGATTATTTGAGTCTAATTATTTTGGTCATATTAAGCTTCTGGAGTTATGCAATTTTTATGATGTTTGTCTTTTAATGCAATGCCATTTTGGTTTTCCCATTTATGCTGCGAGTTTTTGGAACCACTACTTTGATGCATTGCTTGGTTGTGATTGGTGTGGTTCTGGAAGTCAAGCAGCACGATGTCACCAGTGCAACACTTTAAATAGCTAGTGCTGCATGCCTGACGCAGAGTACAGTTACAGTATATTGTGAATTCTTTTTTTTTTTAAATTTTATTGATTTTATTGTAATTATTCCATACAAACAGATACATTTTTACAAAAAATAGGATTGAAAACAAATCAACCCTCACCCATGAGAAAGAGCATGGCCAACGAAGTAAAACTTAAAGCTAGTAAAAATTAATAAAGTGATGAGTTTAATAAGCGGATAAAGATAAATGGAGAAGAAAAAAGAAATGGGAAGAGAATCTGTTTTCTCAGTGCTTTAAGAGCTTATTCTAAAATATTATTGATTAGATCCTGCCAGATTTTGAAAAAGTTCTGCCCTGATCCTCTAAGTGAGAATTGATTTTTTCCAATTTCAAATAATGCGTTAAAATTACTTAAAAAAAATAAGGCAACAAATTGCAAGCACTATTTTTGAGTAGATTTAATATACTGCATTATTGAGTAAACTTAATTTATTAATTAACTCAAATTTACCTAAAATAAATTAGTTTGATTAAATATACTGCTCAAAAGAATTAAAGGAACACTTTTTAATCAGAGTATAGCATAAAGTCAATGAAACTTATGGGATATTAATCTGGTCAGTTAAGTAGCAGAGGGGGTTGTTAATCAGTTTCAGCTGCTGTGGTGTTAATGAAATTAACAACAGATGCACTAGAGGGGCAACAATGAGATGACCCCCAAAACAGGAATGGTTTAACAGGTGGAGGCCACTGACATTTTTCCCTCCTCATCTTTTCTGACTGTTTCTTCACTAGTTTTGCATTTGGCTACAGTCAGTGTCACTACTGGTAGCATGAGGCGATACCTGGACCCTACAGAGGTTGCACAGGTAGTCCAACTTCTCCAGGATGGCACATCAATACGTGTCATTGCCAGAAGGTTTGCTGTGTCTCCCTGCACAGTCTCAAGGGCATGGAGGAGATTCTAGGAGACAAGCAGTTACTCTAGGAGAGCTGGAGAGGGCCATAGAAGGTCCATAACCCATCAGCAGGGCCAGTATCTGCTCCTTTGGGCAAGGAGGAACAGGATGAGCACTGCCAGAGCCCTACAAAATGACCTCCAGCAGGCCACTGGTGTGAATGTCTCTGACCAAACAACCAGAAAGACTTCCTGATGGTGACCCAAGGGCCCCATGTCCTCTAATGGGCCCTGAGCTCACTGCCCAGCAGCATGCAGCTCTATTGGCATTCGCCATAGAATACCAGAATTGGCAGATGCACCACTGGTGCCCTGTGCTTTTTACAGAGGAGAGCAGGTTCACCCTGAGCACGTGACAGAAGTGAAAGGGTCTGGAGAAGCAATGGAGAACATTATGCTGCCTGTAACATCATTCAGCATGAGCAGTTTGGTGGTGGGTTAATGATTGTCTGGGGAGGCATATCCATGGAGGGTCACACAGACCGCTACAGGCTTGACAAAGGCACCTTGGCTGCCATTAGGTATCAGGATGAAATCCTTGGACCCATTGTCAGACCCTATGCTGGTACAGTGGCTCCTGGTGCACGACAATTCCTGGCCTCATGTGGTGAGAGTATGCAGGAAGTTCCTGGAGGATGAAGGAATTGATACCATTGACTGGCCACCACACTTTCCTGACCTAAATCCAATAGAACACCTCTGGGACATTATGTTTTGGTCCATCCAATGCCACCAGGTTGCACCTCAGACTGTCCAGGAGCTCAGTGATGCCCTGGTCCAGATCTGGGAGGAGATCCCCCACAACACCATCTGTCACCTCATTAGAAGCATGCACCGATGTTGTCAGGCATGTATACAAGAACACAGGGGCCATACAAACTACTGCGTACAATTTTGAGTTGCTGCAATTAAATTTTGGCAAAATGGACTAGCCTGCCACATAATTTTTTCACTCTGGTTTTTGGGGCCTCTTTGAATTCAGGGCTCTGTAGGTTGATCATTTTCATTTCCATCAAACGATGTGGCATCCTTTCGTTCCTAACACATTACCCAGTCTATATCAGTATAGATATCCAGGAGGATTTCTTTTTCCCATTGAGATCTGATGTGTTTTCAAAGTGGTCCTTTAATTTTTTTGAGCAGTTTATAAGTAGTGGCAAAAATGGTTTCGTTTTACTCCGATTTTCATTTGAATTACAGTACTCAAAAAAGTGAGTAAGCAACGCTGGACAGTAATGACTGTATAACAAATACATGTTAAAAATCCATATGTCTTTATTTAATTGAACATACACAGATAGTCACAACAACAGAGTTATATTTTCAAAGGAAAATTAAATCAAATGTCTGAGGATAATTTTTACTGAATTACTGACATTCAAATGTCAATGAAAATTTTCTTTTCTTTTTTTAAACTTTCTTCAAAAAGTATATCTCAATGAAATAATGTTCGAGGAATGAGTGGTAAACGGGAAGGAAACAGAGAGTGAAAAAGTGAAATCCTGCAGCAGGTGCCACTCTTCAAACACTTCTTGCATTTACGCCAACATATCCTCTTAAATGAATGGCCGCCTTTTCACTACTTTTCAGTATACGATAGCGAAAATCCTGAAATAAAATAGGACACAAGAATTCAAACATCGCTAAATAAATGACAGTGTTAAAAATTAACCAGAAAACACATAGCCTATGTAGAACACTAATTAATACCGTGATGGTTAGGCAAATGTCTTTTTATGTTGTTTACAGGTCGTACTTTAGGACAAATGCCATATCGTTCTCAAACTTACCTCAAAGTGTCAATTTCTTTTTCTGTGTAAAATAAAAGTTTTAAACGATAAAAAAAAATATGAACATACGTAACTATCTGAGAAATGTTTTTAGAAAGTTTCCCACATGAAGGGAATGGTTTCGTGAGAACAACAAATGCTTACGTCTGTAACTATATGAAATGAAATACTAGTTATTCATTACGGAATTAATATGCTTTATACTTACACATTTGTAGTAAAACAGCTCTTATTATGGATAAGCGTTACAGCTGAATGCGTTGTTGTAAAAACCAAGAAATCGATATGAGAGGAAGTGCCCTGTCATTAAATTTAACTTAACTTAAATGTGTTCAATTCACAGTATAGTTTTTTTACTTAGAATAAGTTATAAAAATGTTTACATTTAAAAAAAAATAATAAGTTAACATTTATTAAATTAGAATTAAATAATCAAGAAAAAGGTTAAAACCCATGTAAGAGCGGGTGTTAAGAATCCGCTACTCTCCTTACCAGAATTCGGCGTCGGTTCTCTTGTCTTGCGGGCGACCTCGGTAGCGTAGCCGACTGAGTGTTCGATGTGTGGAAAGGTACAAAGAGATGGTCACCCCAGTTTTGTGGACTATTTGCCAGTTATATTTATTTCTTTAAGAACACAACTGTGGACACAAAAACCACTTCTGTGTTTTTTTTTTTCTATCCTTCTCTCTCTCTACTCCCCCCACCAAATTTCTCTTCCCTTAAACAATCTATCAATTAACTTTATTGAAATTTCCTGATATGAACTCCTGCTTACATTACTCCCTTACCCCAGAAGAAATGTCCTAATTTCAGTAACATTTTTCAGAAATATAGTAAAAGCAACAACAATGTAGGTGAACCACAATCAGACCTTACCTAAACAGTAATTAAATAGTAATAATTAATTATAGGCAGATTTCCCCATAAAATGAGAAGAGTATTCTAACAAAATCCAAAACATCAGCAAGTAATGCTTTCACATAAACAGTGTGCAGATTTAGCATACGTCCAGTGAGCATTTAGCTCTAATCAAAACAATATTAACAATAAAACAACTTAATATAACACAAAGTCCTTAAATCTTGCAGGCATGTTCCTCTGACGTGGAGGCAAGTCATTAACACAAGGAGAAGAAGCTGATGATCCTGGGCTACCTAAACTTATGTCATTCCTGGGTGAACTGGGTGGTGTGGGGATTGGGTCTGTTGTAGAGGAAGTACAGCCCTGGCTTGCAATAGTAGGATCAGGCAATTGTACTTGTGATTGAAGCTGTGTAGGAACTGAAGGTACAACTGGTGGTACATGACTTGGAATAAGACCTGATAAGTTGTTTAAAGGTGGAGGTGATGATGAGAAACCTCATGATGAGGTTTTGTAACATATGGCTTCAGTCGATTGTAATGAATAACTTTTGGTTTAGTCTGGGGTTTTGACAAATCCTCGAGCTTAAAGATGACAGGAAGGTCATTTTCAGATGATTGTAGAGGGCAAAGAATCTCATAGGGGCCAATCCAACGTGGAGCTAATTTGTTTTGACGATGTGCTGGGTTATCCATCAGTACTAGGTCTCCAGTTCTATACGGTGTGTACTTTACATGGCGATTGTAGTACAGCTGCTGCTGTTGTTGCGCCTTATTCCTAAATGCAGTTTCAGATCTGTAGGCATTTGTAAGTCTTGCTTTCAATGAGGCTGCATATGCTGCCGGGGTGCCAGCTGTTGCATAGGTGGAATAGACAATTTTGTTGTCCATTATGTTAAGCGGAACTCTGGCCTCCCGCCCATGAGCCAAAAAGAAAGGAGTGAAACCTGTGCTGGCATGAGTTGTTGTGTTATATGCCAGTGCCACTTGAGGTAAATGATTGTCCCATTCTTGACCTAAGTCAAATAGATATTTAGCCAGTTCCTCCTTTAAGGTACGGTTATAACGTTCCACTACTCCATTGCATTGTGCATGATAGGGAGAAGTGTGGCGCTTATCGATTGATAACAAGTTGCAAAGGTGTTTTATGAGGTCTGACTCAAATTGACAACCTTGGTCTGAGTGCAGAGCTTCAGGAATTCCATGTTGTGGGATAAATTGTTCAAAAATACAATGTGCAACTGAGACAGCAGTCTGATCCCTTAACGGATACAGGTTGACAAATTTAGTATAAAGATCCATTAACACTAACACATAATGGTGGCCTTTCGTGGAAACTAGCAGCTCTGTTATATCTGCAGCAACAATCTGAAAAGGCCGTTCAGGTGAAATGGAAACCAAAGGAGCCCGTGGGCGAGGTACAGGGGACCGCCTGGACTGACAAGCAGCACATTGTTGACAGTAATTAGCAATGTCTGAAGACATATAAGGCCAGTAAAAAGACTGTGTTGCTCTGTCCATTGTTTTGGCCAATCCATAATGACCAGCTGCTGGGTGTCCATGAACATAATGGAGTACTTGGGGAATCAGTGAGGTAGGAATAATAATTTGTTTAACTGTTCTGTGAGAAGGTTGGCACAAGCTTCGATACAACAGTCCATTATCTAGTATAAGACGACCAAACTGTGATCATAGTTTCCTTAGATAAGGGGACGCATCATGAAGTCTCCAAAGAGGGGGCCGGTGTCCCCTCTCCAGCCAAGAGAGAATAGTTGTAAGATCAGGATCCTTCTGTTGCTGTTCAGCGATGTTCCAATCCCCTTGTATGTGCACAAGACTAGTGGTTGAAACTGGCTGTGATGTATAACTTTGAGAAGCAGTGAGCTGAAGCTGAGTGAGTGTTGAAGCAACATCAGTCTGGGTTGAAGCTGTTGCAGTTTGAGTACTTGATGTGACAGGTAATGATGACAGAGCAACCTGGGAAGGGTCACGTGGGCGCCGAGACAGGGCATCAGCATTAAGATGTTTAGCTCCATCACGATGTATAACATGCCAGTCATAAAGGTCTAACTCGATAGACCATCGTGCCCTTCTTCCTGTGGGGTCTTGATCTAAAGGAAGCTTTTTAAGACCAACCAAGGGTTTATGGTCTGTGATGATGGTGAAGGGATGGAAAGTTATGTAATGGCGGAAGTGACGGACTGACCAAACAATAGCAAATAGCTCATGGTCAAATATTGACCACTTTCTCTCTGAAGCTGAAAGCAAGTGGCTAGAATATGCTATTACATGCTCTTTACCATCAATGTGTTGTGCTAAAACAGAACCAATAGCATGAAGAGAGGCATCTGTGTATAGAAAAAAAGGAATTGACAGATTGGGAAATGCCATGATTGGTGGGGATATTAAAGCCTGTTTTAGTGTGTGAAAGGCTTCATCTGCTTCAGCTGTCCAGATGAATGGCACACCTTTGTGCGTAAGGTGATGCAAAGGCTCAGCGGTATGGGAAAACTGTTTAATGAATTGTTTGTAATAGGAACAAAGGCCAAGAAAGGCTCTGACCTGAGTAGGTGATTGTGGGACAGGCCATGATGCGACTTTGTCTGTGTTTGTAGCATCTGGCTGAATGCCTTCACTCGAAATGTGGTGGCCTAAAAATGTGACAGAGGAGCGTGCCAGATGGCACTTTGTGGGTTTGAGCTTGAGCCCAGATTCACGGAAACGTAGGAAAACCTTGCGTAAATGCTGAAGGTGTTGGGAGAAATCCTCACTGTAGACAATAATGTTGTCAAGATATATTAAACATATGCTCCAGTGTAAGCTACGGAGCACCAACTCCATCAAGCGCTGAAAACTTGGAGGGGCATTAGAAATACCCATTGGCATCATTCTGAACTGATAAAGTCCAACACCTGTAGAGAAAGCAGTTTTCTCCTTGTCTCTTGAATCAAGTGGAATTTGCCAGTATCCTGCAGTAAGGTCAATAGTACTAAATATTCGGGAACCAGATAACCTATCCAGTGTGTCATCAACCCTGGGAAGTGGGTGAGAGTCTTTAACAGTAACTGCATTAAGGTGACGGTAATCAATGCAAAATCTGTGGGTACCATCCTTTTTCCTAACTAATACAACTGGAGCCGACCATGGGCTATGAGATTCCTCAATAATATTATGCTCCAGGAGCTTCTTCACTTCCTGTTGCAACAGACCCTGGGTTGCTGGAGAAACTATATGGACGTAATTTGATTGGCTTAGCATCCCCTGTAAGGATACTGTGAGTGACCAGGTTTGTTCTGCCATAATCATAAGGGTGTGAGCTAAAAATATCTAAATAGTCCCTTAGTAATGTTTCAAGTTGAATTACTTCTGCTGAAGACAAATTTGTTTCAGACATGTCCACCTGTGGCAGTGCTTCATTAGATGCATAACTAGCAGTAACTGCTGACACTAAGGTGTATTCCTCGTGTCCCTGGCCTGTGATAGAAAACAGCTGGCCTAAAGGGCATCCTTCACTGAGGGAAACAGGGTCTGTGGATGGATTAACAACTCTGACAAAGCCTCTGCCATTGTTTACTGATGTTAATGTTCTAGAGACAGCTAATGACAGCGTAGGGGAGTGGTGCGGCTCTATAATGCCAACAAAATTATTGACATGGGATGAAGCTATGCAGCTTCCCATAACAGAGACTGCAATTGCCATTTCTGACAAAGCTGGGACAGTCACTGATGAGACAAGAGTGGCGGCACACTATATAGGGACAAGATGTTGAGGGGAGGAGAGAGCCACTGTGGTGTCGTACAATGACAAATGTGCATGCGGCAGGTTCAAGGTCACATGATGCTGGGTTAGGAAGTCCCATCCTAAAATCACAGGGTGGCTGGAAGAACGCACCACATGAAAAACATGACAAAAGGTAATGTCTCCAATATGTACAGGGGCAGTAATAGATCCCAACATATCCAAGAAGTGCCCAGTTACAGAGGTAGCAAGGACAAATGTCTTACTGATGGGCTGAGAAGACAATGTTGGAATAGATCTGCGGCAGTCATCTGTGATCAGCGAGAGACCGGAGCCAGTGTCCACTAAAGCATGGAGTTCAGCTCCAGCTATTGTGAGTTGTATAAATGGAGTAGGGCTGATGTGTGCATTTGAATCAACATTATGTGGGTGGACTGATATGTGATTAGAAACTGACATTTGGTCCTCAATACCAGCTTCTAATAGTTTCCCTGACTATGTTTAGAGGAAGACAGAGTGTTGTCTGGTGTGGAAAAATGCACCCGTCTTGTGGGAGGTGTGTGATAGCTATCTGAAGTATGTCTCCGGTGGTGTGACATAGTGGGTGAGGAGGGTCTATTTTGTCTGTAGAGGGGACCTGTGGATGGGGAAGGAGCTCTATGGGGTCTGTCACTATAATCAGAGTTAGAAGAATGTATTGCAGCATGGGCTCTGCGCTCACCTGAAGGAGAGCGGACAGGTGAATTATCATAAAAGTACCTGGAGGGAGAAAAATTATCATGGTTATCTGTTCGGGAACGGTAGACCCTTGGATGCTGAGAGGTTGGGGAGCGGCTTCGATGTTGCCGAGAGCCGGGATCACCATTTTGAGGAAAGCAGTCATCATCAGAATAGGTGTAACAATGAGGTGATGAAGCTCGGAAAGATGGTGTAGAGATGTCATCATTGAGAGAGTGATTTCTTCCTGCGTAGGAATTTTTGGTAGAATTGTACCAGCCCTGACAGTGGCACCGATGGTAGTTCTGTTGTTTTGAGTGATGACCAGTGCAACAGGTAAGATCTGACGTTCCACAGGCATGAGATGTGCTCCTTATTTCTTTCACTTCATGTTTAAGGTCAGAAAACTGCTGTGTGAGTTTGGCCAATCTCTCATTGGTATAGCATTTATTAGACTGTTGTAAGTCATGTAAGTCAGTTCGGAGATCAGCAATAGCAGCGACTAAGTCAGTCATAGGATCAGCAGCACGGCTGTCTGTATTGTGTTGTGTGACAGTCACTGGCATGACATTTGACGGGGCAGCTATGCTGAGAGCTAGCTGAGCACGTTCACATTTCCTTGCTACTTTCAATGCAGCATCCAGTGTCAGTGCGCCTTGCTCATGGATTTTTAGTTGAAGAGACGGATCTAATCCCGACACAAACCGTCTAAAAATTTCACAACTTTGAGCATCAGCAGTGTATTGTGGAAAAGCTTCAGCAACTAGGTTAGTCAAGTCTGCTGCATAAACCTCTAGTGGTTTTTTGGGTTTGCGAGGACGAGCGTTCAAGTACGTTTTAAATGTGGCCAAAAACTGCTGTCTTCCAAAAACGGTGCTCAGACTAGCTTTAGCCAGCGCGTAGTCAGCCTTTACATCGGGGAGAGGCTCTGCCAGTATGAGAACGCCGCGCCACTGAGTTTTGTTGGGAGAAGCTTAGCCTTTTCTAACGGAGCTACTGAAACATCCAGAGCAACTTCTAATCGTTGTATCCACAAAGTAAATGGCTCAACTCCGTCGCCGGTGAAAGGTGGAGGAAATTCGACTCTAAACGGCAGTTGCACGTTCACAGTATCGGCGATATCCCTATGCTGCGGAATAACAGCGGGTTGTTGCTCGTCATCCGCCATGTTTCAGAAAAAAAACGCGCAGTAGCGTGCAGAACGTAGCTCAACTTGTAAAACTGACACCAATAGTTACTAAAGTGTCCTCAAGCAATAGCGGTAATATCCACGCCGTCTATAGAAATGCAAATTAATGTCCACAAACTTAACCAACCACCGCTGCCACCAGTGTAAGAGCAGGTGTTAAGAATCCGCTACTCTCCTTACCAGAATTCGGCGTCGGTTCTTCTTGTCTTGCGGGCGACCTCGGTAGCGTAGCCGACTGAGTCTTTGATGTGTGGAAATGCACAAAGAGATGGTCACCCCAGTTTTGTGGACTATTTGCCAGTTATATTTATTTCTTTAAGAACACAACTGTGGACATACCGCACTGAGCTACACAAAAACCACTTCTGTGTTTTTTTTTTCTATCTTTCTTTCTCTCTACTCCACCCACCAAATTTCTGCTCCCTTAAACAATCTATCAATTAACTTTATTGAAATTTCCTGATATGAACTCCTGCTTCCACCCATTTTTATTAATTAAAGTAATGATTATTTTGCGTATAGTTAGCTATTTTTTATTATTATTTTTCACACATGCAAGATTTATCTTTTTACAGTGTAGTATAAAACATCAGTTACCCACTGACTTAAAAGAGGAGAGTTAGGATTCTTCCAGTTTAGCAAGATAAGTCTGCATGCCAATAGTGTAGTAAAGGCAATCACAGTTTGTTTGTCCTTCTCCACTTTAAGCCCATCTGAAAGAACACCAAACACAGCTGCTAATGGGTTAGGAGGGTTTGTGACACCAAGGCTGTCTGAATGGCACTTAAAATTTTTTGTCCAGAATGATGTTAATTTAGTGCAGGCCCAAAACATGTGACCCAATGAAGCTGGGACTTGATTGTAGCATTTGCAAGTTGGATCTTGACCTGGAAACATTTTGGACAGTTTTAAGTGAGACAGGTGTGCTCAATATATCATTTTGAGTTGAATAATTGTATGCTTTGCGCATATGGAGCTTGAGTGAATTCTCTGCTTTGCTACCTTCCACTCCTTTTCTGGTATGTTGAGTGAGAGATCCTTTTCCCATTGTCTTCTTGGATCTTTGAAAGGGAGGGACTGTAAAATAATTTTATATATTTCAGAAATGCTGTCTGAGTTCTCAAAACTGAGCAATATTTTTTCCAGCATAGAAGAAGGTGGGAATTAAGGAAAATTGGGCAGGTTCTCTTTAACAAAGTTTCTAATTTGAAGATAGTGAAAGAAATGTGTTGCTGGAAAGTTAAATGTCTAAATCTCTATGCAAATCAATCCCAAATGTTTTCCAGATATTAAAAACTGCATATGTTTGCGAGGGTAGAAAAAGGTGGTTCTTGTGTAGAGGTGGCACAGATAAAAGATTCTCCATCTTAAAATGCTTTCTACATTGGTTCCATACTCTGAGTGAGTGAAGCACAATGGGGTTATTAGTATATTGGCGATAACTTGCATTTATAGGGACACAAAGCAGAGAATATAAAGAAGTACAGCAGGATTTTATTTCTATTAAAGGCCATGGTTTTTATAGCTTGTATGTTTACTGCCCAGTAATAAAACTGAAAGTTAGGTAGAGCCATGCCACCTTCTGCCTTAGGTCTTTGTAGGGTTGCTCTTTGGATACGTGGATGTTTTAAGTTCCAAATAAATGAGGTTATGGTTGAATCTAATTACTTAAAAAATGATTTATTGATGCATATTGGAATGTTTTGAAATAAAAAGAGAAGCTTAGAAAGGATATTCATCTTAACAACGTTAATTCTTCCAGCTAGTGTGAGATGAAGGGTTGACCATCTATGGAAGTCTTGCTTAATTTTTTCTATACAGATGGCAAAATTTTGTTGATAAAGTGCTTTATGTTTACTTGTGATATTTACCCCTAGGTATTTAAACTTATCTGAAATGATAAAAGGGAAGGAGTCCAATCTAATATTGTATGCTTGAGAATTCACTGGAAAGAGCACACTTTTATTCAAATTAATTCTGAGACCAGAAATCTTTTGAAATTCTGTAAGTGCTGTTATGACTGCAGGCACAATATTTTGTGGATCTGAAATATACAGTACCATATCATCAGAGAAATCTTCTGTTCAAGTCCTTCTCTGATAATCCCCTTTATCTGATAAGCATTTCGACAGTGAACTGCCAGTGGTTCAATTGCAATTGCAAAAAGTAGTGGTGACAGAGGGCATCCTTGTCTGGTACCAAATTCTAGTTTAAACTAGTCTGAATTAATGTTGTTAATACAAACTGAAGCTTCTGGATTGGTATACAGTAGTTTGATCCATGCACAAATGTTTGGGCCAAACCCAAATTTCTCTAATGTAATGAAAAAGTACAGCAGTTCCATTCAATCATATCAAATGCTTTTTCTGTATACAACGATAATAATATCTCTGGGGTGTTTGACTTTGCAGGTGAATATATTACATTAAACAGGCATCGAAGATTGGCAGCTAAGGCCTTGTAAATTCTATTCTTCAAACACTTTGTGATTCATCTTTGACTTTGAGTTTGGTTAGAATTTTGGCTTTGACAACAGTTATTTTGACTTATTTCTAACATTTAGACTTATGGTTCACTCTAACCATCTATTTTGCATTTAAATTGATTTTTTTCCAACAGCTTACTTATCCTGTCAGTCTATAAATTTATGGATATTGACAAAATATCTTTAACTTTTGCTCTATCAGTATTAGATTGGTTAGATTTGTTTTTACTTACATGAACATCACACTATGATTAGAACTGAAGAAACATAGTTTTCACTTGGTAATTTTTTACATTTTCTGAAGCCTGGTAGATTAATGCTATTAAAGTATTAGTAAGAGTGGCATGGCATAGGCATATTGTTAAGACAATGTGCAGGATGACTTTAATACTAATACTGACCTCTTGAAACAGTCGCATTTCAAGGTGTCATGTATCAAAAAACTTTGAAAATTATTTCCTCTTGCTATGAATCTTTTTTGGGCTGAAATAGGGTTTATTGAAAGTTTTTTTTTATTCTAGGGGATATTTTGTCATCATTATTTGATTCACTCTGGAGCAAATTTGATTTTATATTTACATTCTGTTTTTTGCCTCCAGTGACGCCATTTTATTTTCTAGCTTTTGATTATCAATATTTGCTGTGGTGTCTTGACATTGACTTTTGAGTAGCTGTTTTGATAAAGACCAGATATTTGATTACTATCCCTGCTAGCTGGTTCATGTCTGTCTTCCTTTATGATGCTGTAGTGGCTTACTACAGTCATTTTTACATGGCATAACAGCTTGGAATTTACAATAAGTACATGAATACATATGACAAAAATATTATCAGCTAGTCTTTAAGAACCAGAATTGCAGAAAATGCATTTTTGAAAAGTTAACTATCCATTTTCGGGAAGTGCTTATAGCAATATGAAGTATATGGGAATCAGAACCTAACCTGGCAACATTGGGTGTATGTCATGAACCAGACTTGGACAGAGCATCAGACTATTGAATGGCATATTCCCTCATTTAAGGCCAATTTATAGTCAACCCTAAGCTACATGTTTTTGGTAAGTTCTGGGGATACAGGGGCCACATGGAATGGAGGTTTACCCTTATGTCCCAGGTTCAACTGTAGACCAGCTGACCCAGAGGTAATCGGAGAAGAGCAGAGGTGATTGCAAAAGTAATATTTTGTCTCATGTTCTCAACAAAATTGAATTTACAGGAAAACTTCAATGTAGTGCTAAATGTTGCAAAACCTATAGTGTTTTGCTACCAATGAAATTAATGTTGTTTGCTCAGGAATAAAGATGTTTAGTTCCTATCTGGGAGTATATTTATGTGCTAATTCCAGATATGTCTACCAGTTATTTAATATTTAAATAAAGTTTCCTACTCATGTGTAGACAGAGCTGTAGGACATGTGCCGTTCTAGTAGTACGATCCTACGATACAATCTTAACAATCATAATTCTGAAGATGTGCTGGAGATGAAAATGATACTTGGTGCATTGCTCCACATTGCTTAAAGTGTACATATCTTTAGTCTCATCTGTAGCAGTTTAGAAACAGGAAAGGGTGGTTGCTAGGTAATGAGGTTTCCCATGTGATGTGTTTTCCTGTGGAAAAACCGCAGTAATGTGTGCAAAGTTGTGTTTGGTGCTCATTATATGGAGATATGCATCATATTACATTTTTTAAAAATGTACTACTGTCCTCCATAGTGATGAGAATTAGAGAATTACAATATTATTGATGTTACTGGTGTACTGCAGATCACATGTGTTAAGCATCTAATGGGGCTTAGAAAGCAATATTTTTGCTTTCCACTCAAACAAACCTTTAAAACCTTAAAACCCTCTTGCTTAGTCAGGTTTTGTGATTACAAAATCACATGCAAAATTAATTTTAGTTTTGATTTTGTTAAACATTATATGAAACATTCAACACTATACAGGTAGCTCTAGTAGGATTTCCTGTCCAGAGTTGATGGGAAGTCTGTGTGATGGGAAGAAGGGAGACCGGAAGTGGTGAAAGAGGTACAGGAGGTTTTAGAAGAGGTTTTGTTATGTACATTATGAGGGAGTGACGTACCCAGCCCATGAGCTATGTGAACCATAGGGGGGCCAGATAGCCCGAAACCCCAAACACAATTGCCCAGACACAAGTCTTCAGTAAAACCTTAAGGTATATTATTAACAACAGGTGAAAATCCGCGAAGTAGAAACCATATGTTTGTATGGTTATTTTTATATATTTTAAGCCCTTATAAACTATTCCACACTGTTAACATTATTAGAGCCCTCTAGACATGAAATAACACTCTTTAGTCAAAAGTTTAAACTGTGCTCCATGACAAGACAGAGATGACAGTTCTTTCTCACAATTAAAAGAATGCAAACATATCTTCCTCTTTAAAGGAATGCGTGTCAGGAGCAGAGAATGTCAGAGAGAGTGAGAGAGGCAGAGAAAAGCAAACAATCAAGCACCGCGTGGGAAGCATATCATATATCAATGAGGAGTTTTATTTAATTCGTAATACATGCTCTGATTGGGTAGCTTCTAAGCCATCCACCAATAGTGTCCCTTGTATGAAATCAACTGGGCAAACAAACTGAGGAAGCATGTACCATAAATTAAAAGACCCATTGTCCACAGAAATCCGCGAACCAGCGAACAATCCGTGATATATATTTAGATATGCTTACATTTGGAGTGAAGCCGCGAAAGTTGAAGTGCGATATAGCGAGGGATCACTGTATTCACATACACACAGACCCTAACCACAACAGTGCCCCATGAATGACACACACACACTGAT